>NC_137504.1:34827500-34875000 GCF_041902795.1 Electrophorus electricus | reverse complement strand
ACACGATCTTGGACACACACACACCGGTGGACGCATCAGGATACTTCACACTCA
The DNA here is from genome assembly GCF_041902795.1 of Electrophorus electricus. Classification (NCBI taxonomy): domain Eukaryota; kingdom Metazoa; phylum Chordata; class Actinopteri; order Gymnotiformes; family Gymnotidae; genus Electrophorus; species Electrophorus electricus. Next base: position 34,874,946 of record NC_137504.1, on the reverse strand, counting down.
CAATCCTGGGTAAGAGGCCAGGGGTGGGGTCAGAACAGGGCGTGGTCTGACATGGCCGGGGTCACTCCGTGCTGGTCCTTAATCCCTCTTCCCATGTCTTTGTTCAGATTTTTGCGATTTTCTTGTCTTAAACGTGGTTGGACTCCTCAGGTAAATCAGCGCTTCTCCCACGTTCTACTATTTGAGAAACTGGTTGTTGTATTTTGTTTGAATGTTAGAGCTGATCGCAGGTAGTAGGTTTGTTTCCTCTTCACTCCTGACAGATTCTGTTTGTCAGTTGTTTTGCTGGTAATACAGTGACTTAATTAGGTCACGTTTTCCCCTACACCAGGTATAGAAGGATACAAACATTCTGTCATTTACCCTCCCTCTCTCTCCCTCTCCCTCTCTCCCTCCCTCTTTCTCTCTCTCTCTCTCTCTCTCAGGTCTGAATCAGCAGGCTGCAGTAAATGCTGTTTTTGTCCCTGTTTTTTCCTCTGATGATCCCCGAGCCGTCGGAATGCCAGCGCCTGGTCTCCATGACAACACACTGATGGCATTCCTTTCATTGGGTGGCATTTGTGCTCAGACCACTGGTAGGTACTTCTCCGTGTGTGTGTGTGTGTGTGTGTGTATGGCTTTTTTTGTTTATCTGTATGGCTATAGTCTGTATAAACATTTTTCACTATATTTCTTGCACTCACTCTCTCTCTCTCTCTCTCTCTCTCTCTCTCTCTCTAGAGACATTATTAAGCTCCGCCCCAGCGTTGGAAGGGGTGAAGGTAGTGTGTGTGTTGGACGTGTGTCTGCTGGGTCCAGAGAGGGTCGAAATCATCTGCTCTAAAATCTACCAGACGGCCCACATCTCAGCCGATGTCTCTCCCGTGTGAATCTTCTCTGGTCCCTTAAAAAGCATTTTTTCTTCCAGAGTTTACTAACCTTGTGTGTTCTTTTGGCAATTCTGGAGAAATAAACATTTATTTTACTACTTTGCTTTTCTGTGTAAAGGGTAGTTATTTAATAAATATATAATATAAAAATAAGTTCGGGGTTTCAGACTTTCAAATGAATTATTCGGTTTTAGAACTGTTGGGAAATACATCTGTTATTTTATTGGAACAGTTGTCAACACCCACCTGGATGAGGTCATACAGTTGTAAGGGGCTGCCTGCTATGCACACCTCTGGCCACCAGGGGGATTCTGTTTCTGTCATGGTGCACTCTGGTGCCGACTCCTCCCCATGATTCATCTGAGCAGGCAACCTTCGTATGCGTGTGTGCGTGCATGTCCAGTGATGGGTGGTGGTTTGAAGTTTCAAGTTTGGTTTATTTGTCACATACACAGTATAACTCGCGGTGAAATGGTTGAGAGTGCTCTGTCCAAACTCAGGAAAAGAAAACGGGTGCATAGAGAAAGATATGTTCTATATATGTAGAAAAATATATTAATAATATGTACAGTGTATATATATATTATGTTTATATACACAATGTATATGGTTATTTATATATGTATGTACACAATGTACAGAATGTACAGTTCCATCTTGTAGATGACATATTTACAGTTTTTATGTTGCATGGTGGTAATAGAATATCTATATATATACAGTTATGCTACATGGTGGTGGTGGTCCCCACAGTTTATCAGTTTCCCTGATTCAGGGCCTGAATGGCCTGTGGGAAGAAGCTCCTCTTCAGTCTCTCTGTCTTGGTCTTCAGGGAGCGAAAGCGCTTCCCTGACCTCAACAGAGAGAAGAGCCTATTGTTGGGATGGGTGGGGTCCTTCACAATCCTCCTGGCCTTGGTCTGGCACCGCTTGTAGTAGATGGTCTTCAGGTCAGGAAGTTCCGTGTGAGTCATACGCTCTGCTGAACGCACTACCCTTTAGAGTGCTTGTCTGTCCTGCATGGTGCTATTCCCAAACCAGACTGTGATGTTCTCCGTGAGGATGCTCTCAATAGTGCAGGTTTAGAAGTTCCGCAGTACCTTGGAGGGCAGTCTGAAGTCTCTTAGGCGTCTGAGGTGGTAAAGATGCTGACGAGCCTTCTTTGCCAGGGAGTTAGTATGGCAGGACCAGGACAGGTCCTGTGAGATGTGAACACCAAGGAACCTGAAACTATCTACTCTCTCCACCGTGGTTCCACTGATCCTCACAGGTTGGTAGTGCCGCTCCTGCTTCTTGCTGCAATCCACGATCAGCTCCTTTGTCTTACTGACGTTTAGGATGAGATTATTTTCCTGGCACCAGTTTTCCAGGTGTTTAATCTCCTCCAGGTAGGCCCTCTCGTCGTTGTCCGAGATCAGGCCCATGATGACGGTATCTTCAGCAAACATGACAATGATGGTGGAGCTGGAAGTGGCTGTGCAGTCGTAGGTGTGCAGTGAGTAGAGCAGGGGGCTTAGGACACAACCCTGAGGAGCTCCAGTGCTGAGGGTGAGGGTAGATGAGGCGCAGTTGCCCACCCGTACTGATTGTGGTCTGTCTGTTAGGAAGTTGGAGATCCAGTCGCACAGGGATGTATGCAGTCCTAGATCCTCCAACTTAGTAGTGAGTAGGGAGGGGATGATGGTGTTAAATGCTGAACTGTAGTCGACAAACAGCATTTTAACATAATTTCCCCTCCCTTTGTCCAGGTGGGTCATTGTGGTAACACCACAGTGGTGTTCTCACTGGTGTGTATCGTTTGTAAAGTTGTTTTATAAGTGTAACTAACAACAATAATAATAATCAGACCAGGCAAGCCTTCGTTACCTGTATACATCAGTGAGCCTTGTTGTCTGTGACTTTGTGACTGGTTGTCCTTACTTGGACCACTTTTGGTAGGTACTAACCACCACACACCAGTAACACCCCACCGGTTGTTGTGGAGAAGCTTTGACTCAGTCGCCAGCCATCACAGTTCGGTCCTTGTTTAGGTCGCTCGGATCCTCTCACATATCACACCTGGACACGTGTCACTGTAATGAGACCCACTGTTGGAGTGGGAGGGGTCTCAGATCATCTCTTAAGAGCCTTGTGACTTGCTGACTGACCCACTGTTGGAGTGGGAGGGGTCTCAGATCATCACTGAAGAAACATCAGCTAAATCCTGTAAATGTACATTTGTGTACGAGCAATAGAATTCCAGTTCATTTGTGTGTGGGAATGTCAACCATTGCTTACATGGGAAAGGGGAAGAAGCAACTGAGTGTTGTGACTGGTTGCTTTTTCATAGAGATTTTGTTAATCGAATATCAACCTGATCTCCAACCTGCACTGTAATGCCACCTGATTTATATTTCGTATAGCCGTTATAGTCCTAGTTGTTTAGGAAGAGAAGCCTCTCTGTTTTCTTGAACAGATATAAATTGGGAAAATGCCCCTTTTCTGCCGAACAGGAAGTGAACCTGAAATAGTAGAGTCCTCTGACTGGAGCCATAAAGACTCCTGAAATAAGAGACACAAATCTGTTATTTTTGACAGTGAATTAATCACAGAACATGAGCTACATGACAGTGAAAATGTATGCAGGCACCCAGTTTAACCATAATCACCAACCAGAAAACATGAACTAATATTCTGAACTTCAGTGTGCAGTTGATAATTCTCCCTTCACAGAACAAAAATACTACTAGTAGTAATAGCAGTAATTCACTATTAGTCAGTCTGTCCTTCAAAGCTGTTAATGACAAGTGCATGTTTATTTACCCAGGTGTGCACAGTGTCATGTTTTAATTCACTTCATTATCGCTGTACAGTAGTCAGTGTCACATTTTACCTCACTGCCTTACCACCATACAGTAGTCGGTGTCACATTTTACCTCACTGCCTGACCACCATACAGTAGTCGGTGTCACATTTTACCTCACTGCCTTACCACCATACAGTAGTCGGTGTCACATTTTACCTCACTGCCTGACCACCATACAGTAGTCGGTGTCACATTTTACCTCACTGCCTGACCACCATACAGTAGTCGGTGTCACATTTTACCTCACTGCCTTACCACCATACAGTAGTCGGTGTCACATTTTACCTCACTGCCTTACCACCATACAGTAGTCGGTGTCACATTTTACCTCACTGCCTGACCACCATACAGTAGTCGGTGTCACATTTTACCTCACTGCCTTACCACCATACAGTAGTCGGTGTCACATTTTACCTCACTGCCTGACCACCATACAGTAGTCGGTGTCACATTTTACCTCACTGCCTGACCACCATACAGTAGTCGGTGTCACATTTTACCTCACTGCCTTACCACCATACAGTAGTCGGTGTCACATTTTACCTCACTGCCTTACCACCATACAGTAGTCGGTGTCACATTTTACCTCACTGCCTTACCACCATACAGTAGTCGGTGTCACATTTTACCTCACTGCCTGACCACCATACAGTAGTCGGTGTCACATTTTACCTCACTGCCTGACCACCATACAGTAGTCGGTGTCACATTTTACCTCACTGCCTTACCACCATACAGTAGTCGGTGTCACATTTTACCTCACTGCCTGACCACCATACAGTAGTCGGTGTCACATTTTACCTCACTGCCTTACCACCATACAGTAGTCGGTGTCACATTTTACCTCACTGCCTGACCACCATACAGTAGTCGGTGTCACATTTTACCTCACTGCCTTACCACCATACAGTAGTCGGTGTCACATTTTACCTCACTGCCTTACCACCATACAGTAGTCGGTGTCACATTTTACCTCACTGCCTTACCACCATACAGTAGTCGGTGTCACATTTTACCTCACTGCCTTACCACCATACAGTAGTCGGTGTCACATTTTACCTCACTGCCTTACCACCATACAGTAGTCGGTGTCACATTTTACCTCACTGCCTTACCACCATACAGTAGTCGGTGTCACATTTTACCTCACTGCCTGACCACCATACAGTAGTCGGTGTCACATTTTACCTCACTGCCTGACCACCATACAGTAGTCGGTGTCACATTTTACCTCACTGCCTTACCACCATACAGTAGTCGGTGTCACATTTTACCTCACTGCCTTACCACCATACAGTAGTCGGTGTCACATTTTACCTCACTGCCTTACCACCATACAGTAGTCGGTGTCACATTTTACCTCACTGCCTGACCACCATACAGTAGTCGGTGTCACATTTTACCTCACTGCCTTACCACCATACAGTAGTCGGTGTCACATTTTACCTCACTGCCTTACCACCATACAGTAGTCGGTGTCACATTTTACCTCACTGCCTGACCACCATACAGTAGTCGGTGTCACATTTTACCTCACTGCCTTACCACCATACAGTAGTCGGTGTCACATTTTACCTCACTGCCTTACCACCATACAGTAGTCGGTGTCACATTTTACCTCACTGCCTTACCACCATACAGTAGTCGGTGTCACATTTTACCTCACTGCCTTACCACCATACAGTAGTCGGTGTCACATTTTACCTCACTGCCTTACCACCATACAGTAGTCAGCATCAAGTACTAATTCACTGCATTATGACTGTACAGTAGTGTCACATTTGACCTCACAGCTTTACTACAGTTCAGTAGTCAGTGTTGTTTTAATTCACTGCATTATCACTGTACAGTAGTGTCATGTTTTAATGTGTGTGTGTGTTCATTTAGAGCCCATCTGCCCATTCCTGATCTACTCTGTGCGCCATTGACCATTTGGAACCTTCAAACACCTGTAACCCTAGACCCAACAACCCCTGACGTCCCAGACCCGGCTTGCCCCGACACCACAGCCTGTAGTTGTAGAATTGGATGTCACTGACTGAGGGGGCAGAAAACAATTCATCATTCTGCTTTTGCAAGACGTCTTGTATGTTTTAGCCTGACTTTTAGCAACAATGTCCCAGCTGACTGTCCCACACACCAACTACCACCTTTACTGTCACTTAGAAGCCTGCAGGTTGGCAGATGGGCTTTGGCTTTACTTCTGAACAAGAACATAAAGAAACAACCTCAAACTCATGTCAGATCAGAAAAGACCATCCAGTGGATAAAGCACGTGTTTTTTGATGGGTGTGGAAGTTCATTTATTTAAATACTTGTTTAATATTTACAACATATCATATTTAATATTTCATTTTTGACTCAGGCTTTATTTTACTGCACTTTTCACATTTATTTACCTTTACATCCTGGAAGAACTTGGAACGCAACCTCTGCACGCTTATGTAATAGCATATAATGGCAACATAACAGCATATGATAGTGTATAACAGAGTATAGTAGTATAAATTGATGTTGTGTACAGAAGATTACATTTTCAAGCTACAGTGAGAACCTTCAGTATAGTGTATCTATCTTTTGTTGCACTTGGCTATAATGTATCTTGTATTGTAGTATTTGGGTACAATATATCTAATGTTATATTACCTGGGTATAGTGGATCATGTGTTGTAGTACTTGGGTATAGTGGCTCATGGGTTGTAGTACTTGGGCAAAGTAGATCATGGGTTGTAGTACTTGGGTATAGTGGATCATGGGTTGTAGTACTTGTGGTCTCAGGCTTGTCTTAGTCTCAGCATCATTCAGGATTGGTCCTGTCTCAGTTTTGGGGTCAGACAAGTAAGACAGTTCACAAGACCAACCGAGTGCATTAGCACAGCTTAAAGGTTCTTGTTTATTCACTATACAAAATACTAACTGTATGATAGCACATGCTATTGAAACTGCACGATTAGCACATCTATTGTAATTGCACAATCAGCACATGCTACTGTAACTGCAGGATTAGCACATGCTATTGTACCCATCAAAGTTTAATCAATGTTTAATTAATAGTGCAACTCTCTATTTTCTCCATCACCTAAGACTGTAATACCTAGTGTTGCCCTACATGCATCCACGTATAACAGGAAAGGCCAGCTGCAGTGTTAATGCACATATCACTGCTTGACAGTCAAGGAAGCACCAGACATTTTGCAGATTGGTGAGAATTTATTTGATTTCTTTACAGAGTGAGAGGTGCCAAAGTTTTAATGGGGATTTTGCTTCCCATTTCAGCGATCAGAGTGATGTTGGAAAGAGCAGGAAGCCACTGAAGATATTCCGTTTGTAGGAATCGTCATAAAGCTTGTAGTTGCTAGGAATACGCATGTCCACAACATCTCCTTTCTCCAGCTGCAGCGTGAGACCGCCAGAGAAATGTCGGACGTAACCATCACTATTGTACTCAGACAGGTGCGTCAGCCTCTCCTGGTTTCTGTACAGGCTAACACCTGAGTAATGCCCGTTGGAGGATCCACAGGCAGTGAATCTGAAATAGTACACACCCGTAGTTGGAGCAGTGAAGACCCCTGTAATGAGAGATGCATAGTTATTACAAGTATTAGTTATTACATATTGCTAACTACACTGTGTTAATTAGGCAAGAGAGTAATTTGACCATATCATTTTAATGCAAATTTTCCAATTCCCAAGCTGTAAACTTGATTGCTTATTGGATTTCAGAATATCAGGTGATGTGTATTTGTGTAATGAGGGAGGATGTGGTCTAAGGAGTTCAATACCCTATATCAAGGTGTACATAATTATTAGGCAGCTTCTTTTCCTCTATCAAGACCGGGCCATGAAATATCTGAAGACAGATTTTCCAGAAGATTTATGGACTGATGAGACAAGAGTGTCTCTTGACGGACCGGATGGATGGGCCTGTGGCTGGATCAGTAACGGACACAGAGCTCCACTTCGACTCAGACGCCATCAAGGTGGAGGTGGGGTACTGCTATGGGTTAGTATTATTAAAGATGAGCTACCTTTTCAGCTTGAAGATTGACTCAGAATCAACCTCTCAAACCTACTGCCAGTTTTTAGAAGACATTTTCTTCAAGCAGTGGTACAGGAAAAAGTCTGCATCTTTCAAGACGACCATGATTTTTATGCAGGTCAATACTCCATCGCATGCATCGAAGTACTCGACTGCGTGGCTGGCCAGTAAAGGCCTTAAAAGGTGAAAGAATAATGACATGGCCTGACCTAAACCCTGTTGAGAACTTATGGGCCCTTTTTGGAGATTTACGGTGAAGGAAAACAGCACAGCTCTCTGAACAGTGTCTGGGAGGCTGTGGTTGCTGCTGCACAAAAAGTTGATCATCAGCAGATTAAGAAACTGACAGACTCCATGAATGGAAGGCTTATGACTGTTATTGCAAAGGAGGGTGGCTATATTGGTCACTGTTTAAAAAAAAATAAAAAAAATTAATGAAATTTCAGAAATGTTTATTTGTAAATTTTGAGCTGTTTGTTTATTATTCTCACTTTAACTGATGAAAAACAAGTGAGATTTCAGTTTTCATTTAGTTGCATAATAATTCTGCTCACTAATAGCTGCCCAATAATTCTGCACACACAGATATTTTACTAAGAAAGCCAAAACCTCACTTAGTACTTTGTTAAATATTCAGATTTGAGGTTTATTAACATTTTGGACTGACCAAGAGCACTGTAGTTGTTCAATAATAAAATGAATCCTCAAAAATACAACTTGCATAATAACTGTGCACACAGTGCAGAGGCTATTCAGTTTCATTCACTGTTAATTTAATATTTTTGTTTAAACTCATTAATGTTTCTTAGCAGTGACTATTAACCTGTAACTTCTAATTTTCAGGACAGTGCATCAACCCTTCCGATATATTTGATATGTTTAGCACAATACTGATATTAAATTAATGACTGATATTGTAGTGTTTTGTTACAGCTTTGTAGATGTTAAACCGATTTTCGATATATATGTGTCATGATGTGTTCATTCATTGTCCTTCGTGTTTGCTATATTTTAATACCTGTATTTGGGTTGTAACCCTCTCCGATGTTTGTGAAGACTTTAGTATAAATCAGGATGGTCAGAGTATTGAGTGGCCCCACAGGTGCAGACAGCCCTGCTGAGAATGCCACCTTTGGTTTCTCTGAGAGCACACAGAAGAGACTTGGATCAGAAACCAAGTCCTCCACAGGTGAAAACAGAGAGAGTTCTAACCTGATGATGCTGGCTTACCTGTGACTTCTTTCTTTAGTTTCTTCACAATGCCCTCACTGACAGTTAGCCTCTTCGTCAAAGCTGTTAGAAATTAAAAATGGATCTGAGAAGTCTGAATTACAATCATTCAGTTTGCCCTGCTTGGTTTTTGCTCACAGCTGCATGCATTTTCTTGTTTTACCTGCATTCTCTTTCTTCAGTTTCTGCACATCACCCTCACTGGATGCTAGCGCAGTTCTTATTACTGTCAGCTCGGCCGACTGAGCTAAAGGCAAAATTCAGCAACACTGGAATCAGGTCAGGACATGAGAAAATCCACACGCACTTATTACACATTATTACTTCACACTAACAAAGTAGAGAAACCAACTGGAATGAATTCCTTTAGTTCTCAGTAACACTAACACACACCACAAATCCAGTATTAAGTTTAAGTCTAATACAATAGAGCAACGGTTTCTTTAGATTCATCACATTGGTCTCAGTGCCTTGACAGGGTTAACAGAGTTAACGGAGATTTTACGGACTATAACGGGTCTGTATGATTTGTAATCTACACATTTTATTACTTTAAGGTCATTACATTATGTACATATCCAAACATTTATTGAGTAACTCCTTCCATTACCTGAAATATGTTTGTTCATGGTCTCCATTTTAGTCACAGTTTGTTTGCTTTGTTTCATTTGCTTCATCAATTTGGTCTTCAGAGCTAAAAAGAAGTCATCAATAACCTCAAATTATATTATTATTATTGTAATTATATTGTAATGTTTGTTAAAAACTGTCTTATTTGACCTTGAATAATCAAACCCATCGAACAACAAATGAGGGCTATTTAAACATTGCTGTAACATTTTTAGTTATGGATCACATTCAGCTTTTCTCACGCTCCTGTAGTCTCGTATGAGGCTGGGTGCAGTTCCCGGGGAGCACCTACATAGCGTCACACTGTTGTTACCCCAGTGTTGGTAGTTAGCTACTTCCACTATTTCTCCCCTACCAGTCATGTGCCACCAGTACATCACAACATGTGCTGGATGTGTAGGGAGGGGAGAAGCTACCAGCTCCACCAACACCAGCATGCAGACACTACACTGACTGAAACACGCATGTCACTCAGGATAAGTGTCCAGCATGTGCCGTGAAGAGAAAACTAACAAACAAAGATGAAGTATCATTTTATTTTTAAAGCATAGCTAAAAGCCAATAAACAAACTCATTGTTCACCAACCTTCATTGTCCTTCTCCATGTGTTTTATCTGAGTCTTCAGCTCCACCAGCATGGCTCCTTGTTTATACACGATGTCTCTCAGTTCAGGCTGCTTCAGTTCAGTAGGGAGGTCTGATGACTTTGAAGCTTCAGCAGTTTCAGCATCCTGCATGCTGATGGTGAACAGCAGCAGTAGAGTAAGAACAGCAGTTCTCTTCATCTTTACTGACTCTCTCTTCTCTCAGTGTCTGGTCCTAAACTGCTGCTCTTATAGGTCTCCTGAGATGAGCAGTTCACAGCTCTTATGATGATGATCCCACTGATACCTCCTCCCATCTTCCTTTACCAAATAAGGCAGTGATGCTTCTTAGCACATTTTCTTTCCTACAGGAGGTATGTTGAAGTAGACGTGACATTGTGTTTTATCGTGCAGCTTCTAAGAGGTCACTGGTCTTCACATGCTCTGCGTCTGCTTTGACAATGACAAGATAAAGACTGTTATCTGCATCACAAATCCATACCAACTCATCCAGTTTTAACTTGAATGACACATGCAGAATACAGTGACATGCTTCTCTGTGAACTGGACTCAGAGCGCAGGGTCACTTATTGTACAGCACCCCTGCAGCTGAGAGGCTTAAGGGTCTCGCTCAAGGGCCCATCAGTGGCCCATCTTACCCGGCTATTCTCTTCTTATAGCTCCTGTTTCCATTTCCTCTCATACTGTAAAGTGTCTTTGACTATCCTGAAAGGCGGTTACAAATAAAATGCATAATTATTATTATTATTATTATTATTATTATTATTGGTTGAGTTTTGGTGGTAGTGTGTCGATGAATTTTTGTATAATTGTACTGTGTATTAACATGAACTGTGCTTGTCATGAGAAACACCAAGTTAAAACTGGCCTGTGAGATGAGTTGGTATGAATTTGTGATGAAGATAGCAGGCCTTATCTTGTTATTGTCAGAGCAGCACAAGGATTGCACAACACTAACCATGACAAACAGAACACATCTAGAAAGTAAACAGTATCAATTAGTGATACATTTAATTTTGACCATATGTTATTATTATCAATGGAGTTCTAATTTATTAGAATGGTACACCAGTGTCACTTTTGGAAATTATTACTCAGTAAACAGAATAGTGACAATGGACATTTTAAAGCCTTTTGTAATGACTACTTACATAAAACAACATTTCCCCCCACGATAAAAGTCAGAAATGAAACTAATAGAAACTGCATTTACATGAACCTCATTCTGATAACTTACTGAATTTTGTAAATATTTGATTAAAATGTTGGTTATGCAAAGGTGTGTCTTAAACATAAATCAGGTTGATGATTCACTCACAAATTTAGATTTACAGTTTAAGCAAACAAGCTTATGGACATTATTAAACTTTCTGCACAAAAAAAAGAAGACGACATGTGAAGACCAGTGACCTCTTAGAAGCTGCACAATAAAACACAATGTCACGTCTACTTCAACATACCTCCTGTAGGAAAGAAAATGTGCTAAGAAGCATCACTGCCTTATTTGGTAAAGGAAGATGGGAGGAGGTATCAGTGGGATCATCATCATAAGAGCTGTGAACTGCTCATCTCAGGAGACCTATAAGAGCAGCAGTTTAGGACCAGACACTGAGAGAAGAGAGAGTCAGTAAAGATGAAGAGAACTGCTGTTCTTACTCTACTGCTGCTGTTCACCATCAGCATGCAGGATGCTGAAACTGCTGAAGCTTCAAAGCCATCAGAACCCCTTACTGATCTGAAGCAGCTGAGAGACATCATGTATAAACAAGGAACCATGCTGGTGGAGCTGAAGACTGAAATGAAGTATGTGAATCAGGAAAATGCAGGTGATGTTTATTTGTGGTTGTTTTGCTAAAATGCTACATTTCTTGCTTGAATGCCCAAACATACAACAGTAAACATTCACCAACTGAACTCACAGGATTTTGAAGTTTATTGGTTTTCCAAATTTGTCTAAAAGTATGAACAAAATTCTTTCAATTGTTTAATGATAAACTTTGAATGTTAAATAATTCTTTGCCAGCCCTGAAGACTAAAATGGCCAAACAGATGAAACAGAACAAACAAACAGAGAGTAAAGTGGAGCTTTTGAATAAAGAGATTTCAGGTAATGGAACTAGCTATTCATGGCAATAGATTCTGTATGTAACAAAGCAATGTTTGTGAGCTGAAAGTTATCCAAATGTACTTGTTGCTTTTATGAAGTGTTTAAACCTCTGGTGACATTTTCCAGTAAACGCATGTTTTCTGTCTTGTAGCACAAGCAGCTGAGGGGACTGCTGTGAAGAACAGGTTAGCAGCCAGTGAAAGTGACGTGAAACGCTTGAAGAAACTGAATGCAGGTAAATGAATGACAGATGTTTGTCATGTAAAAACACAAACCAGCAAGCTTTTGTTACCTCTGGATGTTTTTGTGGGAGTGTAGATAATATTTTCTCACACCTGTAATTGTATTTAAACATTTTTTGACTTGGCAATAAGTATCCACGATTGTTAACATTATTGGTATCTCATCATGAACAGCAACAAAAACTGCAGTAGAAGCCAGTAAGAGTGAAGTAGTGAAGCTGAAGAAAGAGAGTGCAGGTAAAGCCCTACAGTATGGGCTCATGACACCGACTACTGCAAGGTACAATACATTATGCACAGACCATAACATTCACTTTTCCACTTACCTCTGAATGAATCTGTTTCACAACAGCTTTTAACGGCAGACTGGCTACAAGTGAAAGTGATGTGGACAATCTGAAGAAAGACATCATAGGTCAACTCAAAACACCTCGCTGGTGAACCCACAAGAAGATGAGATTTTACAAGTCCATGTGTTCTGTGTCATTGAATTATGATGTTTTGGGCTTCGAATTTGCAGAGAGACCAAAGGTGGCATTCTCAGCTGCCCTGTCTGCAAGTTTGGGACCTGCGAGTGGCATCGTAAACGTAGTTTACTCTAAAGTCATCACAAACATTGGAGGAGCTTATAACCCAAACACAGGTACTGAGTGAATGTGATCAGATCAGATTCGACCCAATCAGACTTTCAGAACACCAACGATGCAGCTGTAGCACTGCAGAACACTGAAGTGAGTCTGGAGTAATAAATAATGCCAGGGGGTTTTGTGGTAGCTCAGTGGTTAAGCTTGACTTGCAATCAGAAGGTTGCCAGTTCAAGTCCCACCACTGCCTAGTTGCACTTGTAAGTCACTTTGGATAATTGTGTCAGCTAAATGCCATAAATAAATGAAATTGAAATGAAATGAACAATGCAGTATTTCCTGGAGTAATAATTAAACAATGCAGTATTTCCAGTCTTACAGGGCTGGTTCATATGACCACTAATCCATTGTTCAAGCCAACCTTAACTGGTAAATATAAACTGGCTTGTTTGACTTAAAGCAATACATAACTACATAGTGAACACAGAATGATAGAAGGACACAACAAGCAAGAAACAGTGGCAACCTTTTGCATTTAATAGACGCGCTTATCCAGAGAGACTTACAAAAGTGCTTTGTCATTGAATTATAGAAGGTATCCTAGCCAGTACAGAACACAGAACAGGTTGTGTTAATAATCAGGAGAACTGGAATGAATGATAATGTTGGAGAGTGTGGTTAGCGGTGTGGGTTTCTCGGCTGTGGAGTTCTGGTCAGGGCAAGCAGACGGTATGAGTGTGAACATATTGATTGGTCAGTTACACCAAAAACCTGTGAAGTATAGTATGGATTTACATCATGAAGTATAGTATGGTTTACATAGTTTTTACATAGGATAGTATTTACATGTGTAAAGGTAACACTGATGTTTCTCTTATTTCAGGAATATTTACAGCTCCAGTCAGAGGAGTCTACTATATCAGGTTCACTACCTGTTCACAAAATAGTGGCTATAATTCAGGTGTACAACTGTACAAGAACAGTAAGAAGCTGCTCTACCTCTATGAATACAATTACAATGGATATCAAAGATACATAAGTGGTGGTATTACCCTGCAGCTGGAGGTTGGAGATGCTGTTCACACACGCTTACCTGATACGTTGATGCTCTATGAAACTGATACCAATCGTAACACTTTTAGTGGCTTCCTAATCTTTACCATGTGAGTTTTTCAGATTGTAATCTGGTGTGGTGGCCATTTTAATATTGAGGTTACATTTTGCGATTTATTTAAAAAAATGTTTTTTGCTTCTAGATTAAAAAAAGACAAAATATTGTCACAATGTATTAGCTGATCCTGTTGCATTATAAATAAAGTGTCATTATTCTAAATATGGAGGATTACTATCGTCTGATCCATTAGCAGACTTGGTTGGTAGAATGATTCTTATATATGTCAACTCCTATATGAATTCAAGTTTAAATCTGCCTGAGTTACAAAGGTACTCCTAACAGAATAAAAATGTGTTTGGTGTGTTTGGTAAGATGACTGAACATTTCCAAAATGCACTGTTGGAGGCATAAAAAGGTGGATGCTGGTGGTGCATCTCTCTAAAAAGCACACCATTTGGGTGTAGGACAGAAGTTTCTAGAAAGTTTGGTGGTTCTATCTCAAAAGCTGTCAAAAAATAGCGATCCAAAATTAAGAATGGTATAATAATAATAATAATAATAATCAGAAGAAGAAGTAAACAGCAAGTTGCCTTTGTGAAACCAACTTTATAACAAGTATTGCAACTAGGGGTACATTTATTGAATAAACAGAACATGCATAAAGACCACTGATTAAAATGTTAATAATGACCAGAGGTATTAAGTTGAGTAAACCTGCTCTAGTAAAACAAACATAAAAGAAAATGAACCCAAATGAGATTCATGGTGGACAGAGAATGATTTAACAAATAAAAGAAAGAAAAGACAAGAAAGAAAAAAAATCTATGAGAGTGATTAATCATGGTGGAGCATACATTTAACTGAAAAATATATTTTCAATTTAAATTAAACTAATTTGAACTATATCATAAAAGTCCCAATGAGTTATTAATTGACTGAAAAATTCAGAGCTAATCTGCTGGTATGAATGTGGGCAAAGGGTCTGATCAAGGTCACAAGTGCAGGTTTACTATGGCGCCGGTCCAGTGTCCACTGGATGTGTCTGGCCCAGTACATCTTGCATTAGTAGAACATGTTCCTTTCTGGGCTGTCATCCTGTGTATAATGGACACAGAGTTGGAACTACAGTGTCTGGACCTTGTATTAGGATCAGATACCTGCACCCCTAGTGTGGTGCAGCACCATCTCACACTCACTGGGTGGAGAATGGTCTGAACCAGGTGGTGTTCATTTAATAGTGGACCAGTACTCATCCTGATTAGGGATGAACAGGGTGGAGGGAGGCTGATACCCAGTCAGCTACAGAGTGGGACTGTACACAGACACTAATAAGGTGAACAATTTGTTTAATTGCACTGTGTATTATGTAACATGAACTGTGCTTGTCATGAGAAACACCAAGATAAAACTGGCCTGTGAGATGAGTTGGTATGAATTTGTGATGAAGATAGCAGGCCTTATCTTGTTATTGTCAGAGCAGCACAAGGATTGCACAACACTAACCATGACAGGAACCATGCTGGTGGAGCAAGGAACCATGCTGGTGGAGCTGAAGACTGAAATGAAGTATGTGAATCAGGAAAGTAGAACATGTTCCTTTCTGGGCTGTCATCCTGTGTATAATGGACACAGAGTTGGAACTACAGTGTCTGGACCCTGTATTAGGATCAGCTACCTGCACCCCTAGTGTGGTGCAGCACCATCTCACACTCACTGGGTGGAGAATGGTCTGAACCAGGTGGTGTTCATTTAATAGTGGACCAGTACTCATCCTGATTAGGGATGAACAGGGTGGAGGGAGGCTGATACCCAGTCAGCTACAGAGTGGGACTGTACACAGACACTAATAAAGTGAACAATTTGTTTAATTGCACTGTGTATTATGTAACATGAACTGTGCTTGTCATGAGAAACACCAAGTTAAAACTGGCCTGTGAGATGAGTTGGTATGAATTTGTGATGAAGATAGCAGGCCTTATCTTGTTATTGTCAGAGCAGCACAAGGATTGCACAACACTAACCATGACAAACAGAACACATCTAGAAAGTAAACAGTATCAATTAGTGATACATTTAATTTTGACCATATGTTATTATTATCAATGGAGTTCTAATTTATTAGAATGGTACACCAGTGTCACTTTTGGAAATTATTACTCAGTAAACAGAATAGTGACAATGGACATTTTAAAGCCTTTTGTAATGACTACTTACATAAAACAACATTTCCCCCCACGATAAAAGTCAGAAATGAAACTAATAGAAACTGCATTTACATGAACCTCATTCTGATAACTTACTGAATTTTGTAAATATTTGATTAAAATGTTGGTTACGCAAAGGTGTTTCTTAAACATAAATCAGGTTGATGATTCACTCACAAATTTGTAAGTGTGCAATACAGATGAGAACTTTAGATTTACAGTTTAAGCAAACAAGCTTATGGACATTATTAAACTTTCTGCACAAAAAAAAGAAGACGACATGTGAAGACCAGTGACCTCTTAGAAGCTGCACGATAAAACACAATGTCACGTCTACTTCAACATACCTCCTGTAGGAAAGAAAATGTGCTAAGAAGCATCACTGCCTTATTTGGTAAAGGAAGATGGGAGGAGATATAAGTGGGATCATCATCATAAGAGCTGTGAACTGCTCATCTCAGGAGACCTATAAGAGCAGCAGTTTAGGACCAGACACTGAGAGAAGAGAGAGTCAGTAAAGATGAAGAGAACTGCTGTTCTTACTCTACTGCTGCTGTTCACCATCAGCATGCAGGATGCTGAAACTGCTGAAGCTTCAAAGCCATCAGAACCCCTTACTGATCTGAAGCAGCTGAGAGACATCGTGTATGAGCAAGGAACCATGCTGGTGGAGCTGAAGACTGAAATGAAGTATGTGAATCAGGAAAATGCAGGTGATGTTTATTTGTGGTTGTTTTGCTAAAATGCTACATTTCTTGCTTGAATGCCCAAACATACAACAGTAAACATTCACTAACTGAACTCACAGGATTTTGCAGTTTATTGGTTTTCCAAATTTGTCTAAAAGTATGAACAAAATTTTTTCAATTGTTTAATGATAAACTTTGAATGTTAAATAATTCTTTGCCAGCCCTGAAGACTAAAATGGCCAAACAGATGAAACAGAACAAACAAACAGAGAGTAAAGTGGAGCTTTTGAATAAAGAGATTTCAGGTAATGGAACTAGCTATTCATGGCAATAGATTCTGTATGTAACAAAGCAATGTTTGTGAGCTGAAAGTTATCCAAATGTACTTGTTGCTTTTATGAAGTGTTTAAACCTCTGGTGACATTTTCCAGTAAACGCATGTTTTCTGTCTTGTAGCACAAGCAGCTGAGGGGACTGCTGTGAAAAGCAGGTTAGCAGCCAGTGAAAGTGATGTGAAACGCTTGAAGAAACTGAATGCAGGTAAATGAATGACAGATGTTTGTCATGTAAAAACACAAACCAGCAAGCTTTTGTTACCTCTGGATGTTTTTGTGGGAGTGTAGATAATATTTTCTCACACCTGTAATTGTATTTAAACACATTTTTTGACTTGGCAATAAGTATCCACGATTGTTAACATTATTGGTATCTCATCATGAACAGCAACAAAAACTGCAGTAGAAGCCAGTAAGAGTGAAGTAGTGAAGCTGAAGAAAGAGAGTGCAGGTAAAGCCCTACAGTATGGGCTCATGACACCGACTACTGCAAGGTACAATACATTATGCACAGACCATAACATTCACTTTTCCACTTACCTCTGAATGAATCTGTTTCACAACAGCTTTTAACGGCAGACTGGCTACAAGTGAAAGTGATGTGGACAATCTGAAGAAAGACATCATAGGTCAACTCAAAACACCTCGCTGGTGAACCCACAAGAAGATGAGATTTTACAAGTCCATGTGTTCTGTGTCATTGAATTATGATGTTTTGGGCTTCGAATTTGCAGAGAGACCAAAAGTGGCATTCTCAGCTGCCCTGTCTGCAATTTGGGACCTGCGAGTGGCATCGTAAACGTAGTTTACTCTAAAGTCATCACAAACATTGGAGGAGCTTATAACCCAAACACAGGTACTGAGTGAATGTGATCAGATCAGATTCGACCCAATCAGACTTTCAGAACACCAACGATGCAGCTGTAGCACTGCAGAACACTGAAGTGAGTCTGGAGTAATAAACAATGCCAGGGGGTTTTGTGGTAGCTCAGTGGTTAAGCTTGACTTGCAATCAGAAGGTTGCCAGTTCAAGTCCCACCACTGCCTAGTTGCTCCTGTAAGTTGCACTTGTAAGTCACTTTGGATAATTGTCAGCTAAATGCCATAAATAAATGAAATTGAAATGAAATGAACAATGCAGTATTTCCTGGAGTAATAATTAAACAATGCAGTATTTCCAGTCTTACAGGGCTGGTTCATATGACCACTAATCCATTGTTCAAGCCAACCTTAACTGGTAAATATAAACTGGCTTGTTTGACTTAAAGCAATACATAACTACATAGTGAACACAGAATGATAGAAGGACACAACAAGCAAGAAACAGTGGCAACCTTTTGCATTTAATAGACGCGCTTATCCAGAGAGACTTACAAAAGTGCTTTGTCATTGAATTATAGAAGGTATCCTAGCCAGTACAGAACACAGAACAGGTTGTGTTAATAATCAGGAGAACTGGAATGAATGATAATGTTGGAGAGTGTGGTTAGCGGTGTGGGTTTCTCGGATGTGGAGTTCTGGTCAGGGCAAGCAGACGGTATGAGTGTGAACATATTGATTGGTCAGTTACACCAAAAACCTGTGAAGTATAGTATGGATTTACATCATGAAGTATAGTATGGTTTACATAGTTTTTACATAGGATAGTATTTACATGTGTAAAGGTAACACTGATGTTTCTCTTATTTCAGGAATATTTACAGCTCCAGTCAGAGGAGTCTACTATATCAGGTTCACTACCTGTTCACAAAATAGTGGCTATAATTCAGGTGTACAACTGTACAAGAACAGTGAGAAGCTGCTCTACCTCTATGAATACAATTACAATGGATATCAAAGATACATAAGTGGTGGTATTACCCTGCAGCTGGAGGTTGGAGATGCTGTTCACACACGCTTACCTGATACGTTGATGCTCTATGAAACTGATACCAATCGTAACACTTTTAGTGGCTTCCTAATCTTTACCATGTGAGTTTTTCAGATTGTAATCTGGTGTGGTGGCCATTTTAATATTGAGGTTACATTTTGCGATTTATTTAAAAAAATGTTTTTTGCTTCTAGATTAAAAAAAGACAAAATATTGTCACAATGTATTAGCTGATCCTGTTGCATTATAAATAAAGTGTCATTATTCTAAATATGGAGGATTACTATCGTCTGATCCATTAGCAGACTTGGTTGGTAGAATGATTCTTATATATGTCAACTCCTATATGAATTCAAGTTTAAATCTGCCTGAGTTACAAAGGTACTCCTAACAGAATAAAAATGTGTTTGGTGTGTTTGGTAAGATGACTGAACATTTCCAAAATGCACTGTTGGAGGCATAAAAAGGTGGATGCTGGTGGTGCATCTCTCTAAAAAGCACACCATTTGGGTGTAGGACAGAAGTTTCTAGAAAGTTTGGTGGTTCTATCTCAAAAGCTGTCAAAAAATAGCGATCCAAAATTAAGAATGGTATAATAATAATAATAATAATAATCAGAAGAAGAAGTAAACAGCAAGTTGCCTTTGTGAAACCAACTTTATAACAAGTATTGCAACTAGGGGTACATTTATTGAATAAACAGAACATGCATAAAGACCACTGATTAAAATGTTAATAATGACCAGAGGTATTAAGTTGAGTAAACCTGCTCTAGTAAAACAAACATAAAAGAAAATGAACCCAAATGAGATTCATGGTGGATAGAGAATGATTTAACAAATAAAAGAAAGAAAAGACAAGAAAGAAAAAAAATCTATGAGAGTGATTAATCATGGTGGAGCATACATTTAACTGAAAAATATATTTTCAATTTAAATTAAACTAATTTGAACTATATCATAAAAGTCCCAATGAGTTATTAATTGACTGAGAAATTCAGAGCTAATCTGCTGGTATGAATGTGGGCAAAGGGTCTGATCAAGGTCACAAGTGCAGGTTTACTACGGCACCGGTCCAGTGTCCACTGGATGTGTCTGGCCCAGTACATCTTGCATTAGTAGAACATGTTCCTTTCTGGGCTGTCATCCTGTGTATAATGGACACAGAGTTGGAACTACAGTGTCTGGACCTTGTATTAGGATCAGCTACCTGCACCCCTAGTGTGGTGCAGCACCATCTCACACTCACTGGGTGGAGAATGGTCTGAACCAGGTGGTGTTCATTTAATAGTGGACCAGTACTCATCCTGATTAGGGATGAACAGGGTGGAGGGAGGCTGATACCCAGTCAGCTACAGAGTGGGACTGTACACAGACACTAATAAGGTGAACAATTTGTTTAATTGCACTGTGTATTATGTAACATGAACTGTGCTTGTCATGAGAAACACCAAGTTAAAACTGGCCTGTGAGATGAGTTGGTATGAATTTGTGATGAAGATAGCAGGCCTTATCTTGTTATTGTCAGAGCAGCACAAGGATTGCACAACACTAACCATGACAAACAGAACACATCTAGAAAGTAAACAGTATCAATTAGTGATACATTTAATTTTGACCATATGTTATTATTATCAATGGAGTTCTAATTTATTAGAATGGTACACCAGTGTCACTTTTGGAAATTGTTACTCAGTAAACAGAATAGTGACAATGGACATTTTAAAGCCTTTTGTAATGACTACTTACATAAAACAACATTTCCCCCCACGATAAAAGTCAGAAATGAAACTAATAGAAACTGCATTTACATGAACCTCATTCTGATAACTTACTGAATTTTGTAAATATTTGATTAAAATGTTGGTTACGCAAAGGTGTTTCTTAAACATAAATCAGGTTGATGATTCACTCACAAATTTGTAAGTGTGCAATACAGATGAGAACTTTAGATTTACAGTTTAAGCAAACAAGCTTATGGACATTATTAAACTTTCTGCACAAAAAAAAAGAAGACGACATGTGAAGACCAGTGACCTCTTAGAAGCTGCACGATAAAACACAATGTCACGTCTACTTCAACATACCTCCTGTAGGAAAGAAAATGTGCTAAGAAGCATCACTGCCTTATTTGGTAAAGGAAGATGGGAGGAGGTATCAGTGGGATCATCATCATAAGAGCTGTGAACTGCTCATCTCAGGAGACCTATAAGAGCAGCAGTTTAGGACCAGACACTGAGAGAAGAGAGAGTCAGTAAAGATGAAGAGAACTGCTGTTCTTACTCTACTGCTGCTGTTCACCATCAGCATGCAGGATGCTGAAACTGCTGAAGCTTCAAAGCCATCAGAACCCCTTACTGATCTGAAGCAGCTGAGAGACATCGTGTATGAGCAAGGAACCATGCTGGTGGAGCTGAAGACTGAAATGAAGTATGTGAATCAGGAAAATGCAGGTGATGTTTATTTGTGGTTGTTTTGCTAAAATGCTACATTTCTTGCTTGAATGCCCAAACATACAACAGTAAACATTCACTAACTGAACTCACAGGATTTTGCAGTTTATTGGTTTTCCAAATTTGTCTAAAAGTATGAACAAAATTCTTTCAATTGTTTAATGATAAACTTTGAATGTTAAATAATTCTTTGCCAGCCCTGAAGACTAAAATGGCCAAACAGATGAAACAGAACAAACAAACAGAGAGTAAAGTGGAGCTTTTGAATAAAGAGATTTCAGGTAATGGAACTAGCTATTCATGGCAATAGATTCTGTATGTAACAAAGCAATGTTTGTGAGCTGAAAGTTATCCAAATGTACTTGTTGCTTTTATGAAGTGTTTAAACCTCTGGTGACATTTTCCAGTAAACGCATGTTTTCTGTCTTGTAGCACAAGCAGCTGAGGGGACTGCTGTGAAGAGCAGGTTAGCAGCCAGTGAAAGTGACGTGAAACGCTTGAAGAAACTGAATGCAGGTAAATGAATGACAGATGTTTGTCATGTAAAAACACAAACCAGCAAGCTTTTGTTACCTCTGGATGTTTTTGTGGGAGTGTAGATAATATTTTCTCACACCTGTAATTGTATTTAAACACATTTTTTGACTTGGCAATAAGTATCCACGATTGTTAACATTATTGGTATCTCATCATGAACAGCAACAAAAACTGCAGTAGAAGCCAGTAAGAGTGAAGTAGTGAAGCTGAAGAAAGAGAGTGCAGGTAAAGCCCTACAGTATGGGCTCATGACACCGACTACTGCAAGGTACAATACATTATGCACAGACCATAACATTCACTTTTCCACTTACCTCTGAATGAATCTGTTTCACAACAGCTTTTAACGGCAGACTGGCTACAAGTGAAAGTGATGTGGACAATCTGAAGAAAGACATCATAGGTCAACTCAAAACACCTCGCTGGTGAACCCACAAGAAGATGAGATTTTACAAGTCCATGTGTTCTGTGTCATTGAATTATGATGTTTTGGGCTTCGAATTTGCAGAGAGACCAAAGGTGGCATTCTCAGCTGCCCTGTCTGCAAGTTTGGGACCTGCGAGTGGCATCGTAAACGTAGTTTACTCTAAAGTCATCACAAACATTGGAGGAGCTTATAACCCAAACACAGGTACTGAGTGAATGTGATCAGATCAGATTCGACCCAATCAGACTTTCAGAACACCAACGATGCAGCTGTAGCACTGCAGAACACTGAAGTGAGTCTGGAGTAATAAACAATGCCAGGGGGTTTTGTGGTAGCTCAGTGGTTAAGCTTGACTTGCAATCAGAAGGTTGCCAGTTCAAGTCCCACCACTGCCTAGTTGCACTTGTAAGTCACTTTGGATAATTGTGTCAGCTAAATGCCATAAATAAATGAAATTGAAATGAAATGAACAATGCAGTATTTCCTGGAGTAATAATTAAACAATGCAGTATTTCCAGTCTTACAGGGCTGGTTCATATGACCACTAATCCATTGTTCAAGCCAACCTTAACTGGTAAATATAAACTGGCTTGTTTGACTTAAAGCAATACATAACTACATAGTGAACACAGAATGATAGAAGGACACAACAAGCAAGAAACAGTGGCAACCTTTTGCATTTAATAGACGCGCTTATCCAGAGAGACTTACAAAAGTGCTTTGTCATTGAATTATAGAAGGTATCCTAGCCAGTACAGAACACAGAACAGGTTGTGTTAATAATCAGGAGAACTGGAATGAATGATAATGTTGGAGAGTGTGGTTAGCGGTGTGGGTTTCTCGGATGTGGAGTTCTGGTCAGGGCAAGCAGACGGTATGAGTGTGAACATATTGATTGGTCAGTTACACCAAAAACCTGTGAAGTATAGTATGGATTTACATCATGAAGTATAGTATGGTTTACATAGTTTTTACATAGGATAGTATTTACATGTGTAAAGGTAACACTGATGTTTCTCTTATTTCAGGAATATTTACAGCTCCAGTCAGAGGAGTCTACTATATCAGGTTCACTACCTGTTCACAAAATAGTGGCTATAATTCAGGTGTACAACTGTACAAGAACAGTGAGAAGCTGCTCTACCTCTATGAATACAATTACAATGGATATCAAAGATACATAAGTGGTGGTATTACCCTGCAGCTGGAGGTTGGAGATGCTGTTCACACACGCTTACCTGATACGTTGATGCTCTATGAAACTGATACCAATCGTAACACTTTTAGTGGCTTCCTAATCTTTACCATGTGAGTTTTTCAGATTGTAATCTGGTGTGGTGGCCATTTTAATATTGAGGTTACATTTTGCGATTTATTTAAAAAAATGTTTTTTGCTTCTAGATTAAAAAAAGACAAAATATTGTCACAATGTATTAGCTGATCCTGTTGCATTATAAATAAAGTGTCATTATTCTAAATATGGAGGATTACTATCGTCTGATCCATTAGCAGACTTGGTTGGTAGAATGATTCTTATATATGTCAACTCCTATATGAATTCAAGTTTAAATCTGCCTGAGTTACAAAGGTACTCCTAACAGAATAAAAATGTGTTTGGTGTGTTTGGTAAGATGACTGAACATTTCCAAAATGCACTGTTGGAGGCATAAAAAGGTGGATGCTGGTGGTGCATCTCTCTAAAAAGCACACCATTTGGGTGTAGGACAGAAGTTTCTAGAAAGTTTGGTGGTTCTATCTCAAAAGCTGTCAAAAAATAGCGATCCAAAATTAAGAATGGTATAATAATAATAATAATAATAATCAGAAGAAGAAGTAAACAGCAAGTTGCCTTTGTGAAACCAACTTTATAACAAGTATTGCAACTAGGGGTACATTTATTGAATAAACAGAACATGCATAAAGACCACTGATTAAAATGTTAATAATGACCAGAGGTATTAAGTTGAGTAAACCTGCTCTAGTAAAACAAACATAAAAGAAAATGAACCCAAATGAGATTCATGGTGGACAGAGAATGATTTAACAAATAAAAGAAAGAAAAGACAAGAAAGAAAAAAAATCTATGAGAGTGATTAATCATGGTGGAGCATACATTTAACTGAAAAATATATTTTCAATTTAAATTAAACTAATTTGAACTATATCATAAAAGTCCCAATGAGTTATTAATTGACTGAAAAATTCAGAGCTAATCTGCTGGTATGAATGTGGGCAAAGGGTCTGATCAAGGTCACAAGTGCAGGTTTACTACGGCACCGGTCCAGTGTCCACTGGATGTGTCTGGCCCAGTACATCTTGCATTAGTAGAACATGTTCCTTTCTGGGCTGTCATCCTGTGTATAATGGACACAGAGTTGGAACTACAGTGTCTGGACCTTGTATTAGGATCAGCTACCTGCACCCCTAGTGTGGTGCAGCACCATCTCACACTCACTGGGTGGAGAATGGTCTGAACCAGGTGGTGTTCATTTAATAGTGGACCAGTACTCATCCTGATTAGGGATGAACAGGGTGGAGGGAGGCTGATACCCAGTCAGCTACAGAGTGGGACTGTACACAGACACTAATAAGGTGAACAATTTGTTTAATTGCACTGTGTATTATGTAACATGAACTGTGCTTGTCATGAGAAACACCAAGATAAAACTGGCCTGTGAGATGAGTTGGTATGAATTTGTGATGAAGATAGCAGGCCTTATCTTGTTATTGTCAGAGCAGCACAAGGATTGCACAACACTAACCATGACAAACAGAACACATCTAGAAAGTAAACAGTATCAATTAGTGATACATTTAATTTTGACCATATGTTATTATTATCAATGGAGTTCTAATTTATTAGAATGGTACACCAGTGTCACTTTTGGAAATTATTACTCAGTAAACAGAATAGTGACAATGGACATTTTAAAGCCTTTTGTAATGACTACTTACATAAAACAACATTTCCCCCCACGATAAAAGTCAGAAATGAAACTAATAGAAACTGCATTTACATGAACCTCATTCTGATAACTTACTGAATTTTGTAAATATTTGATTAAAATGTTGGTTACGCAAAGGTGTTTCTTAAACATAAATCAGG
Source organism: Electrophorus electricus (assembly GCF_041902795.1). Taxonomy (NCBI): domain Eukaryota; kingdom Metazoa; phylum Chordata; class Actinopteri; order Gymnotiformes; family Gymnotidae; genus Electrophorus; species Electrophorus electricus. Next base: position 34,849,062 of record NC_137504.1, on the reverse strand, counting down.
TTGATGATTCACTCACAAATTTGTAAGTGTGCAATACAGATGAGAACTTTAGATTTACAGTTTAAGCAAACAAGCTTATGGACATTATTAAACTTTCTGCACAAAAAAAAAGAAGACGACATGTGAAGACCAGTGACCTCTTAGAAGCTGCACGATAAAACACAATGTCACGTCTACTTCAACATACCTCCTGTAGGAAAGAAAATGTGCTAAGAAGCATCACTGCCTTATTTGGTAAAGGAAGATGGGAGGAGGTATCAGTGGGATCATCATCATAAGAGCTGTGAACTGCTCATCTCAGGAGACCTATAAGAGCAGCAGTTTAGGACCAGACACTGAGAGAAGAGAGAGTCAGTAAAGATGAAGAGAACTGCTGTTCTTACTCTACTGCTGCTGTTCACCATCAGCATGCAGGATGCTGAAACTGCTGAAGCTTCAAAGCCATCAGAACCCCTTACTGATCTGAAGCAGCTGAGAGACATCGTGTATGAGCAAGGAACCATGCTGGTGGAGCTGAAGACTGAAATGAAGTATGTGAATCAGGAAAATGCAGGTGATGTTTATTTGTGGTTGTTTTGCTAAAATGCTACATTTCTTGCTTGAATGCCCAAACATACAACAGTAAACATTCACTAACTGAACTCACAGGATTTTGCAGTTTATTGGTTTTCCAAATTTGTCTAAAAGTATGAACAAAATTCTTTCAATTGTTTAATGATAAACTTTGAATGTTAAATAATTCTTTGCCAGCCCTGAAGACTAAAATGGCCAAACAGATGAAACAGAACAAACAAACAGAGAGTAAAGTGGAGCTTTTGAATAAAGAGATTTCAGGTAATGGAACTAGCTATTCATGGCAATAGATTCTGTATGTAACAAAGCAATGTTTGTGAGCTGAAAGTTATCCAAATGTACTTGTTGCTTTTATGAAGTGTTTAAACCTCTGGTGACATTTTCCAGTAAACGCATGTTTTCTGTCTTGTAGCACAAGCAGCTGAGGGGACTGCTGTGAAAAGCAGGTTAGCAGCCAGTGAAAGTGATGTGAAACGCTTGAAGAAACTGAATGCAGGTAAATGAATGACAGATGTTTGTCATGTAAAAACACAAACCAGCAAGCTTTTGTTACCTCTGGATGTTTTTGTGGGAGTGTAGATAATATTTTCTCACACCTGTAATTGTATTTAAACACATTTTTTGACTTGGCAATAAGTATCCACGATTGTTAACATTATTGGTATCTCATCATGAACAGCAACAAAAACTGCAGTAGAAGCCAGTAAGAGTGAAGTAGTGAAGCTGAAGAAAGAGAGTGCAGGTAAAGCCCTACAGTATGGGCTCATGACACCGACTACTGCAAGGTACAATACATTATGCACAGACCATAACATTCACTTTTCCACTTACCTCTGAATGAATCTGTTTCACAACAGCTTTTAACGGCAGACTGGCTACAAGTGAAAGTGATGTGGACAATCTGAAGAAAGACATCATAGGTCAACTCAAAACACCTCGCTGGTGAACCCACAAGAAGATGAGATTTTACAAGTCCATGTGTTCTGTGTCATTGAATTATGATGTTTTGGGCTTCGAATTTGCAGAGAGACCAAAGGTGGCATTCTCAGCTGCCCTGTCTGCAATTTGGGACCTGCGAGTGGCATCGTAAACGTAGTTTACTCTAAAGTCATCACAAACATTGGAGGAGCTTATAACCCAAACACAGGTACTGAGTGAATGTGATCAGATCAGATTCGACCCAATCAGACTTTCAGAACACCAACGATGCAGCTGTAGCACTGCAGAACACTGAAGTGAGTCTGGAGTAATAAACAATGCCAGGGGGTTTTGTGGTAGCTCAGTGGTTAAGCTTGACTTGCAATCAGAAGGTTGCCAGTTCAAGTCCCACCACTGCCTAGTTGCACTTGTAAGTCACTTTGGATAATTGTGTCAGCTAAATGCCATAAATAAATGAAATTGAAATGAAATGAACAATGCAGTATTTCCTGGAGTAATAATTAAACAATGCAGTATTTCCAGTCTTACAGGGCTGGTTCATATGACCACTAATCCATTGTTCAAGCCAACCTTAACTGGTAAATATAAACTGGCTTGTTTGACTTAAAGCAATACATAACTACATAGTGAACACAGAATGATAGAAGGACACAACAAGCAAGAAACAGTGGCAACCTTTTGCATTTAATAGACGCGCTTATCCAGAGAGACTTACAAAAGTGCTTTGTCATTGAATTATAGAAGGTATCCTAGCCAGTACAGAACACAGAACAGGTTGTGTTAATAATCAGGAGAACTGGAATGAATGATAATGTTGGAGAGTGTGGTTAGCGGTGTGGGTTTCTCGGATGTGGAGTTCTGGTCAGGGCAAGCAGACGGTATGAGTGTGAACATATTGATTGGTCAGTTACACCAAAAACCTGTGAAGTATAGTATGGATTTACATCATGAAGTATAGTATGGTTTACATAGTTTTTACATAGGATAGTATTTACATGTGTAAAGGTAACACTGATGTTTCTCTTATTTCAGGAATATTTACAGCTCCAGTCAGAGGAGTCTACTATATCAGGTTCACTACCTGTTCACAAAATAGTGGCTATAATTCAGGTGTACAACTGTACAAGAACAGTGAGAAGCTGCTCTACCTCTATGAATACAATTACAATGGATATCAAAGATACATAAGTGGTGGTATTACCCTGCAGCTGGAGGTTGGAGATGCTGTTCACACACGCTTACCTGATACGTTGATGCTCTATGAAACTGATACCAATCGTAACACTTTTAGTGGCTTCCTAATCTTTACCATGTGAGTTTTTCAGATTGTAATCTGGTGTGGTGGCCATTTTAATATTGAGGTTACATTTTGCGATTTATTTAAAAAAATGTTTTTTGCTTCTAGATTAAAAAAAGACAAAATATTGTCACAATGTATTAGCTGATCCTGTTGCATTATAAATAAAGTGTCATTATTCTAAATATGGAGGATTACTATCGTCTGATCCATTAGCAGACTTGGTTGGTAGAATGATTCTTATATATGTCAACTCCTATATGAATTCAAGTTTAAATCTGCCTGAGTTACAAAGGTACTCCTAACAGAATAAAAATGTGTTTGGTGTGTTTGGTAAGATGACTGAACATTTCCAAAATGCACTGTTGGAGGCATAAAAAGGTGGATGCTGGTGGTGCATCTCTCTAAAAAGCACACCATTTGGGTGTAGGACAGAAGTTTCTAGAAAGTTTGGTGGTTCTATCTCAAAAGCTGTCAAAAAATAGCGATCCAAAATTAAGAATGGTATAATAATAATAATAATAATAATCAGAAGAAGAAGTAAACAGCAAGTTGCCTTTGTGAAACCAACTTTATAACAAGTATTGCAACTAGGGGTACATTTATTGAATAAACAGAACATGCATAAAGACCACTGATTAAAATGTTAATAATGACCAGAGGTATTAAGTTGAGTAAACCTGCTCTAGTAAAACAAACATAAAAGAAAATGAACCCAAATGAGATTCATGGTGGACAGAGAATGATTTAACAAATAAAAGAAAGAAAAGACAAGAAAGAAAAAAAATCTATGAGAGTGATTAATCATGGTGGAGCATACATTTAACTGAAAAATATATTTTCAATTTAAATTAAACTAATTTGAACTATATCATAAAAGTCCCAATGAGTTATTAATTGACTGAAAAATTCAGAGCTAATCTGCTGGTATGAATGTGGGCAAAGGGTCTGATCAAGGTCACAAGTGCAGGTTTACTACGGCACCGGTCCAGTGTCCACTGGATGTGTCTGGCCCAGTACATCTTGCATTAGTAGAACATGTTCCTTTCTGGGCTGTCATCCTGTGTATAATGGACACAGAGTTGGAACTACAGTGTCTGGACCTTGTATTAGGATCAGCTACCTGCACCCCTAGTGTGGTGCAGCACCATCTCACACTCACTGGGTGGAGAATGGTCTGAACCAGGTGGTGTTCATTTAATAGTGGACCAGTACTCATCCTGATTAGGGATGAACAGGGTGGAGGGAGGCTGATACCCAGTCAGCTACAGAGTGGGACTGTACACAGACACTAATAAGGTGAACAATTTGTTTAATTGCACTGTGTATTATGTAACATGAACTGTGCTTGTCATGAGAAACACCAAGATAAAACTGGCCTGTGAGATGAGTTGGTATGAATTTGTGATGAAGATAGCAGGCCTTATCTTGTTATTGTCAGAGCAGCACAAGGATTGCACAACACTAACCATGACAAACAGAACACATCTAGAAAGTAAACAGTATCAATTAGTGATACATTTAATTTTGACCATATGTTATTATTATCAATGGAGTTCTAATTTATTAGAATGGTACACCAGTGTCACTTTTGGAAATTATTACTCAGTAAACAGAATAGTGACAATGGACATTTTAAAGCCTTTTGTAATGACTACTTACATAAAACAACATTTCCCCCCACGATAAAAGTCAGAAATGAAACTAATAGAAACTGCATTTACATGAACCTCATTCTGATAACTTACTGAATTTTGTAAATATTTGATTAAAATGTTGGTTACGCAAAGGTGTTTCTTAAACATAAATCAGGTTGATGATTCACTCACAAATTTGTAAGTGTGCAATACAGATGAGAACTTTAGATTTACAGTTTAAGCAAACAAGCTTATGGACATTATTAAACTTTCTGCACAAAAAAAAAGAAGACGACATGTGAAGACCAGTGACCTCTTAGAAGCTGCACGATAAAACACAATGTCACGTCTACTTCAACATACCTCCTGTAGGAAAGAAAATGTGCTAAGAAGCATCACTGCCTTATTTGGTAAAGGAAGATGGGAGGAGGTATCAGTGGGATCATCATCATAAGAGCTGTGAACTGCTCATCTCAGGAGACCTATAAGAGCAGCAGTTTAGGACCAGACACTGAGAGAAGAGAGAGTCAGTAAAGATGAAGAGAACTGCTGTTCTTACTCTACTGCTGCTGTTCACCATCAGCATGCAGGATGCTGAAACTGCTGAAGCTTCAAAGCCATCAGAACCCCTTACTGATCTGAAGCAGCTGAGAGACATCGTGTATGAGCAAGGAACCATGCTGGTGGAGCTGAAGACTGAAATGAAGTATGTGAATCAGGAAAATGCAGGTGATGTTTATTTGTGGTTGTTTTGCTAAAATGCTACATTTCTTGCTTGAATGCCCAAACATACAACAGTAAACATTCACTAACTGAACTCACAGGATTTTGCAGTTTATTGGTTTTCCAAATTTGTCTAAAAGTATGAACAAAATTCTTTCAATTGTTTAATGATAAACTTTGAATGTTAAATAATTCTTTGCCAGCCCTGAAGACTAAAATGGCCAAACAGATGAAACAGAACAAACAAACAGAGAGTAAAGTGGAGCTTTTGAATAAAGAGATTTCAGGTAATGGAACTAGCTATTCATGGCAATAGATTCTGTATGTAACAAAGCAATGTTTGTGAGCTGAAAGTTATCCAAATGTACTTGTTGCTTTTATGAAGTGTTTAAACCTCTGGTGACATTTTCCAGTAAACGCATGTTTTCTGTCTTGTAGCACAAGCAGCTGAGGGGACTGCTGTGAAAAGCAGGTTAGCAGCCAGTGAAAGTGATGTGAAACGCTTGAAGAAACTGAATGCAGGTAAATGAATGACAGATGTTTGTCATGTAAAAACACAAACCAGCAAGCTTTTGTTACCTCTGGATGTTTTTGTGGGAGTGTAGATAATATTTTCTCACACCTGTAATTGTATTTAAACACATTTTTTGACTTGGCAATAAGTATCCACGATTGTTAACATTATTGGTATCTCATCATGAACAGCAACAAAAACTGCAGTAGAAGCCAGTAAGAGTGAAGTAGTGAAGCTGAAGAAAGAGAGTGCAGGTAAAGCCCTACAGTATGGGCTCATGACACCGACTACTGCAAGGTACAATACATTATGCACAGACCATAACATTCACTTTTCCACTTACCTCTGAATGAATCTGTTTCACAACAGCTTTTAACGGCAGACTGGCTACAAGTGAAAGTGATGTGGACAATCTGAAGAAAGACATCATAGGTCAACTCAAAACACCTCGCTGGTGAACCCACAAGAAGATGAGATTTTACAAGTCCATGTGTTCTGTGTCATTGAATTATGATGTTTTGGGCTTCGAATTTGCAGAGAGACCAAAGGTGGCATTCTCAGCTGCCCTGTCTGCAATTTGGGACCTGCGAGTGGCATCGTAAACGTAGTTTACTCTAAAGTCATCACAAACATTGGAGGAGCTTATAACCCAAACACAGGTACTGAGTGAATGTGATCAGATCAGATTCGACCCAATCAGACTTTCAGAACACCAACGATGCAGCTGTAGCACTGCAGAACACTGAAGTGAGTCTGGAGTAATAAACAATGCCAGGGGGTTTTGTGGTAGCTCAGTGGTTAAGCTTGACTTGCAATCAGAAGGTTGCCAGTTCAAGTCCCACCACTGCCTAGTTGCTCCTGTAAGTTGCACTTGTAAGTCACTTTGGATAATTGTCAGCTAAATGCCATAAATAAATGAAATTGAAATGAAATGAACAATGCAGTATTTCCTGGAGTAATAATTAAACAATGCAGTATTTCCAGTCTTACAGGGCTGGTTCATATGACCACTAATCCATTGTTCAAGCCAACCTTAACTGGTAAATATAAACTGGCTTGTTTGACTTAAAGCAATACATAACTACATAGTGAACACAGAATGATAGAAGGACACAACAAGCAAGAAACAGTGGCAACCTTTTGCATTTAATAGACGCGCTTATCCAGAGAGACTTACAAAAGTGCTTTGTCATTGAATTATAGAAGGTATCCTAGCCAGTACAGAACACAGAACAGGTTGTGTTAATAATCAGGAGAACTGGAATGAATGATAATGTTGGAGAGTGTGGTTAGCGGTGTGGGTTTCTCGGATGTGGAGTTCTGGTCAGGGCAAGCAGACGGTATGAGTGTGAACATATTGATTGGTCAGTTACACCAAAAACCTGTGAAGTATAGTATGGATTTACATCATGAAGTATAGTATGGTTTACATAGTTTTTACATAGGATAGTATTTACATGTGTAAAGGTAACACTGATGTTTCTCTTATTTCAGGAATATTTACAGCTCCAGTCAGAGGAGTCTACTATATCAGGTTCACTACCTGTTCACAAAATAGTGGCTATAATTCAGGTGTACAACTGTACAAGAACAGTGAGAAGCTGCTCTACCTCTATGAATACAATTACAATGGATATCAAAGATACATAAGTGGTGGTATTACCCTGCAGCTGGAGGTTGGAGATGCTGTTCACACACGCTTACCTGATACGTTGATGCTCTATGAAACTGATACCAATCGTAACACTTTTAGTGGCTTCCTAATCTTTACCATGTGAGTTTTTCAGATTGTAATCTGGTGTGGTGGCCATTTTAATATTGAGGTTACATTTTGCGATTTATTTAAAAAAATGTTTTTTGCTTCTAGATTAAAAAAAGACAAAATATTGTCACAATGTATTAGCTGATCCTGTTGCATTATAAATAAAGTGTCATTATTCTAAATATGGAGGATTACTATCGTCTGATCCATTAGCAGACTTGGTTGGTAGAATGATTCTTATATATGTCAACTCCTATATGAATTCAAGTTTAAATCTGCCTGAGTTACAAAGGTACTCCTAACAGAATAAAAATGTGTTTGGTGTGTTTGGTAAGATGACTGAACATTTCCAAAATGCACTGTTGGAGGCATAAAAAGGTGGATGCTGGTGGTGCATCTCTCTAAAAAGCACACCATTTGGGTGTAGGACAGAAGTTTCTAGAAAGTTTGGTGGTTCTATCTCAAAAGCTGTCAAAAAATAGCGATCCAAAATTAAGAATGGTATAATAATAATAATAATAATAATCAGAAGAAGAAGTAAACAGCAAGTTGCCTTTGTGAAACCAACTTTATAACAAGTATTGCAACTAGGGGTACATTTATTGAATAAACAGAACATGCATAAAGACCACTGATTAAAATGTTAATAATGACCAGAGGTATTAAGTTGAGTAAACCTGCTCTAGTAAAACAAACATAAAAGAAAATGAACCCAAATGAGATTCATGGTGGACAGAGAATGATTTAACAAATAAAAGAAAGAAAAGACAAGAAAGAAAAAAAATCTATGAGAGTGATTAATCATGGTGGAGCATACATTTAACTGAAAAATATATTTTCAATTTAAATTAAACTAATTTGAACTATATCATAAAAGTCCCAATGAGTTATTAATTGACTGAAAAATTCAGAGCTAATCTGCTGGTATGAATGTGGGCAAAGGGTCTGATCAAGGTCACAAGTGCAGGTTTACTACGGCACCGGTCCAGTGTCCACTGGATGTGTCTGGCCCAGTACATCTTGCATTAGTAGAACATGTTCCTTTCTGGGCTGTCATCCTGTGTATAATGGACACAGAGTTGGAACTACAGTGTCTGGACCTTGTATTAGGATCAGCTACCTGCACCCCTAGTGTGGTGCAGCACCATCTCACACTCACTGGGTGGAGAATGGTCTGAACCAGGTGGTGTTCATTTAATAGTGGACCAGTACTCATCCTGATTAGGGATGAACAGGGTGGAGGGAGGCTGATACCCAGTCAGCTACAGAGTGGGACTGTACACAGACACTAATAAGGTGAACAATTTGTTTAATTGCACTGTGTATTATGTAACATGAACTGTGCTTGTCATGAGAAACACCAAGATAAAACTGGCCTGTGAGATGAGTTGGTATGAATTTGTGATGAAGATAGCAGGCCTTATCTTGTTATTGTCAGAGCAGCACAAGGATTGCACAACACTAACCATGACAAACAGAACACATCTAGAAAGTAAACAGTATCAATTAGTGATACATTTAATTTTGACCATATGTTATTATTATCAATGGAGTTCTAATTTATTAGAATGGTACACCAGTGTCACTTTTGGAAATTATTACTCAGTAAACAGAATAGTGACAATGGACATTTTAAAGCCTTTTGTAATGACTACTTACATAAAACAACATTTCCCCCCACGATAAAAGTCAGAAATGAAACTAATAGAAACTGCATTTACATGAACCTCATTCTGATAACTTACTGAATTTTGTAAATATTTGATTAAAATGTTGGTTACGCAAAGGTGTTTCTTAAACATAAATCAGGTTGATGATTCACTCACAAATTTGTAAGTGTGCAATACAGATGAGAACTTTAGATTTACAGTTTAAGCAAACAAGCTTATGGACATTATTAAACTTTCTGCACAAAAAAAAAGAAGACGACATGTGAAGACCAGTGACCTCTTAGAAGCTGCACGATAAAACACAATGTCACGTCTACTTCAACATACCTCCTGTAGGAAAGAAAATGTGCTAAGAAGCATCACTGCCTTATTTGGTAAAGGAAGATGGGAGGAGGTATCAGTGGGATCATCATCATAAGAGCTGTGAACTGCTCATCTCAGGAGACCTATAAGAGCAGCAGTTTAGGACCAGACACTGAGAGAAGAGAGAGTCAGTAAAGATGAAGAGAACTGCTGTTCTTACTCTACTGCTGCTGTTCACCATCAGCATGCAGGATGCTGAAACTGCTGAAGCTTCAAAGCCATCAGAACCCCTTACTGATCTGAAGCAGCTGAGAGACATCGTGTATGAGCAAGGAACCATGCTGGTGGAGCTGAAGACTGAAATGAAGTATGTGAATCAGGAAAATGCAGGTGATGTTTATTTGTGGTTGTTTTGCTAAAATGCTACATTTCTTGCTTGAATGCCCAAACATACAACAGTAAACATTCACTAACTGAACTCACAGGATTTTGCAGTTTATTGGTTTTCCAAATTTGTCTAAAAGTATGAACAAAATTTTTTCAATTGTTTAATGATAAACTTTGAATGTTAAATAATTCTTTGCCAGCCCTGAAGACTAAAATGGCCAAACAGATGAAACAGAACAAACAAACAGAGAGTAAAGTGGAGCTTTTGAATAAAGAGATTTCAGGTAATGGAACTAGCTATTCATGGCAATAGATTCTGTATGTAACAAAGCAATGTTTGTGAGCTGAAAGTTATCCAAATGTACTTGTTGCTTTTATGAAGTGTTTAAACCTCTGGTGACATTTTCCAGTAAACGCATGTTTTCTGTCTTGTAGCACAAGCAGCTGAGGGGACTGCTGTGAAAAGCAGGTTAGCAGCCAGTGAAAGTGATGTGAAACGCTTGAAGAAACTGAATGCAGGTAAATGAATGACAGATGTTTGTCATGTAAAAACACAAACCAGCAAGCTTTTGTTACCTCTGGATGTTTTTGTGGGAGTGTAGATAATATTTTCTCACACCTGTAATTGTATTTAAACACATTTTTTGACTTGGCAATAAGTATCCACGATTGTTAACATTATTGGTATCTCATCATGAACAGCAACAAAAACTGCAGTAGAAGCCAGTAAGAGTGAAGTAGTGAAGCTGAAGAAAGAGAGTGCAGGTAAAGCCCTACAGTATGGGCTCATGACACCGACTACTGCAAGGTACAATACATTATGCACAGACCATAACATTCACTTTTCCACTTACCTCTGAATGAATCTGTTTCACAACAGCTTTTAACGGCAGACTGGCTACAAGTGAAAGTGATGTGGACAATCTGAAGAAAGACATCATAGGTCAACTCAAAACACCTCGCTGGTGAACCCACAAGAAGATGAGATTTTACAAGTCCATGTGTTCTGTGTCATTGAATTATGATGTTTTGGGCTTCGAATTTGCAGAGAGACCAAAGGTGGCATTCTCAGCTGCCCTGTCTGCAATTTGGGACCTGCGAGTGGCATCGTAAACGTAGTTTACTCTAAAGTCATCACAAACATTGGAGGAGCTTATAACCCAAACACAGGTACTGAGTGAATGTGATCAGATCAGATTCGACCCAATCAGACTTTCAGAACACCAACGATGCAGCTGTAGCACTGCAGAACACTGAAGTGAGTCTGGAGTAATAAACAATGCCAGGGGGTTTTGTGGTAGCTCAGTGGTTAAGCTTGACTTGCAATCAGAAGGTTGCCAGTTCAAGTCCCACCACTGCCTAGTTGCTCCTGTAAGTTGCACTTGTAAGTCACTTTGGATAATTGTCAGCTAAATGCCATAAATAAATGAAATTGAAATGAAATGAACAATGCAGTATTTCCTGGAGTAATAATTAAACAATGCAGTATTTCCAGTCTTACAGGGCTGGTTCATATGACCACTAATCCATTGTTCAAGCCAACCTTAACTGGTAAATATAAACTGGCTTGTTTGACTTAAAGCAATACATAACTACATAGTGAACACAGAATGATAGAAGGACACAACAAGCAAGAAACAGTGGCAACCTTTTGCATTTAATAGACGCGCTTATCCAGAGAGACTTACAAAAGTGCTTTGTCATTGAATTATAGAAGGTATCCTAGCCAGTACAGAACACAGAACAGGTTGTGTTAATAATCAGGAGAACTGGAATGAATGATAATGTTGGAGAGTGTGGTTAGCGGTGTGGGTTTCTCGGATGTGGAGTTCTGGTCAGGGCAAGCAGACGGTATGAGTGTGAACATATTGATTGGTCAGTTACACCAAAAACCTGTGAAGTATAGTATGGATTTACATCATGAAGTATAGTATGGTTTACATAGTTTTTACATAGGATAGTATTTACATGTGTAAAGGTAACACTGATGTTTCTCTTATTTCAGGAATATTTACAGCTCCAGTCAGAGGAGTCTACTATATCAGGTTCACTACCTGTTCACAAAATAGTGGCTATAATTCAGGTGTACAACTGTACAAGAACAGTGAGAAGCTGCTCTACCTCTATGAATACAATTACAATGGATATCAAAGATACATAAGTGGTGGTATTACCCTGCAGCTGGAGGTTGGAGATGCTGTTCACACACGCTTACCTGATACGTTGATGCTCTATGAAACTGATACCAATCGTAACACTTTTAGTGGCTTCCTAATCTTTACCATGTGAGTTTTTCAGATTGTAATCTGGTGTGGTGGCCATTTTAATATTGAGGTTACATTTTGCGATTTATTTAAAAAAATGTTTTTTGCTTCTAGATTAAAAAAAGACAAAATATTGTCACAATGTATTAGCTGATCCTGTTGCATTATAAATAAAGTGTCATTATTCTAAATATGGAGGATTACTATCGTCTGATCCATTAGCAGACTTGGTTGGTAGAATGATTCTTATATATGTCAACTCCTATATGAATTCAAGTTTAAATCTGCCTGAGTTACAAAGGTACTCCTAACAGAATAAAAATGTGTTTGGTGTGTTTGGTAAGATGACTGAACATTTCCAAAATGCACTGTTGGAGGCATAAAAAGGTGGATGCTGGTGGTGCATCTCTCTAAAAAGCACACCATTTGGGTGTAGGACAGAAGTTTCTAGAAAGTTTGGTGGTTCTATCTCAAAAGCTGTCAAAAAATAGCGATCCAAAATTAAGAATGGTATAATAATAATAATAATAATAATCAGAAGAAGAAGTAAACAGCAAGTTGCCTTTGTGAAACCAACTTTATAACAAGTATTGCAACTAGGGGTACATTTATTGAATAAACAGAACATGCATAAAGACCACTGATTAAAATGTTAATAATGACCAGAGGTATTAAGTTGAGTAAACCTGCTCTAGTAAAACAAACATAAAAGAAAATGAACCCAAATGAGATTCATGGTGGACAGAGAATGATTTAACAAATAAAAGAAAGAAAAGACAAGAAAGAAAAAAAATCTATGAGAGTGATTAATCATGGTGGAGCATACATTTAACTGAAAAATATATTTTCAATTTAAATTAAACTAATTTGAACTATATCATAAAAGTCCCAATGAGTTATTAATTGACTGAAAAATTCAGAGCTAATCTGCTGGTATGAATGTGGGCAAAGGGTCTGATCAAGGTCACAAGTGCAGGTTTACTACGGCACCGGTCCAGTGTCCACTGGATGTGTCTGGCCCAGTACATCTTGCATTAGTAGAACATGTTCCTTTCTGGGCTGTCATCCTGTGTATAATGGACACAGAGTTGGAACTACAGTGTCTGGACCTTGTATTAGGATCAGATACCTGCACCCCTAGTGTGGTGCAGCACCATCTCACACTCACTGGGTGGAGAATGGTCTGAACCAGGTGGTGTTCATTTAATAGTGGACCAGTACTCATCCTGATTAGGGATGAACAGGGTGGAGGGAGGCTGATACCCAGTCAGCTACAGAGTGGGACTGTACACAGACACTAATAAGGTGAACAATTTGTTTAATTGCACTGTGTATTATGTAACATGAACTGTGCTTGTCATGAGAAACACCAAGATAAAACTGGCCTGTGAGATGAGTTGGTATGAATTTGTGATGAAGATAGCAGGCCTTATCTTGTTATTGTCAGAGCAGCACAAGGATTGCACAACACTAACCATGACAAACAGAACACATCTAGAAAGTAAACAGTATCAATTAGTGATACATTTAATTTTGACCATATGTTATTATTATCAATGGAGTTCTAATTTATTAGAATGGTACACCAGTGTCACTTTTGGAAATTATTACTCAGTAAACAGAATAGTGACAATGGACATTTTAAAGCCTTTTGTAATGACTACTTACATAAAACAACATTTCCCCCCACGATAAAAGTCAGAAATGAAACTAATAGAAACTGCATTTACATGAACCTCATTCTGATAACTTACTGAATTTTGTAAATATTTGATTAAAATGTTGGTTACGCAAAGGTGTTTCTTAAACATAAATCAGGTTGATGATTCACTCACAAATTTGTAAGTGTGCAATACAGATGAGAACTTTAGATTTACAGTTTAAGCAAACAAGCTTATGGACATTATTAAACTTTCTGCACAAAAAAAGAAGACGACATGTGAAGACCAGTGACCTCTTAGAAGCTGCACGATAAAACACAATGTCACGTCTACTTCAACATACCTCCTGTAGGAAAGAAAATGTGCTAAGAAGCATCACTGCCTTATTTGGTAAAGGAAGATGGGAGGAGGTATCAGTGGGATCATCATCATAAGAGCTGTGAACTGCTCATCTCAGGAGACCTATAAGAGCAGCAGTTTAGGACCAGACACTGAGAGAAGAGAGAGTCAGTAAAGATGAAGAGAACTGCTGTTCTTACTCTACTGCTGCTGTTCACCATCAGCATGCAGGATGCTGAAACTGCTGAAGCTTCAAAGCCATCAGAACCCCTTACTGATCTGAAGAAGCTGAGAGACATCATGTATAAACAAGGAACCATGCTGGTGGAGCTGAAGACTGAAATGAACAATGCAGTATTTGCAATATTTCCTGGAGTAATAACTAAACAATGCAGTATTTCCTGGAGTAATAATTAAAAAATGCAGTATTTCCTGGAGTAATGAACAATGCAGTATTTCCTGGAGCAATAAATAAAAAATGTAGTATTTCCTGGAGTATAGGGCTGGTTCATATGACCACTAATCACTGGTCAAGCCAACCTTAGCTGGTAAATATGAACTGCCTTGTTTGACTTAAACAAATACATAGACAGAACAAGCAGGAACCAATGAAAACCATTTACATTTTTGGCAATTAGCAGATGCTCTTATCCAGACTGACTTACAAAAGTGCTGTGTCATTGAATCATAGAGGGTATCCTAACCAGTAGTAATTTACAGTTCAAGACACCATTGAACCAGAATACTGTTGAGTGGGAGTGACAACAGGCTTTAAACAGACTAGTGGAAAAACACAGAACATAGGATTATCCATTCAGTCGTGTCCAACTCTTGGATACTCTGTAGGCCAGTTCCTTCCAAGCTTCCCTGTTCTTCACAGTTTCTTTCAGTTGCTAGATGTTCATTCCCATGTCCTGCTGGATGGTATTCAGCCAGTGGGTTCTTGGTCTTCCTGGTTCCTGGTAACTCTAGCTGTCCACAGGATTCATAGGAGTTTTCTCCAACACCACAGCTTAAAGGCATAATCATCCTTTGCTTGATGATCGCAACATCCTTACATTTCTATATTTGGTCCATGTTCACCATGGCTGCATGCCCCAGCACTACTCGATGCTTGAGCTCTGCTGTTGAGCCTCCACTGTGATTGATGAGGGACAAAAGGAATACAAAGCTATCGACTACTTCTATTTCTTCATTGTTGTTCTTTATGTGGACTTTGGAGTGGACATGATCTTGGTCTTCTTGATATTCAGTTGATGTTCCCTCTTTTCACTTTCTTCTTTCAGCTTCAGGATCAGATTCTTCAAGTCCTTCGCATTCTCTGCCAACAGGGTCATATCGTCTGCATATCTTAGATTGCTGATGGTTCTTTTGCCTACTTTCACCCCAATACTCCAATCGTCTAAGGCCAGCTTCCTCATGATCACTTTCGTGTAGAGGTTGAAAAGAAAAGGAGAAAGGATGCAGCCTTGTCTTGTGCCCTTTTTGATCTTGAACCACTCCATGTCCCCATACCTGGTTTGCATTGTGGCTTCGTGATCGTCGTAGAGTGACCTAATCAACCTGATCAGGTGCGTCGACAGTCCTCTCTCAGTGCTATCCAAAGTTTGTCATGCTCAACACAGTCGAAAGCCTTGGTGTAGTCAGTGAAGCACAGGCAGAGCTTCTTCTGGTACTCCCTTGCCCTTTCCATTATCCATCTCAGATTCACTATGTGGTCACGGGTCCCTCTGCCCTTGCGGAATCCAGCTTGGACATCACGAAGTTCTCAATCAAGGATGTTGCCCAAGTGCTTATGGATGATCTTTAGAAGAACCTTGCTGGTGTGGGGGATCAGGGCAATCATTCTATAGCTGGCACAATCCCTTATGTCTCCCTTCTACAGCAGTGGGATGAAAACTGATCTTTTCCAGTCATCTGGCTATGTACAGGTCCTCCAGATCTTCCAGCATAGTGTTGTTATTGCAGATCTTGGGACCGGTTTGAGCAGCTCAGCAGGGATTCCATCAATGCCAGGTGCTTTGTTGTTTGGCAGCTGCCTCAGTGCCCAATCCACTTCACTTTCCAAAAGGTCTGGTTCCAGTTCCTCTTGGCTCTTGAGATCCTCTGAGTAGTCAGTGCTGGTGCCATTGTATAGTTCCTCTGAGTATTCTTTCCATCTCTTCTTGATGTCCTGCTGATCACTGATTTCATTCCCATCACAGTCCTTGATGGTTGCTTAGTGGGCGGAGAATGGCTTCTTCACTTGTTTCATGGTAGCAAATAATTCTCAGGTGTGGCCCTTTTTATAGGCTTGTTGGAGGCTCATGCATTGGGCATTCATGAAGTTATTCTTGTCTTTCTTGTCTTCTCTTTGGAGCCAGCATTGAGTTGCCTTTAGCCTCGGCCTCTCTCCTCTTATCACGGATATGGAGGGTGGCTGCAGTTAGCCACTTCCCACAATGCACTGGCTTCTTGTATGGAACATGCCCTTGAGCAATGCCAGTGATGGTTTCCTTGACAGTAGAGATGTGAAAAGTGGAGGAGTGACTTCTCTCAGTCCTTGAATCATGCACAGCATGTTTGGTGGATGTATCTTAAAATTTGACAAAATGGGAGCAGTTTGAAAAATTGACAAATTAAAGTGTACTGGAATAAATGCTCAGTTGGAGGCATAAAAAAGGAGGATGTTACGTACGCAGACCAGACCATTCCCCATTTTCCAGACAACATAGTCACTTCCGGGTTTTCCAGGTTTTCGTCTCTCCATGGTTCCGTGTCTCCTCTCCTTTGTCTCCAGCTGTTCCAAGTTTGTCCCTAAATGGTTTTCTTATGTAAACGCCGTTCCTGCAGCTCTTTTTTGTCGGTCGTTGTTTCTGGAAAGATCCCGTTTGTTCTCGTGCTCCGCTCGTATGTGTTTAGTGTTTTCCCTTTTGATCTCATTCCTATGAACTTCCTCCCCTCGCTGTCTCTGTTGCTTTCGTTGTTTACTTCTCTGCTGTTCGCTCGTCTGATCTACTCTCTCTTTGTGTTTTTGTCTACGCTGCTTTCCCTGTTAATATTTGCTTGTTTGATTCTGCTCTTTTCCCGTTCGGTGTTCTCTCGTCTCTTAGCTTCGTTTAGGTTTCTCTTTCCCTGTTCATGTACGCAAGTGTTGTCTGGCTTTCCTTTTTAGTTCCATTTACCTGTGTTTTTGTTGGTCAATCATAAGTAAGCCAGTTCTGTGTATTTCCCTTTAGTTTTAGTTATATTTCTCATCTTTTATTCTCCGTTAGTCTTCCATAAGTGTTTGTTTACGCACCTTTTCCCAGTTCTCGCACTCACCTTGTTAGCCTGTTCTGTCTGTCATTTGTTCTGCTCTTGTTTGTATGTTTGTTATTAAATCTCTTATTGATTATGTTCTATTAGTCATGTTCTTTATGGCATCCCTAGTTTTGTTTTGTTTTGCATCACATCCAAGGCACAGGCACTTCGCAAGTGTTTGCTCCTCACCTCTCCTACGTTACAGGTAGTTCTCTCAAAAGCTGTCAAAAAAAGCAGACCAAAATTAAGGGTAGAATTGTTATAAGAAGCAGAAGAAATAAACAGCAAGTTGTCTTTTGTGAAACCAACTTTATAACAAGTATTGCAACTAAGGGTACATTTATTGAATAAACAACATGTATAAAGACTGCTGATGTTAATGACCAGAGGTATCGAGAAAATAAACCCAAATGAGATTTGTGGTGGACAGGGCAAATGAGAGGGAAAACTAAGTAATGTATGAGAGCGACTAATTGGAGCAGAGCAGGCTATTGATCAGACCAACACCAAACCAAATGAAAGAAATTAAAAGACTTGTGCTGAACAAAACAGAGCTATCACTGAGTAAAAGACAGGTCATAAAACAAAAGATGATTGTGGAACCAAAGACTGAACAGGCTACCCATCAGGTGCGAAGAAAATTAACTGATCCAATTCTAACACACAGACATGAGAGTACTGATCGATGCCAACTAGTGATAGGAAATGTCTGGCCTTATAAATCACTGGGCTCAACCCGCTCAAACCGACTGGACAGGTAATGGCAGAATCCTCTATCACGTTGCTGGTTCACAGACTTGAGCAGTGTAGGCTGATGCACAATGAAATGACCCAGCTTTCCTTGATCTGCCGGACTTGGTTCCCGAAACTGACTCGATGAGTTCAGGGTGCCCGGTCTATCACGTCTATCTAATTCACGCAATTAAAGTCTTTTGCAGGAGTTTCCTTAACGGTGGTTCACGGAGCCGTTGCCAGCCAAACATGTCGTTAGTGACTTTCAGCACAAACAAAAATGGTTTTCCTTGATAAAAAGTGGAGGTCACAAAACGAAAAAGAAAAAAAATGTCTATTGATCAAATTAAAACAAACACAATAAAAACAATTTTAAATGAAATGTTATTTTTTGAGAAGGATTAAACTTCATAGTTCTTCCTGTGCAAGATGGGTTGTTTCCTTTTTAGACTTGGGCAAGAAACTCCTCCCTTTGGTTTCCTTCTCTGCTACTCCTCAGCTACATCCCGTGGTCTCCCCACTTCTCTTGACTAAACCATCAACACCTTTCATCAGGTACATGACAAAAAACGGAGACTGGGGTCTGGCTGTATCACACATCGACTATGTGGTCAGACTTATAAGGCTGAATAAATCAAAATGTCTGTTTTCAAATACTGTTGTACATTTCTGAGTTGGGTCTTGTGGTCTAACAAAAAAGTCAAACTATGCATGCAAGAAGTCACTTGCATGCTTAAAAACATTGTGGCATATATAAACAACACCCAACTACAAGAGTAGATAGAGGAAGGGACCAAACGGAAGGGATGGCTGGTTCCACCAAGGCTGGCCCACCAATCCAAATAATTACCACTCCAGATATCTGACTACACCACTCTCAACTGAGAATGAGGGCAACCTATAGATTAAATATAGTCACAAGGAAAGATTTACAAAACACTAACCATTAATCCTTTCCCCTTGATTTGATCAATTAAAAGAACATCAGATGGTAGAGGTGCAATTATGTCATTAATGTCTTATTAACAAATGTCTAGTTAACATCCAATTAAGGAGTTATAATATTCTGAATTAAGAAGATGTAATACTCTGAATTTCTTAATAATATATACATTGTCGTGGAAATTTACTTTGCTTTATTTTACTTTGCTTTATGTTTCTATCGTCACAGCATAACACTCTGCAGATAAACGTGTGAGTCAGGGACATCAGTGGCTCACGTGCATTCTTCTTATGCTGACCCAGCAGATGCACGCACTGCTCTAAGATAGAGGAAGCCTTGAACGCTCAGACTAACCAAAGTATGAATTAGCAGATACACTGTAGGAGTCATTTTTTCTTCTTTCTATTCGCTTTGGGCGTTACTGCCACTGTCTGTGTGTAAGGGGAGGGGGACCGTACTGCGGTTCAGTTGTCTTTCTTTGTTATACAGGAGACAGAACTCAATAAACTTTTTACTACTCAATGCATAAAGCTGTCTGTGTTTGATGTGCTCTCATTTTTCCACCACACACATCATGTGTCCTATACAGCTGGAGATGTAAAATGAACATTATTCTGTGGGAGAAGACTTGGAGACATAGTCCTACCTTCCACTGTTGGGTTACACTGTGATAAGCATCACTAAAGAGCGAAATGTCCGATATTCTCCTGAGCATTATAAGACTCGTATGCTAAACAGAAGGCAGAAGGGCAGCACAAATACCGTGAAAGAAAAGAAACAGAACCTGAGCATGTCCTATCCCCCCACAATCAATCACTGTTGTTAGACCAATTGCTGTTGTTTGTTTGACCAGTTACTGTTGTTTGACCAGCATTCTGCCTCATCGTTTTCATGTTTGTTAGAGGTTTGTTACACTGTACAGTGAACCTGCAGTTATTATTCACTATTTTAGTGTGTTACGAAAGCGTTGGTTTGGCCATGATCTCTGCAGAGTTTAGCCCCATCCCCACTCCTGGAGATCTACCACCTACAGAGTTTAGCTCCACCCCCACTCCTGGAGATCTACCACCCTACAGAGTTTAGCTCCACCCCCACTCCTGGAGATCTACCACCTACAGAGTTTAGCTCCACCCCCACTCCTGGAGATCTACCACCCTACAGAGTTTAGCTCCACCCCCACTCCTGGAGATCTACCACCCTACAGAGTTTAGCTCCACCCCCACTCCTGGAGATCTACCACCCTACAGAGTTTAGCTCCACCCCCACTCCTGGAGATCTACCACCCTACAGAGTTTAGCCCCATCCCCACTCCTGGAGATCTACCACCCTACAGAGTTTAGCTCCACCCCCACTCCTGGAGATCTACCACCCTACAGAGTTTAGCTCCACCCCCACTCCTTTAGATCTACCACCTACAGAGTTTAGCTCCACCCCCACTCCTGGAGATCTACCATCCTACAGAGTTTAGCTCCACCCCCACTCCTGGAGATCTACCACCCTACAGAGTTTAGCCCCAACCCCACTACTGGAGATCTACCACCCTACAGAGTTTAGCTCCTACCTGGCTTTGTTATTCATATGCTATTCAAGGCCTGATTAACTGGTTCAGGGGTGTGAATTAAGGCCTAATGTTAGAAGAAATTATGTAGAAGAGATAGCATAGGTGTCTTTCTAGAGCCTGTATCTGACCAGTAATCCCTAGTGATGTGCATAACAAGCACACTGTGTCTGTCCTGTAATCCCTAGTGATGTGCATAACAAACACACTGTGTCTGTCCTGTAATCCCTAGTGATGTGCATATCAAACACACTGTGTCTGTCCTGTAATCCCTAGTGATGTGCATATCAAACACACTGTGTCTGTTCTGTAATCCCTAGTGATGTACATTATAATCACACTGTGTCTGTCCTGTAATCCCGCTCTAAAAGAGTTGGGCAACATTGTTGGTATCGGTGTCCTGAAGCAAACCTGCTGAACAGGTCATGCACAGGGAAAATCCACAGGGTTTCATTGCAAATCTCTTCAACCTAGCTACAGGAATATTTGTTCTGAACTGAATAATTATTTAAAGTCATAACAGTCATAACACTGGAGAAAATAAAGAACTCAGATTTGACTTCCCCCAAATAAATTACAAATATTCTAAACATATTCCAAAGTAAGTAAACTATATTTTATTATGCTTTTTATATTTTTAATGTATTGTCAGCCTTTTTTTATTTACATTTTCTATCATTGTAGGGGGATGTGGTTTCACGGTTTCATGTGGAGGAGTGTAATGAAATTACACTTTTAATTGCTAAACCTTGAGTTTGAAATCATTTTCTGGGACAGTGTTGGTTTCTATGGAAACGTCTTGCTAATTGCATTATTTGTTTGTTTGACACTGTTCTCTTAAATGTGCTGGGAAAAGTCTGTTGATTTGAAATCATAACATGGCCTCATAAGTGCAGAGATCTCATTTATTCCTTTTACATTTGACAGTTTTTTATCATGTATGTTTCTATAGGAAAAGGGAGGCCAGAGCTGCAGATG
>NC_137504.1:34810000-34812500 GCF_041902795.1 Electrophorus electricus | reverse complement strand
GGTGTGAAGATTAAAGTACGGTATCGTGGAGTATAGTAAAGTGTGGCAGTGTGAAGATTAAAGTACGGTATCGTGGAGTATAGTAAAGTGTGGTAGTGTGAAGATTAAAGTACGGTATCGTGGAGTATAGTAAAGTGTGGTAGTGTGAAGATTAAAGTACGGCATCATGGAGTATAGTAAAGTGTGGTGGTGTGAAGATTAAAGTACGGCATCGTGGAGTATAGTAAAGTGTGGTGGTGTGAAGATTAAAGTACGGTATCGTGGAGTATAGTAAAGTGTGGTGGTGTGAAGATTAAAGTACGGCATCATGGAGTATAGTAAAGTGTGGTGGTGTGAAGATTAAAGTACGGCATCATGGAGTATAGTAAAGTGTGGCAGTGTGAAGATTAAAGTACGGTATCGTGGAGTATAGTAAAGTGTGGTGGTGTGAAGATTAAAGTACGGTATCGTGGAGTATAGTAAAGTGTGGTGGTGTGAAGATTAAAGTACGGTATCGTGGAGTATAGTAAAGTGTGGTGGTGTGAAGATTAAAGTACGGCATCATGGAGTATAGTAAAGTGTGGTGGTGTGAAGATTAAAGTACGGTATCGTGGAGTATAGTAAAGTGTGGTAGTGTGAAGATTAAAGTACGGCATCATGGAGTATAGTAAAGTGTGGTGGTGTGAAGATTAAAGTACGGTATCGTGGAGTATAGTAAAGTGTGGTGGTGTGAAGGTGACACCTCGACTTCCTCGCTTGTAAACTCCAGATTCTTGAGGTTCTGCAAGCCATTCCGTTGTCATAGACACCTGCCTCGGATCACCTGTATAAACAAAACATTGTAAGAGGTATGTGAGTGTGAGTGTGTGTACTATGTATGTGTGAGTGTGTTTGAGTGTGTATTTCTGTGTGAGAGAGTTTGATTGTGTGTGTGTGTGTGTGTGTGTGTGTGTGTGTGTGTACGGACTGCGTGTGGGGGTGTGATCCCTGAAGCGTAGTACTGTGCTCCGGCCTGTTTCAGGGTCCAGTAGGGGGCGGTGTGACCCTCCAGAGCTGTCCAGGTCCATATAGAAGCCTGGGGACTCTGAGCCCAGACCACTGAAGCCCAGAGCTCTCTCCAACTCCTCCTCTCTATCACACACACACACACACACACACACACACACACACACACACACACACACACGCACACACACACACAGAGCTTACACTCATAGCATCTCTCTGTGTATGACAGTATACAAGATTGAATGGTTTTGTGTTTGTGTGTGTGTGAGTGTGTGATAGTACCTGTGCCCATAAACTGGGGACAAAATGAATACATCGTGTGTTGCTGGTGAGTCCAGACCAGGTGAAAGTCCCAGAGTACCAGGGGGAGTAGGAGACTCACTACATGGACTAGTAGGGAGGGGCTGTTAAATACACACACAGCGTGAGTTTACCAATAAACTGGCCCTTGACTGCTGAATCTCCAGTGAACGTTTGGAGGTTGTGGTTAGATTTACCATCCACTAATCCAGGGAACAAAGGATAGGTCACCTAACGCTGAATAAATATGTTAATTAACTGTATTTGCATAATTGTTATTTTCATTTCACAATTTGGATAACTCTCTTATCCAGGGAGACGTACACATTTATCAGTGTGACAGTACATGTGTTCTCAGGAATCAAACCCTGCACCTCAGACACACTGTCTCTAGACACGCACCTCAGACACACTGTCTCTAGACACGCACCTCGGACACACTGTCTCTAGACACGCACCTCGGACACACTGTCTCTAGACATGCACCTCAGAAACACTGTCTCTAGACACGCACCTCGGACACACTGTCTCTAGACACGCACCTCAGAAACACTGTCTCTAGACACGCACCTCAGAAACACTGTCTCTAGACACGCACCTCAGAAACACTGTCTCTAGACACACACCTCAGACACACTGTCTCTAGACACGTACCTCAGAAACACTGTCTCTAGACACGCACCTCAGAAACACTGTCTCTAGACACGCACCTCAGAAACACTGTCTCTAGACACACACCTCAGAAACACTGTCTCTAGACACGCACCTCAGAAACACTCTCTCTAGACACGCACCTCGGACACACTGTCTCTAGACACGCACCTCGGACACACTGTCTCTAGACACGCACCTCGGACACACTGTCTCTAGACACGCACCTCAGAAACACTGTCTCTAGACACGCACCTCGGACACACTGTCTCTAGACACGCACCTCAGAAACACTGTCTCTAGACACGCACCTCAGAAACACTGTCTCTAGACACGCACCTCAGAAACACTGTCTCTAGACACGCACCTCAGACACACTGTGTCTAGACACACACCTCGGACACACTGTCTCTAGACACGCACCTCAGAAACACTGTCTCTAGACACGAACCTCAGAAACACTCTCTCTAGACACGCACCTCAGACACACTGTCTCTAGACACGCACCTCGGACACACTGTCTCTAGACACGCACCTCGGAAACACTGTCTCTAGACACGCA
>NC_137504.1:34792500-34805000 GCF_041902795.1 Electrophorus electricus | reverse complement strand
CACTAGGCCTTCATTAGGTGTGACATTGGTGAGGTGAACGACCTCCAAGTGTGCAGACTGTGACAGCAGTGAATCAGACGACAGTGAGATGATGTGCTCACAGATACCTGAAAGAGTCTTACACTGCACACAAGAGGGAGAGAGAGAGAGAGATGGAGAGAGAGAGAGAGAGAGAGAGAGAGAGAGAGAGAGAGAGAGGGAGAGAGAGACAGAGAGAGAGAGAGGGAGAGAGAGAGAGAGAGAGAGAGAGAGAGAGAGATGGGGAGAGAGAGAGAGAGAGAGAGAGAGAGAGAGAGAGAGAGAGAGAGAGGGAGAGAGAGAGGGAGAGAGAGAGATGGGGAGAGAGAGAGAGAGAGAGAGAGGCAGAGAGAGAGCGAGAGACACAGTAAGTGAGAGCTGGTTGGTATTTGTTCATGCTTTAAAATAACACTGTAGGTAAGTGTACAATTAAACTTTAAACTTTTTGCCATTGGTATTTCTACCATGGTTAACACACTTACGCCCCCAAACACACGTACTTTCCTAGTGTGTGTGACAATAAGACATTCTGTCCTTTTCACAGAGGTGTTTGTGTGAGTTTATGTGTGGGTGTGTGTGTATATGTCTGCGTTTGTGTGCATGTGTTGATAGACACACTCACCACATGAAGTATCTTATTTTCTGTTTCATACACAGAACAGTCCTGAAACACATGAGTCATGTTGTAATAAACATTTCAGTACAGTCCCATTAATATCAGTACTGCTGTCAGTTCCACTAAGGACCTGGATTCAACTCTAGTTGCTGACATGAAGGTATTTGAACTAAAACGGAATTGTTTCACATGTTACATTGAAGTCATTTGAATGGCATTTAACGTATACAAGGAACAGAATGCATTATGTTTACACCTACGGTCTCCTTCCATAACCCAGGTCTCACACAGGTCTCACACAGGTTTCACACAGCTCTCACACAGCTCACAAAGGTCTCACACAGCTCACACAGGTCTCACACAGATCTCACACAGATCTCACACAGGTCTCACACAGCCCTCACACAGGTCTCACACAGGTCTCAGACAGCACTCACACAGGTTTCACACAGCTCTCACACAGCTCACACAGGTCTCACACAGCTCACACAGGTCTCAGACAGGTCTCACACAGGTCTCACACAGCCCTCACACAGGTCTCACACAGGTCTCACACAGCTCTCACACAGGTCTCACACAGGTCTCACACAGCCCTCACACAGGTCTCACACAGGTCTCACACAGCCCTCACACAGGTCTCACACAGCCCTCACACAGGTCTCACACAGGTCTCACACAGTTCTCACACAGCTCTCACACAGCTCTCACACAGCTCAGACATAGATCACTACTCTCTGGTCTTGCAGGATGATATTGTGAACACATATAAACAGTGTGATGAGCTCGATCTGGTTATTCACAGGAAACAAGTTATTGTGTGCATTTGAATACATGTTCTGTGTCCCTGTGTTACTAAAGGAAAAACAAACATTCACATACACTTACAAACACAGATAATATCCATTATACAACACACACACTCACACATACACAAACACACCTGTTGTACTATAGTGGTTAATTCTACACACACCTGTTGTACTATAGTGGTTAACTACACACACACACACCTGTTGTACTATAGTGGTCAACTGTACACACACACACACACACCTGTAGTATTATAGTGGTTAACTTTACACACACACACATACACCTGTTGTACAATAGTGGTTAACTCTACACACCTGCTGTACTGTAGTGGTTATTCCACACACACCTGTTGTACTATAGTGGTTAACTCTGCACACCTGTTGTACTATAGTGGTTAACTCTACACACACCTGTTGTACTATAGTGGTTCATTCTACACACCTGTTGTACTATAGTGGTTAATTCTACACACACACACCTGTTGTACTATAGTGATTAATTCTACACACACTTGTACTATAGTGGTTAATTCTACACACACCTGTTGTACTATAGTGGTTAACTCTACACACCTGTTGTACTATAGTGGTTAACTCTACACACCTGTTGTATTATAGTGGTTAACTCTACACACCTGTTGTACTATAGTGGTTAACTCTAGACAGAGTTGGACAATGTTGTTCTTCAGCACCGAATATTCAGTGACACTGACAAACGGTGACCTGCAAATGAAACAAACACACACGCACAGAAATGAGTACACTAATACTCTATAACCTACACTACCAAATATAGATGTGGTGCTGGCTACACCTGCTACTAATCCTGAGGGGCGGGGCAGGGCAGGGCGGGGCAGGGCGCGGCAGGGCGGGGCTAGGACTCCCAGGATACCCTGCGCCTCCACACAGACTGTAAATTTTTTTTATGTTTAAATGTTTAATATGTTGTTAGTGGGTTTTTGTGTGTGTTTAGGGTGCTTTTTAGTTTTTGGTCATTGTAGTGTTTATCTTCCCCTGTCCCCTATTTAGTTAAGCTTCTGTTATGTTTGCTGTCTGCACTTTTGCAATAAAGTGGTGTTAATAAAGTAGTGTTACAGAAATAAATCAGTGTTTAGTAGTGGTATTAATAAAGTGGTGTTAACAGAGTGGTGTTAATAAAGTGATGTTAGTAGAGTGGTGTTAAAGATGGTATTAATAAAACAATGTTAGTTGAGTGGTGTTAATAACGTGGTGTTAATAAAGCAGCGTTAATAGAGTTGTATTGATAAAGTGGTGTTAGTAAAATGGTGTTAATAAAGTGTTATTAATAGAGTTGTGTTAATAAAGTGGTGTTATTGTAGTGGTGTTAACAGAGTGGTGTTAATAAAGTGGTGTTATTGAAGTGGTGTTAACAGAGTCTTGTTAATAGAGTGGCGTTATTAGAGTGATGTTAATAAAGTGGTGTTAATATAGTGTTTCTTGAGAGGTCTTCTTCAGCTACAATAATTTTTTTTAATTGACAGTCATGAATCAGTGCGGGTGGAGTTCTGAGTCTTTCATGGTGTTTTGAACTTGATTTCCATAGTATAACATAAAATTCCCATTGAATAATGAATTCCCACTGTATTCCCATAGCATAACATAGCTCTCATAACATTTCCACAATGCAACACTGATCCTGTACAGGTCATATCATTCCTGTAATATTCCATAATATTGTCATAACAACTCTAGAAACATTTACATAATGTAACATAACTCCCATAACAGTGTAACGTAACTCCCATAACAGTGCTGTAGTGTAGCATAACATAAAACTTTTCCATGGCATAACACATTGGTTCCTGGGGTGTTAGTGAAGCCAGGTTAGTCAGCTCTGAATGGGAATTTAACTCCCATTTGATTTGAGGAGTTTGAGCTGGATGTGAAGGGTTATGAGCTGGATTTGAGCTTGTGTGTATACGGTACATGTGTGATGTGTGTGGTGTCTGTTGTATGTGGTATGTGGTAATGTGTGTGGTGAGTGTGTTGAGTGTGGTTTGTATGTGATGTGTGTGTTATGTGGTGTTTTGTGTGTGTGTGTGTGTGTGTGTGTGTGTGTATGTGTGTGTGTGAGATGTGTTTTGTATTTGTGTGGCATGTGGTAAGTGGTGTATGTGGTGTTGTTGTGTGAAATTGGGTGTGTGATGTGTGTGTTTTATGTGTTAGGCTACATGTCAATACCCCTGTGGTACCATCTGTATCATAGACACAATGCAATTTAACATGATCCAGCACAATTTAACACGATCCAGCACAATTCAGATCACTATAGTTCAGTACAGTTCACTTTACTTCAGTTCACTTTAATTCAGTTCAGTTCATTTTACTTCAGTTCAGTTCATTTCAGCTAAGGGCTCTTTTGGTCACTAAGACTGTCAGTTCAACTTCATTCCATTGAATTTGAGCCAATACAAGGCTTGATTTCACACCAGCATCACGCTATTAAAATTGTGTTTATTAAAAAGGGTTCAGAGTGATAGTCACTCGACATTCCCTTCCTGGACTCACATGTGTGAGTTCAGCTCAGTTCATGGAGAGAATCCAGCTTACCTGTCCAGCCACGCCAGCAGGTTTTTAGCTGCTCCTATCAGGTCGACCACAGATGTGAGGAAGTCATTGGGCAGTCTCCGTGATGCCCTGCCATCATAGTGACCCCCTCGGCGACGGCCAGTGATGAAGTTCTGGAGGTTCTTGGCAGAGGCATTAAGCTTGTGAGAGAGAGAGCGCAGACTCTCAGTCTCCAACCCGTAGTTCTGGAGGGGAAAGTTCATCGGGGTTAAAGTGTAGGTGTGTGTGTGTGTGTGTGTGTGTGTGTGTGTGTTTATTTGTAGTTTGTTAGTTGCAGGTTTCTTGACTGTTTATTCATGCTGTGTCTAATTCCCAGTAACAGACAAACACACTACTGATCTTTACACAGTCCATAGCACACAGACACACTCACTACTGACCCTAACACAACCTACAGAACACAGTCACACACACACTTCTGACCCTAACACAGCCTACAGCACACAGACACATTCACTAGTGACCCTAACACAACCTACAGAACACAGACGCACACACACTACTGACCCTAACACAGCCTACAGCACATAGACGCACACACACTACTGACCCTAACACAGCCTACAGCACACAGACACACTCACTACTGACCCTAACACAACCTACAGAACACAGTCGCACACACACTTCTGACCCTAACACAGCCTACAGCACACAGACACACTCACTACTGACCCTAACACAACCTACAGAACACAGTCGCACACACACTTCTGACCCTAACACAGCCTACAGCACACAGACACACTCACTAGTGACCCTAACACAACCTACAGAACACAGACGCACACACACTACTGACCCTAACACAGCCTACAGCGCACACTCACTGCTGACCCTAACACAACCTACAGTACACAGACACACACACACTACTGACCCTAACCCAGCCCACAGTACACAGACACACTCACTACTGACCCTAACACAGCCCACAGCACACAGACACACTCACTACTGACCCTAACACAGCCTACAGCACACAGACGCACACACACTACTGACCCTAACACAATCTACAGCACATAGACACACACACACTACTGATCCTAACACAACCTACAGCACACAGACGCAGAAACACTACTGACCCTAACACAATCTACAGCACATAGACGCACACCCACTACTGAACCTAACACAGCCTACAGCACACAGACACACTCACTACTGACCCTAACACATCCCACAGCAGACACACTCACTACTGACCATAACACTCTCGTGCACACAGGCACACAGACACACTCACTACTGACCCTAACACAGCACACAGCATAGTTTTTGCAGAGAGCCCCAGCAGACTCTAGATTCACTACTGTCTGTAGCAGGTAAAATTTTGTTTTGCACAATTTGCGCAAACACATACACACACACACACACACACACACACACACACACACACACATACCTACACCCACACACGCACACACACACACACACACACACACACACACACACACACACCTACACACCTACCCACACACGCACACACACACACACACACACACACACACATGCGCACACACACACACACACACACACACACACACACAGACACACACACAGACACGCACACAGACACACACACAGACACGCACACAGACACGCGCACACACACACAGACACACACACAGACACGCACACAGACACGCGCACACACACACAGACACGCACACAGACACGCACACAGACTCACCAGTGCACATAGCAGGTCCACGGCCTCCAGGATGAGCTCCTGGTGGCCGATGCGTGTAACACCGAGCTCCTCCAGCTCCTGGTGAGTGATGTGGAGGATCTGTTCCCCTGAGACCTGCTCACGCTCAAACATCCACATGTACTGCAGCAGACAATCGTCCAGCCCTGGGGGGGGAGGGAGAGGGGGATGAAGAGAGAGAGAGGGGTGAAGAAAGAGAAAGGGGGATGAAGGGAAGTGAAGAGACAAGAGAGAATAGTGAAAATAGATAAACAGAGACACCAGCTTTGACAGAGTGTGTTTGAGCTGATTTGGTGCAATGGCATGTTTCAAGTGTCAGTTAAAATGAAGAGTGAATATTATTAGTACTTCAGTTACTGGGGTGAGACTGTAGATCTCCCTGCTGTGATAAACCGCTCTCAATACAACACTCGGATACAAAGTTAAAGCACACACACACACACACACACACACAGAGTGAGCTTAGACTGGCCTGAAGATGGTGGGGTGACTCAGAAAAACACACATGCGCACACAATCACAAAGGCGCAGGCACGTGTGCACACACACGCACACACACACACACGCACGCACGCACGCACGCACGCACGCACACACACACACACACACACACACGCACGCACGCACGCACACACACATACATGCATGTGTGCCATGCATGTAATTCCTCTGGTACTAAGGTAAGGAGTGGAGAGGAACCCCACTGTTATATATTATTATATATTATTATATAATATTATATATTATTATATAATATTATATATTATATATTATTATATATTATATATTATTATATAATATTATATATTATATATTATTATATTATATAATATTATATATTGTTATATATTATTATATATTATTATATATTGGCTAAACTGTAAATCACAGGTTTTTTTACTGCTTAGTTTCATAGTGACCCTAAACTATATATACACTTATATAAGCAGCTACATAAATTACTGTTGTCCAGGGTGACTTACAAAAGCACTTTCAGAAAAACAGAATGGAAGAAAAAATAAACAAATACAAACAAGAAATAAATACAGGAAAAAATTACACATAAGAGAAACACACAAAATATAAATCCATACAAGAAAATATATATACACAAGAAAAAGTACACAAATACACAAAAGAAATAAACACAGAGGAAAAATGAATACACACGTGAAATACAGCAAATAAATACACACAAGTAAAAGTATACATTCACATTTAAAGCCTTTATTAGCCACTTGTACAATAGTGCTTAGTTGTTTCTGTAGACCCAAGGAAGAGCCCTTATACTGAAGTACTACCCTGTTACTCTACACACCTGTTGGAGGGAATACACACAAGGGAAATACATTATTCTGGTGGAATACTGAAGTGACTGGATCATTCAATGCTTCTTGAAGAGGTGTGTGTTCAGTGTGTTTGTGAAGACAGCAGGACCCTGTACATACAGGTGGTCAGAGCTCACACCTCCATCTGGTGCAGGTACGGAGGAGTCTTTAGACCTGTCTTCCCTGTCTCTTAAGTGATGCTGGTTGCCGTGGTGATGTACTACAGGTGGTTTGGGTAGCTCAGCTCTATGATACTCTAGACATAGAGATGCTTGTCAGCTTTGTTTACCTCTATCACCTAGCAACCAGTTGGACGGAGAGTGTGGAGGGTGTGGGTTTGCCCTGGTCCATGGTGCTCACACAGTGCCTGTTAGGGCTTGTTTGCTGGGAACAGGAGACAGAACAGGAAAAAGCTCCCAGAGATAACAAGCTTGGCATTTTAAGAACATTTTTATAGTATTCATGATTTATGTTATTTTAATATTCTACTTCTTTGTCATGTCAGTAAGCACTAATGGCTCGTTTAGAGTTCAGATTTGGGACTGGACTCAACATCAGGATGCCAGGACTTCAGACCAAACAGGATGTCAGGACTTCAGACCAAACAGGATGTCAGGACTTCAGACCAATCAGGATATCAGGACTTCAGACCAAACAGAATGTCAGGACTTCAGACCAATCAGGATGTCAGGACTTCAGGCCAAATGGGATGTCAGGACTTCAGACCAAACGGGATGTCAGGACTTCAGACCAATTAGGATGTCAGGACTTCAGGCCAAATGGGATGTCAGGACTTCAGACCAATTAGGATATCAGGACTTCAGACCAATTAGGATGTCAGGACTTCAGACCTATTACTTTTACACTGACATCTTCCTCTAATTAATGTGTATGTTTGTCATTTCCCACGTGGAAACTTTTAAACATGCAGCGAGAGAAACACACACATCCTCCACGGCACATAACGCAGGGACAGGCTTCTCCAGATAAATCTTTGTTACCACGGTAACCAACAAACAAGTCTACAAACAGCTGGGGGAATGCTGGGACAGCTTGCTGTCCCTGTAAATGGTTACTGGCTGCAAGGTTCCATGAACAGTTAGCAGGCCTCTGAAAACAATGAGGCTTAAGTCCAAGACTCAAGGGCTGTGCCTCCTTGGACAAAATGCAATTAAGTGAGTGAAATGAACTCAGAAGACATCAGCTGTGAGATAATACAAATGACACACTGTGATCTACGGCACCCTCAGCGGGAGGCCAAACTTTCAGCTCCGCCGTTTGGAATGGTGCCAGCTATCGCTATGCAACAGCAGTGCTGGAACGGCCTAAGATTCCCGACCTGTCCTGTTGTCCTTGTCTGGATTTCCAGAGGGAATAACAGGTGGAGTCATCTCCTTTTGGAATTAGTCTTTCCAAAACAAAACAAAACAAAACCTTAAACACAGGAGACTGTTTCCAGACAAGATTTACTAGATGTACTTTCGTTAGTGTGTTAGTGCGTTAGTGCATGTGTTAGTATGTTAGTGCATTCTTGTGTTAGTGCACTAGTGCACTAGTGCATTAGTGCATTTGTGTGTTGGTGCATTAGTGTGTTAGTGCATATACCTGTGCTCATGTGGGCAGTGGTAGCTCAGTGGTTAAGGTACTTGAGTTGTAATTGGAAACCCTCAATTAACCCTCAATTGCTCAAGTTGTACTCAGTCATAATTGTAAGTCGCTTTGGATAAAAGCATCAGCTAAATGCTGTAAATGGAAATGTCATCTTCCTCATACTTGAGCCCACTGGCCCCCTCACGACAGTGGAAGCTGTGTGGTAGTGAGCTTGGTGGTGGAGCAACTCTGACGTCTGATTAACCTACACCTACAGAAGTCTGATGGAGTCACACAGGATGATGTCTGATTACCCTACATCTAAGGGAGGCTGATGGAGTCACCAAGGATAATGTCTGATTAACCTCAGGCATTCAATATCTCCAATCTTCGCTCGCCTAGCTGCTCTGCACAGCTGGATTCAACACCATATATCACAAAATCCTTCTAGACACTTTAGGAAATCTTGCCAGGGTCAAACTCTTCTGCTTCAGTCTGTCAGTTTAGACCGCGATTCTGTGTGTGACGTCTCTCTGGGTGGATGGAGGTGGAGTTTCTCTCCACTGTGACATGGAGATCAGCCTTTTACTTTCCTAATATGAGCCAGGAACCTGAAGCACGGTATGACACACAGTGCAGCAGTGTGTGTGTGTGTGTGTGTGTGTGTGTGTGTGTGTGTGTGTCC
The DNA here is from genome assembly GCF_041902795.1 of Electrophorus electricus. Lineage (NCBI taxonomy): Eukaryota > Metazoa > Chordata > Actinopteri > Gymnotiformes > Gymnotidae > Electrophorus > Electrophorus electricus. The sequence goes on along the minus strand of NC_137504.1, from coordinate 34,795,645 downwards.
CCTTCAGTTTAATATGCTCTTACACTCATGAGCACTTCCGTTCTGTCGATGACTTCTGGCAGCAATTAGTCCATGAATAGGACGTACACACACGTACACATGTACACACACTCACACATACACATGTACACACACGCGCGTGCACACATGCACACACACATACACACACACGTACACCCATGAACACACACACACACGGACACACACGTACGCATGTACACTCATGCACACACGCATGTGCACACACATGCACACATACATACATACACGTGTGTGTATGCACACACACAAACACAAACACACACACACAAATGCTCATATACACATACACACACAGACTGGCACATGCACTTACACACACAGATACATATATACACACACACACACACAAAATACATGAAGATATTACATTGTGCACTCTCGCACAAACAGAGAGACAAACGTGCATGATGTCATTTCTACACATGTAAATGCACACAATTCAGTTGGGCTGCGTCCAAATCTATACAATAAAGGTTGTATAGATTTACATCATTTAAGTCATGTAGCAGCAAATAGCAGCTGAACGTACAGCACTGCAATGCTCAGTGTTCAAATCAATGTTGCTTGTGAAACTGACACCAACAAAAGTGTTCAGATTGATTCCACATGCAGTGATACATCCAATGTCGCACGTAACACAGAATGGTGAGTCTAAAACAGATTGTATACTTTCACATAATACAGTTACCATGGTTAAAAATGTAATAATCACATTGATGGTAAACTTACATATATAGTTACCACGGTTAAAGGTTTAATAAGCACATTGATGGTAAACTTACATATATAGTTACCACGGTTAAAGGTTTAATAAGCACATTGATGGTAAACTTACATATATAGTTACCACGGTTAAAGGTTTAATAAGCACATTGATGGTAAACTTTCATATATACAGTTACTACAGTTAAAAGTGTAATAAGCACATTGATGATATACTTTCACATATACAGTTACCACGGTTAAAGGTGTACTAAGCACATTTATGATATACTTTCATATATACAGTTACCACAGTTAAAAGTGTAATAAGCACATTGCTCACACGTCACTGGAGACAATTTGCTACTCAAAAAATGGAACACTCTGCTAATATTCATTTTTTCACAAAAGGTCTGGTGAATGCAGAAATTAAATGGTTTTCCCACTGCATTGATGCTAGCTCACAGGTTATGAAGAAGAAGTGCAAACCATGGAGTGGACAGATAGATGGGTTTCTCAGATAGACTGGTCCAGTTTTAGACCCGACAGAGGGGTCCAGTTTTAGACCCGACAGAGGGGTCCAGTTTTAGACCCGACAGAGGGGTCCAGTTTTAGACCAGACAGAGGGGTCCAGTTTTAGGCCAGACAGATTGGTTTCTCAGACAGTTGTGTCCAGTTTTAGACCAGTCAGATGGGTTTCTCAGACAGATGTGTCCAGTTTTAGACCAGTCAGATGGGTTTCTCAGATCCTCCATCTGGAAGAACACCTGGACAGACACATATCTGTCACCCTTCTGGAGTGAACCAGTAGTTGCGTTCCACTGATTAATAAAATTTTATTCACCGGCTGACTGCAGAACAACTGACTGCAACAGTGTGAAAATACCAAAGAGAGAAAAAACTTCAGCTCTTGGTGGTCAGCACAGCCTTTCCTTCCCAAAAAGAGGAAAGAGGAATTTTGTTGCCTTCTGTGCACTACCCCAGACTCAAATACTGCAAATAGGTGCCAAATTTGGTGAGTAAAATATTAATTTAAATGACAGATTTCTAGATGAAATAGGTCAGCTTTATTAACTAGGTTCTGTTGATAATTGCGTGTGCTGAAGTGTAATATGTCCATGCCAACATGTCCTGCTTTTGGGTTTTATTAAAGTCGCTATGCTAGCAGCACCCCCCCCTCGACCCCACCCCTCCAAAACCATGCCCTCTGCTTGCTGACACAGGCCATGCCTTCCCTCTGTAGTACATTTATTGAAGTTCAGAAAGCATGTCTACTTTCAGACATCTTCCCCTGATGTGATTAAGCCTCTCTCATAAAACAGTAATATAGATGTGTCACGCTTAAATATACAGCCATTTCAAATCTCACATGCATAGGTAAGAGATCATTGAGAATGTTGTCCACAATCAGTAAAGCAAATTCCTAAATGAAAATGATGACGTCTTTCAGTAGGGTGCCTGGCCATATCAGCGCACTGAGTTTGACCTGAATGACGTCTGTCTGAACAGCAGTAAAACGTCTCTGCTGTGACTGACGCTGTCAGTCATAATGTCCTCGCAGACAAACTGCAGGAAGAAGCAGGACTCTGAACAAGTCCTTCTCATAGCATACTCTAAAGGCAGGCCACTGGCAGTCCTGAATCTCAGTGAACGTCCTGAATCTCAGTGAACATCCTGAATCTCAGAAACCGTCCTGAATCTCAGAAACCGTCCTGAATCTCAGTGAAAGTCCTGAATCTCAGTGAACATCCTGAATCTCAGAAACCGTCCTGAATCTCAGAAACCGTCCTGAATCTCAGTGAAAGTCCTGAATCTCAGTGAACATCCTGAATCTCAGAAACCGTCCTGAATCTCAGAAACCGTCCTGAATCTCAGTGAAAGTCCTGAATCTCAGTGAACATCCTGAATCTCAGAAACCGTCCTGAATCTCAGAAACCGTCCTGAATCTCAGTGAAAGTCCTGAATCTCAGTGAACATCCTGAATCTCAGAAACCGTCCTGAATCTCAGTGAAAGTCCTGAGATTCCTCTGTCCTCTGGTGTCCCACAAGGATCTAATTTTGGGTTCCTCTTGTTAAATGTATATATGTTTCCACTAAGCCAATCCTTAAAACAGTAAAATAGCTTATAGCTATGTAGACATTAGGCATTTATCCAGCTCTCTCCCAAATGACTACGGTTCTATCTGCTCTTTGTACCTAGAGATAATAAATAAATAGATGAGAGGAGAATGAATAAAATGCAGTGATTATATTTGGTAGTAAAGGACAAGGGCTCAGTGCTCACCTTGACACCAGAGCTCTGAAGACTAATGACCAGGTCAGACACCTGGATGTAATAGTGCATTTGAATCTGAACTTCAGAAGTCAAATCAAATCAGTAACAAAGCAAGAATATGGACTA
>NC_137504.1:34760000-34787500 GCF_041902795.1 Electrophorus electricus | reverse complement strand
AAGTCATCAATTAAAAATACACACTGCAGAACATAGCTATGCACACACACACACGTACACTGCCATACTGCAGAACATAGCCCCTCCATACACAACTTACATACACAAATCATCAATTAAAAATACACACTGCAGAACATAGCTATGCACACACACACACACACGTACACTGCCATACTGCAGAACATAGCCCCTCCATACACAACTTACATACACAAATCATCAATTAAAAATACACACTGCAGAACATAGCTATGCACACACACACACACGTACACTGCCATACTGCAGAACATAGCCCCTCCATACACACCTTACATACACAAGTCATCAATTAAAAATACACACTGCAGAACATAGCTATGCACACACACACACACACACACACACACACATACACACCTTACATACACAAATCATCACTGTTAAAAATACACATTACAGCATTTTCTACGTTCTGTACAGAGCCTGTGTTCTACTCTCAAACATGTGCGTTTGCACACGTGTGTGTGTTTGTCCAAGTGCGTGCGTTCGTGTGTGTGATTTACATGCAAACATAAGTGTGTGTGTGTGTGTGTTTTACACTCAAACATAATCTCGAAAGATTATAAGGTCCTTCAGGGCATAATATCCAAAATGTAAAGAAACTAAAATATCACAAATATCATCAATAAACAACCTAAAATATCACAAATATCAATAAAAAAACTAAAATATCACAAATAGCATCAATAAGGAAGCTACCATATCACAAATATCACTAAAGAAACTAAAATATCACAAATATCATCAATAAACAACCTAAAATATCACAAATATCATCAATAAAAAACTAAACTATCACAAATAACATCCATAAAGAAGCTACCATATCACAAATATAAATAAACTAAAATATCACAAATATCATCTATAGAAACTGAAATATCACAAATATCATCAATAACGAAGCTAAAATATCACCAATATCATCAATAAAGAAGCTAAAATATCTCAAAGATCATCAATAAATAACTAAAATAAAAAGTCATCCTTTTGTACAACTCCTTTTCCAAATTGCATATGCAAACACTCATTTGAATGTGCATACAGACACACACACACACACAGGGAGAGAGAGAGAGAGAGAGAGAGAGAGAGAGAGAGACAGAGAGAGAGAGAGAGAGACATGCACATACATGTATGAAGCTTATTTCTCTGTGTGTGTGTGTGTGTGTGTGTGTGTGTGTGTGTGTGTGTGTGTGTGTGTGTGTGTGTGTGTTGACACACAGGAGACAGACCGAACAACTCAATCATTTTGACCAATATGAGTGATTTTGACTTACACCAGTAAGCAAAACCCACAAGAATCTTGTCACACTCTTTTTCTGAAGTGATATAAGATTTGTTCTTAAAAAAACTAAATTTTCACTTCTGTTATATGTTAACTGTTGTATCGTTTGTTCTTTACTCTCCTGTGATATGCTCATCGGTTTGGACAGCGCAATAACTTTAACGCCATGGGATTTTCTCATGAGGTGACATTGTATGCAGTTCTCATAATAGCCAGCAGGTGGCAATAACTGACTCGGAATTTAACTTCAGTTTAACTTCAGTGACTCAGTACTAGCCGCCACTAATTAAAGATACTCTGCCTCTATAACGGTTCACGGAGTAAAGTATACATATCTTCTGAGGGTTTATACATCTTACTATACAGCATTTGTTGAACATTTTAAAACCATTTTATTTAAAAAAAAGAAAAAGATATTTGTTTAGAAAAAACTTGTACAGGTCAGCTACTCTTCATTTGTTCTGAAGGAAGTGGTGTGGTCATGCTTCCATCAAACTTCTTCCTCTTTCTGTGACACACCAGTCTTTTATTACCACAGGCATGGGTAGAAAGAATGCTTTCCACAGCAACAGTGTTCTGGGATGGAGGTTTAGGACTTGCAGTACTCTAATGCAGGCTTTGTGTGTGTGTGTGTGTGTGTGTGTGTGTGTGTGTGTGTGTGTGTGTGTGTGTGTGCGTGTGTGTGTGTTTTAGGCATTTGGTTCTTGCGGGTATGAAATCCGCAGCACTGGTGAGCTGAAGTGAGACGTGGGTGGAGCTGAGCAAGTGCTCAGATATCGCACACTGTTGTGGGCAGGGCCTGTGTCCAGCCCCTCCCCCTGGCCTCCAGCCTGTCCGTCACACATGCTGTGGTTGGTGGGGACCAGCGTGGGCATTACGCTACTGGTGAGAGAGGTGGAGTAGCGTGCAAGACTGTCCTGCATGTGCTGCCGGTACACCTCCATCAGCTGCGTTTCCAGGTAGCCATTGAGCATCGAGTTGGTCAGCCTCTGGTCACTCCCGGGGTTCTGCATGCTCTCGATCACCAGGTAACCTTCATCAGGCTCAGGCTGAACCTCCACTTGCTGCCCAAGCTCCTCCAAGGCCTCCAGGGAGCCGAGGTCCTGGGACTGCAGAAAGGGATTCTGGGACAGTGGGGAGAGGGTGGGGTGTGGCCCCAGGGTGCCCCCAGCCAGCTGCAGGTCCGGGTAGGCCTTACAGAAGCTGGGACACCAGGAGTGATAGAGCTGCATCCCCAGGTGATCCTCTGTGCTGTAGCTGGGGATGGTGAGAGCCTTGCTGTGTGCAGAGGTAAGGCAAGGCCCAGGCTTCTCCGGGCCTTCGGCCCAACAGGCTGACCAGGAGGAAGAAGAAGAGATATCAAAGGTATCAAAAATATTATCAACTCAACAGTTCACACAGCTAACATCTACCCAGGGAGACTGGTAACACTGACCCTTCTACCCAACTCATGAGATTAACATTTATTATCATTATCATAATTATTATTATTTTATCTTATTATGATGATGATGATGATGATTGTTCTTGTTGTTAGGGACTAATGAATTATGGAAATAACAATGTGACCAGGACACTGAATGTAGTGTCTTATGTGATGGGATCTGAGCAGGTATAACATTCACGTTTGACTGATTTGGGCCAAAGCTGCTCCTCTTCCTCTCTTCCACTTTTATCTTCACATGCTTGTCTGCGCTCGCTCGCTCGCTCTCTCTCTCTCTCTCTCTCTCTCTCTCTCTCTCTCTCTGTTTCACTGTCTCTCAGATTGTCTCCTTGCTTGTGTTATCTGATATACACAAGAGAAGCCATACTCATCTTAAATTTAAATGTCTTAAACTAACATTAGGACGAGACTAGTATGATTCGTTCTCATCACTAGTTTAGTGATGATATTTCTTTCTTGTCCACTCTGAGTCATTCAGAATAAAGAGAGAGAGGGAGAGAGTATGTGGCCACTGACAGGACAGGGAAGATTCCGACTCTGACTCTGCCTAGTACAAACTACACTACCCACAAGCCCCTAGTTCTAAAGCTACTGATTAGTAACCTCACCTGTGTCTAGTTATCCCTCATGTGTTCCCTCATAAGCCCAGTGTATTCAGCCTGTCATTGGTAAGTCTCATCTGCTTGCATTACGTTTCTGAGCCTTGGTAGTCTTTGTTTGTTTGTTTGTTTGTTTGTTTTGTCTTCTGGTTTTTGAACTCTGTATGCCGGTATTTCAGAGGTCCTTTTTTGCCTGTTCTCTGGGAATGGCCTCTGCTTGTGTTGCAACTGGGTTTCTGGATCCCTCTTCATTACTAAATCAGTTAACTGCAATCGAAACCTGACAGCACACCTCTCGTCCATTTCTATCATTGGACTAGAACTCATTTTCTCACAGATTATTTTTCTTTTTTCTGAAGTTGCCCAAAAAAATCACTCAATGTCACTGCCACTCTTCCTCTTACTCCTGAATTACTATAAATGAAAGCTGACAAAAGCTGACTAATAAAAATCTGCTTTCACTTTATCAAATGAACATTAATAATTCCATTTTGTTCCAGCCACAAGCACATCTGGGCCAGGTGCTGGACCACCAGTTACAGGTCTGATCTGGACCACCGGTTACAGGTCTGATCTGGACCACTGCTTACAGGTCTGTTCTGGACCACTGCTTACAGGTCTGTTCTGGACCACTGCTTACAGGTCTGTTCTGGACCACTGCTTACAGGTTTGTTCTGGACCACTGCTTACAGGTCTGTTCTGGACTACCTGTTCGAGGTCGGTTCTGGATCACCTGTTACAGGTTTGTTCTTGACCAACTGTTAGAGGCCTGTTCTGGACCACCTGTTAGAGGTCTGTTCTGGACCACCTGCTTGAGGTCTTTTCTGGACCACTTATTACAGGTCTGTTCTGGACTACCTGTTCGAGGTCGGTTCTGGATCACCTGTTACAGGTTTGTTCTTGACCAACTGTTACAGGCCTGTTCTGGATCACATTTTACAGGTCTGTTCTGGACCACCTGTTACAGGAGGTGGCAGGGAACTAAGGTCTGGGCTGACCAGGTGTTTGGAGGCCTTAGTCTGGGGCAGTTATCCTAGCTGCTTCTGTCCATTATTAGCTACCAGAATCAGGGGTGTCGAGGGGTGGGGCACAACCTAAGGGCAGAAGAACCTAAGCAACAGGACTAAACTGGGCAAAAGAACCCAAACAGCAGCTTTTCCCCATATAATAATACAGCAATAGTAGCGGGTCATTTAGATAAGGTACAGTAATTTAGCCTGAACAAGTTGGAGAGTTCACAGTGCAAAAGGTCATGTACTGTTCTCCACTGCTGAAGACAGCTGGCGTTTAAAGGATTTCTATTCTAGAAATCACATCACTATAAAACATTGAAATGGCGGCATGCTATCTGTACAGGTCACTATAAATAAGAGCTCTGGCCTCAGGTGACAAGAGGTTAAATGAGAGGCCAGTGGATTTATTCAGAAAACTACCTTTAGCAGAATTCTCCACTTGCTGTGTCTGTGGTGTCAGGGATGACCTGTAGCTCAGGGAGGGCATGAGGAGTTCAGGAGGAGCTATAGCATGGGAGAGGGTGTGTGAGGGTGCGCTCCGTTCTGCAAGGCATGCATGCTCCTTCCTGTGCTTCATAATGTGGAGGAAAGCTTCCCCAAGCATGGCTGCAACCTAAACACACACACATATCAGAAACAAACATGAGTATCAAGGAATTAATTCAAGTAGTATTAAGTTTATTTTGTACGGAACAAAACTGAATTCAAACATTACACATTTACCTGATATTTTTTATCCAAAACAACTTACAATTATGACTGAGTACAACTTTAGGGTTAATGGTCTGGTTTAGGGGCCCAACAGTGGCAACTTGGCAGTGGTGACAGACAGACACACACACACACACACAGAGTCATCAGAAATTTGAACGAGGAAAAGGATGAAGATCCAGGTAACCGAAAGAGAATGGAGTGAATTACAGTGAATCAGTAAATAAGTTCAGTCTTCAGTCAGTACACTTCAGTCTCAGTTAAACCCAGACATCAGACTGCGGAGCCGAGTGGATCTGACCTGACTATAGCTGTGCTTTTGTGGTTCACTACTACAGCTGTGATTCTGACTATAGATTCACTATTACAGCTGTGATTCTGACTACAGATTTTCACTACATATTCTCTACTACAGCTGTGGTTGTGTTTCACTACAACATCTGAGGAGCAAAAAAAATAACTCACTGCAGCAAATATCCTTCCATAGTTCAAACAGCATCCCATGACATATTAACAGTGCTCATGTATTGTCAATAAATGTCTTTTTGTTCATAATTGTTCCATTGTATTGTGGGTCAGAATAACATTCTGACAGAACCACACCCACACCGAGCCTCTTTGTCCCGGTAGTTATCACACAGTGTGACATGAGAGGCCAGTCAAACAGCTTCAGTGTTCAGATCACAGACATGGCAGTTATGAGATCCCAATCCTATAATCTTAGCTGCTAGCTCACTGATTTAACTTGCTTCTAACAACACCATGATCAAAGAACTTTATGCAAGAGTCATTCAGTCACCAGTGAAGATCTGGGTGACAGAAGTCATGTGAAAATCAGACCGCAAGACAACAAAAGCCAGTATTTGGACTCTTGGTCTAAGATGGCATTAATGTCTGTAACATTTTGTTAAAAAGGCCTTGACCCATTTCAATTAATCGATCAGTTAAGCACTTGATTGTGGCCAAAGTAGAACTACAATGACATTTTACTGTGTTGAATAAGGTTGCCAATAACAATAACGAAATCACAGGAAACAAAGTTGGTAAAAGCCGATCAGCTCTTAACGAGGCTACACACGTGGCTTTTCTTATGTGTTTGTAGCTGCTTTGTGCCAAAACAAGAAAGTAAGAGAGAAACCTACCGGCTCTGGTGTATAGACGAGGAGCTCCTTATTTTATAACAGCACAAAAAATCCCTTTCTCTTTTAATGATCTATCTATCTATCTATCTATCTATCTATCTATCTATCTATCTATCTATCTATCTATCTATCTATCTATCTATCTATCTATCTATCTATCTATCTAAATCTGTCTCTTGTCATACTTTTGAATACAACTGAAGTGTTTTTCTATTGCGCAGGCTTTCAAATATAAACTCACTTGCTCTCTCAAATTAACAAATTCTCTGCTCAAACCAGTGGAGCTATATAAAGAGGAAGTGCAGGCAGACACACACACACACACACACACACACACACATACACATACACATACACAAACACACACACGCACACACAATTACCAAAAGCAGAACTGAGAAAAGACACCCCCCCACACACTCCTCAACCCCACACATTTATGCACCTCTGTCTGTCTAAAGAGAAAGGTGTCTTGGTTAACCCTTTTGGTCAAAAATTATTTTGAATGATTGTTTTAAAAGTAAACCTCTAAATAAAACTCCTTTTTAAGAAATGTAAGACTTTCACCCACAACAGATTCTCAATCATCTCCATATTATTAGAAAGTTAACGCATGTCTGTCCTTTAGGATCTGTCCTCCTCCATGGACATACACAGTGCACTCAGCACTTTACACTTATTATTGTCAGATAGAGAAGAAGAACCCCAGCAAACTGAGTGCCAGTTCAAATCAAGAACCAATTCAAAACCCAGGTTCTGAGTACTGATTCGCTTCACTCTGCCAGCAGCCCTCCTCAAGAGCAGGTCTGTGTTGTATAACTAGGGGTGCGGGTGTAGCGAGGCTTCCCAGGGTGTGGTGTGGGTCCTGGGGGTGGGGCGGGGGGCTCCTTCTCAGTCTTTCAGCTAGTGAACGTACACGTTCCCAGTGATTAAGAGCCTAAAATAAGGAGTCTTCATCAGGGGCCAGGTCTGTACAGACCAGCGTATATGTCCTGCTCTACGTCAGGGGCTAGGTCTGTCATTGCTCATGAACATCCAACAGATGTTACACAGAAATTATACAACACTCTCTTAACAAAGAGAAACACACTTTAAAATGAGGGAGCCTTAAGAAGTGTTATTTTATAGTAAATGTAATCTAGGCCTACTGCAGAAGTAAACCGACAAGCTTAAAAGCCAGCACTGTCTGGGCATGAACATATAAAACACGATACAAGTAGACATCGTTTGTATAATAGCTAATAGGTGAACACTGTTTTGATAATAACTCTTAACAGGTTATTTGAGGGCAACTGCCACTCTGACGATGACAACACTACATTTCGTCGACTACAATGTGTGGTTTCTTTATTTGTGCTTTTTAAAATGTATTAATTTAGTCTCCATTCGGGCGAATTGCAGGCTGTGTGAGAGGAACGTCGTGAATAAACTGCATCGTTAGTTTGGTACGTTAGTTTCGCACGTAACGGTCAGACATAACGGTCAGGCCGTTTTGAAAGAGTTCATCAAAAGAGTTCCGCACGGCGCGCGGGTCTTCCTTTACTCAGGATTTCGCGCGTAAAACACATACGGACTTCAGAATGGTTCTTTTGTGGTCCCTCCAGATCCTCGCTGATTGGTCCAGCCAAACGTCAATCACCCTTTGACCACACCCCCACCCTCCCATTCAACCACTGAGTCTAATGTAGCCCAGCTTCACTGTTTACTACAGAATTAGTGCATAGCGGACGGCAGGCTCTCAGATCTGTGAACTCCGAATCATAAACGAGACCTGTTAGTTTTGCACAAAAGAAGAAAATTATCCCAAACTCAACATGCCCAAGAGAAAGGTATGTAGAAAAGCCGAACACAGCATGCGGATATACTTTTGCCCTTACAAATCAGTCGTGAAATTAGGAAGCCCTCGAGACAACGAGGGTTTTTTTATAAAAATCCTTTCGACTTGTCTAGAATCTGTTAGCGAAGAATAAAGCGTCGTTAATTTTAGGATTTTTCTGACAAACTGCTGCATTTTTCCTCGATGGCGCCGCGGAGAGGGAGAGGATATTCCTCGGCAGCTCTTTCTGAAGCTCCGCTGTGGGCAGGAGTAAAATCTCCATGCCCGTGCAGCCGCAGCCATGCTGTACATACCTCTCTGTCCATCTCCAACGCAGCCGCACCAAAACGGCCAATTATAAGCACGATAATGCGCAAACAACCATCGAAGGGGTATGAAAAAATACGCTAGTAACTCTAATTCTATGAATCGTGACGATTTTCCTCGGAGATGGTCGTATTGATAAACAATTTTAATACGTTTTCTTTGTTCGCCGTGAACGGGGGGTGTCATAGCGCCTTCTTGTCGCCAGATGGCAGTACAGAGCGCCAGAGTATCGTTGCGCCCCTCCCCCTTGTACTATAGCGGTGGCTCCTCTCCCGTGAAACGGCTGTACTGTTCACACCTGTACTGCCACACGGCCATAATCTGCGCCCGGTTTGAGATTGTTCTCCAAACAAACTGGTTGTACAGGAATCTGACATGTTTAAAGAAACCTTGGAAAACATGCTCCTCCCGACGGTCCAAGGCGCGGAAGCAGGACCTGATGTGATTGAGTTTGGGACGGTAACGTTAGCCAGGCAGGTTCGGCCCGGTCTCCGCGCTGCGGGGGTGCTCCATTTAAACTAGTCCCCGAACCGGGAGGCTCTTTGCATAAATGACTACACAAAAGTTAATTATTATGGAGCCATTATTTAAAACCTTGTACGTGTAAGTGGTACACCGTGTTTTAAGTGTAACTTTAGTTGAATGTAACTTTAACATCGAACAGGTAGGAAGTATTCAGTTTGTTGTAGTTTTAACATGGTGTTTAATTGCTTGCCTGTTTATTTTGCAACCCTTCCCTAACGTGAATGTTTGTGTTTATTTGTGTATTTACAGGGAACTGATGGAGAAGTTAAGGAAGAGGTAACGTAAACAGTTCTGTAATGATTTGAGAGAGACCAGCAATTTAAAATATGGGTTTGGGAGAGACCAGCAGTTTCACTGATTGATTGATTATACCATTGTCGCTCTTCTTAATGGTGCTCAACTATATGTCCAACATTTGTTCAACAAACGTGTGTGTGTGTGTGTGTGTGTCACAGCCCCAGAGAAGGTCTGCTAGATTATCTGCAGTAAGTATGCAAATACATGTTGTTTGTTTATTTGTTTTGTTTCTTCCTTTTCTTTGATGTTGGTACATAATCCCTGGTTTCCTGAAATAGGAGTGCCCATCTCCAGGGATACAATCACTACACAGGGTCTTTAATCCCACATATTCAGGTCATGGAGGGTTTGAGATGAGCAGTTTGGGCACTAATCTGGCTAGTTGGGGGTGTTCACATGCTCTGGGGGGAAGCCCCTCCCCCTGCACCTCCAGAAGTGTGTGTGGTCACTGTTTGGGGGGGGGGCAGCTATAAACTACCCCAAACAAAGGCCTTGTTTCTGTATGTCCAAAACGCAACACAAAAGGTGTAGAAAGCGTAATGTTTAACCTGTCGGTTCCTGTCCAGTTTGTTGTTGCTAAACAGCAGTGCAGGAACACTGATCTTTACATCTTAGGATGGGTCAGATCACTCTGCTGTCCACTGGAAGTCTAAACATATCTTCTGTGGGGATGCAACACTTGATGGCTGAATACGTTGATTTTGTTTTCTGCCTGTAGAAACCAACAACCCCTAAACCTGAACCCAAACCCAAGAAAACAGCCAAGGTGAGAAGGACAGGAAGAAGGCGCTCTGTTCCTCACACTGGAGGAGTCTGGCAGTGTGTGTGAGTGTGCGTGAGTGTGCGTGTGTGCGGAGATTCTGTTTGCTTGCTTGTTTGTTTATTGTACCTTTTTCACTGTTTTTAACAGAAAGAGAAGGAAGTGAACGATAGGAAGGAGAAAACGAAGGCAAAGACTGAAGAGTCAGAGGAGAACCAGTCAGAGAACGGAGAGACCAAGAGTGACGAGGTAAGACTAAGAGCTGCGTGGGGGCTCCTCTAGCTCAGTCACTAAACTGAGCAGCCATTGGCCTTCCTTTAACCCGAGGCCGAGAAATCTGATGCAACAATGGGCGTTACCATAGTAGCAAGTGACAGAGAAATGAGAATATACCAGTTCATCAGTGCTGGGTTCAGACTACATCCTGGGCTGTTGAGTCTGGGTAAGTTAGGTACTGTGTTCTCTGCCTGATTCAGGATCAGTGCTTGGACTTTGAGACACTGGGTAATTAAGTATGGTGCCCAACAGACACTGCTGACAAACAGCTGGTCAACAGACGCTACTGACACACACACACACACACACACACGCACACACACACTGCTGGCAAGCGGACACTAGTCAACAGATACTACCAACGCACACAGTGGAAGTCAACAGACACCACCAACACACGCAAACGCACTGAAAGCTAATCGGCATTACCAATACACACTACTGTCCAACATACACACAGCTGACCAACGGACATTAGCAGCACACACACATTACTGGACAGAAGACATTACCCACACAGATTCTGGGGTGTGTGTGTGTGTGTGTGTGTTTGTGCGCGTGTGTGTGCGAAGCTGAAACTGATCTTACTGTAGATGTTGTCCACGGAGTCTGACGTATACCAGCCAGACTTCATCTACATGCAGACTTTGAGGGGTGAATTCTCTGAAATGTATCTTGATACAATTTAAAAATGACATCACATAATAAAATAATTGAAATGTATTAACACCAACCCTCAAATGTATGCATGTATAATTTGTATTCAGTCACAGCAAAATGTGTAGAAAAGTTTTGATTAAATTCTTACTATAAACATTTCCAGGAGCAGGGTTGGAGCTAAACTCTGTAGGCTGGTAAACTCAAGGAGTGGGTTAGGCCTGTAGACTTAACTCTGTTTGCTATACACTATACAGACCGTAGACTTAACTCTGTTTGCTATACACTATACAGACCGTAGACTTAACTCTGTTTGCTATACACTATACAGACCGTAGACTTAACTCTGTTTGCTATACACTATACAGACCGTAGACTTAACTCTGTTTGCTATACACTATACAGACCGTAGACTTAACTCTGTTTGCTATACACTATACAGACCGTAGACTTAACTCTGTTTGCTATACACTATACAGACCGTAGACTTAACTCTGTTTGCTATACACTATACAGACCGTAGACTTAACTCTGTTTGCTATACACTATACAGGGACCAAAAAGAATTAAGAATCTTTTTTTTTTTTTGATAAACCATTTGTTTAAAGTAAGAGTAGTTCTTCTCTTTTGCCAGTAATTGAAAAGGTATATTCTTATTTCAGACATTTTGAAGACTTTTTTAAAATGGATCATTTTTATTTGGAGATGAGTGTGAGAGTATTTCCATTTTTTATAACTTACACCCAACAAACAAGCAAAAAGCCTACCCACCTGCCTAGAGACCTACATGTCTAATTTAAAAAAACAATTTTTTAAAAAGGTTTTTAAAAACACACAAAATGGGGGGGGAAGATCACTTGCTTGTGTATCCAGTGTCAGTGCATATTTGCGCACAATTACACACACCCACATATCTGTATAAACCTACCTACATCTGCAAGATCAAATCACTGTCAATGAAATGCATACATAAAATATAGAAGGCAGTGTATTCCCGACTGTTCCTTACACCAGCCATTACACACACATACAATTGTATAAACTGATAAGACATTTATTTATTTTTTAATTTAAAAAAAAACAACAAAAAAAACCTGAAAGTAATTGTTACATATCTGAGACAAGAAAAATGAAAAATAAACAAAGAAAACATTTTAAATAAGTGGATCTGAGCAGATCGTCTTAAATGAAGACACCTTTTTATAGAACGCATCTGAGTTGGGCTTTAGGTTGGTATAGAACTGTGATTTACATTTACAGCATTTAGCAGATGCACTTATCCAGAGCGACTTATAAAAGTGCTTTTACAGTAGGTTAGAGTCAAACATACCAATGAACTAGAATACAGGGATGAATGCTGATAGCTAGAAGTGCAAAATACATGATGTCTATCTTAAACAATGATAAGTGCTATAAACAATAAGTGCTAGAGTTTGTTAAACATAAGAAACAATACCCTACAATAAGTACTAAATGAGTCAGTCAGTATGGGAGCACTGTGATTTGTATCATGATTAGATTTGCCCAAGAGCTGTTCTCATTCACTCGTGTTCCCATACTTCTCTATCCAGCCTGGCTCAGGAATCATTAAGAGAAGCCATACATTTGTTTCTTCTAAATTAGATGTTGAAGACTTAAGAGGTTT
Organism: Electrophorus electricus; assembly: GCF_041902795.1. NCBI lineage: Eukaryota > Metazoa > Chordata > Actinopteri > Gymnotiformes > Gymnotidae > Electrophorus > Electrophorus electricus. Next base: position 34,774,955 of record NC_137504.1, on the reverse strand, counting down.
CAGTCTATGGCCCCATTAGAAGGGGGTTGGACTTCTGTCTGTTGAGGGTGCAAAGCAAACGAACCCTGAAATACTAAAACTGTTTTTTAGAATAATGTGCACATCTGATTGGTACAGGTAATCCAACCTAACTTGTGATCAGTCTGCTTCTGTGATTGGTCGCAATGCAGGTTGAGAAGACTCCAGAGGCGGAGCCTGAAGCAGAGAAGGAGGAGCCTAAAGCTGAGTAGCACCCCACCCATCCATCCATTTTTTCTTTCCCATCTGTCTGCTGTCCTTCCCTCTATCCCTTTCTGTCTCCCTCCCTCCCCCCAGGTTCCAAGCCCCAAATGGATCCCTCTATCCACAATTGTCACCAGAAGAATATTTTTATCAGCAATTTTGTAAATACTGGTTCAGGTTTTTAGCACACAAAAAAAAAAGCTAAAGAAGAGGTTTTCAGTGGTAACCTCATCAGCTGTCTCCAACGTGAGCAGCGCCCGATGCCGTGACTTTGGGTTGGGGGATGTTGGGCTTTTGGTTTGTTTTATTTTATTTTTTTAATGGATGGTCTGTATCTTGGTTTAGGAGTTTAGACACAGGACCTGGATTAGCAGCTGGGTTTGTGCTCGTCTGTTAGGGACTATGGTATTAATCTTGAGTTTTTGTTCTTCATTTGGGGGTGTATTTTATTTTTCTTTAAAAAAAAAATTGAGAGAGTAGTAAATTCTGCAAATATGAAAAGAGAAGAAAAAAATTACATTAAACAAACTTAACATTCCGGGTGCCTCCTACCTGTGTAAAGTGTCATTTAGTCATGGCAATGTGACAAGGACAGTTGAACGGTTCGCTGGGATTGTTTGGGGGAGGGAATGGGAAAGTATGTATTTGTGGGATTTTTTTGAAACTACAGGATTTTAAAGAAAAAAAATTCTAATGTCTTTTGGGAGTTTTTTTTAAACACTGAAAATTCATCTGTGAAAGAGTAGCGTGCCCTGAATCTTACTCAATAAAGCCCTCATTGGAGTTTTCCTCAAAAAAATTTGTTTTCTTTGTTCAGATGACCATGTATGCAGGGTTGTGGAATAAATGTTATTGACAGGTTTCAGGCACTGCACACTCATCCGTGTTTCTCACAGTTCACACACTGCACTCTTCAGTGTTTCGCCAGTATATCCTGTTTACCTATTGTCATGGAGCAAGATTGGGCTGGGGGGGGGGGGTCTGAACCCTATTTCCTGAGATATCAGCAAGACACCTGGCACTCAGTCTTCACTACCAGCCAAAGGTGAATAAAATGTGGTCTGGTCTTGAAGACTTAAAAAAAACTTGAGCAGTGAAACCCTTTGTGAGACGAGGATGGGGAGACCACACTCTGGTATGCAGCGTGGGGACCAGACCTGGAGAAACACTGGTCTAATCTAATCTACTCTCCTACAGATTAAATTATTACATATGCAATAGATTACTAATCTACTCTCCTACAGATTACTCTCAGTATCTTTTATATCACGGATCTGCATCAAATACCAACAGCTCAGCGAGCTGCCATATGCTGTGGAGATTTACCCAACTTCTGGAGATGTACCTCTGCAGTTTAGTCTCACTCTCCATCTAACACAACTGAAGCAGACCATCAAGGTCTTCAGGAGTGTGAATATTACAGCTGGGCACCTTAGACTGAGGGCAGATCTCCAGGAGAAGAGTAGAGCTAAACTCTAGGGTGGCAGATCTCCAGGAGAAGAGTAGAGCTAAACTCTGTAGGGGGGCAGATCTCCAGGAGAAGAGTAGAGCTAAACTCTGTAGGTTGGTAGATCTCCAGGAGTGGGGGTAGAGCTAAACTCTGTAGGGGGGTAGATCTCCAGGAGAAGAGTAGAGCTAAACTCTGTAGGTTGGTAGATCTCCAGGAGTGGGGTTGGAGGTAAACTCTAGGGTGGTAGATCTCCAGGAGTGGGGTTGGAGCTAAACTCTGTAGGGTGGTAGATCTCCAGGAGCGGGGTTGGAGGTAAACTCTGTAGGGGGGTAGATCTCCAGGAGTGGGGTTGGAGGTAAACTCTAGGGGGGTAGATCTCCAGGAGTGGGGTTGGAGGTAAACTCTGTAGGGGGGTAGATCTCCAGGTCACAGTTCAAGGGAAGTTCAGGTCTTTTGAGGGAGTACAATAACAGCACTCCAGGTGTAAAGGGATAAATGTTTGCACAATAAATGCTGTGCAACAATAGCTTTTTTATTTATTTTTTTATTTTATTTTATTTATTTTTTTTAACTTCTTTAGAGAAAAAAAAAACTACTGACATGAGCATAAGTTTGGTTTGACATGGCCTCATGGTTGGGACTTTAGATACAGGGACACATGTTTTTACAATAAATATGGTAAGCAAATACTTTGACAAAACAGTTTCATGTTAAAAAAAATGAGACACCTGCTGATAAAGGCAAAGGGCTACAAAAATTGGTCTTCCAGATAAAGTTTATTTTAATGTGGTAGCCATTTAAATGAGATGACTGATACTGGGCTGAAATGCTCCTATTTCAAGAAGCAACACAGTGACGGTCAGCATGAACTGTAAGCATCTGTGCATGTGGGTAAACGAATCTATCAAAATGTCCGCACCTTGCCAAAAAAAGGTGAGTTCACCTGGTAGCCGTCTGTTTTCTCCGCCCCCCGGCGGCTGTGGGTGGTACTGCATGTACAGGCGTCCGCAGGGGGGCGCTATTGTTATAGCGCTTTGTTAAGCGCTGTGCTCCAGCCAGGCTGCTGTGAGGAAAAGGCCGTACGGGGGGACAATTCAACAAGGGCCGTTTAGCAAATAGAAGCGAAAGCCCGACCAACCTCACCGTAGAGCCCAGACCGGGCCATGGCATCGGAGCAGTATTCGCAGATCGAGGCCGGTGAGCACTGTGACGAAGTTTTCTCGCCCAAATATTGGAAATAATCCACTTTAAGCGTTTTAGCCTTTAGCTCCTGCGGCTAGGCTAGGCTAAGCTAGCTGGTGGTTGATCTCACGCTCCTTCTCTCTCCAGAGCTCTACTTTCTGATCGCCAGATTTCTTCAGTCAGGACCGTGCAGAAGGTCCGCGCAGGTAAACACCCTGCGTGTGTGCGAGAGAGAGTGAGAGAGTGAGAGTGAGAGTGTGAGGGGCTAACCTGCTGCTCTGCGTCCCCAGGTGCTGGTACAGGAGCTGGAGCAGTTCGAGGTGAGCCGCTTTTATTCCCCGTTGGCGATAGTAGCTGGTTTTAGGCAGATATAGGGGCTGTGTAACCGTGCGGCGGCGCCCAGCTCCGGTACGGACACAGCTCCGCAGCCTGGCTGTGTGCTCACCCTGCCTGTCCACCCTGCCTGTCCGCCTCCAGATCATCCCCAGACGCTGCGGCTGGGACGGGAAGCGGTACAGGCGAAACTTCCAGGACTGGGTGAGCAATAGCAACTTTAATACTCACGTTCATGTAGGAACTTTTACCGCAGCTGTTTTAAATTCTAATTTAATCATATAGGGCTTTATCATGGATCTCATACTCTATACCGCGTCAAAATGACATTTTTGTCCACGTATTGTATATTTGGCTGAAACTTTTTATATTGTCTTTGAATATATATTATTTCGTTTGAAATCCAAGTCTTTGTGCGGGTAGGGCGGGAGGGGGTTAAGCGAGGCCAAACACAACGAGGCGGGATTGGTTTGCTATAGCGTCACTCAAATAGGCCAGCCAATCAAATCCCGGTTACCATTTCGGTGATTGTTGCAAAAGCGCTGCACAATGCATGTGATTGGCCCGTATGTACAGACGCCTCGCGTGAGCGCGGCCGTGTGCGCGTCTGTGTGCGTGCGCGCGTCTGTGTGCGTGCGCGCGTGCTTGTTTGCGTGTGCGCGAGCTTGCGTGTGTTTAAATATTTGAGACTTTTAACGTTTTAAGCGTTTATTTACCAATTTAATTTTCGTGATATATAATTATATATAATTCTTGTTCATCTTAATAGGACTATACACAGAACACTTATATACTATGTGTGTGTGTGTGTGTGTGTATATGTTTTGTGTATGCTCATTTTTGGTCATTTCTGTGTGTGTGTGTGTGTGTTTGTATGGGTTAATGTATTTATTTTTGTGTGTGTGTGTGTGTGTGCTCTTTTTTTGGTCATTTGTGTTTGTGTGTGTGTGTTCGTTCAGGTGACTCTGAACCAGCATATTCCAGCAGATTACCTGTTGCGTGTGTGTGAGCAGGTGTGTCCACTAGTGGACACACATTCACCTCCCAGTGTACCCGGAGTTCACAGTCTACTGGGGACAGGACAGCAGTCACTACTGCGTACAGCAAAAAGTGAGACATACATGCTCTCTTAAACTCTCTCCACACACACAAACACTCACCCACAGACAGTTCTAAGGGTTCTTAAGAGTAGAGTTGTTCGTCACACACTTTCTCAGTGGTTTGTTTTTGGTTTTGTTTTTAAATGGGTACAAATCTGATGCACATAAACAAGCATTTCTTAAGAGATGAATCTCTCGCTCTCTCTCAGCTTGTTCTCATACAGTATGGACAGGCTCTGCAGTAGCAGCTCTACACAGGGGTCGACCCCCAGAACCTTCTGTCCACGTTACCAAACCACCAAACATTGGTAAGCCCCGCCCACAGACACAGCAGGTCACTGTTTTATCTTAGGAAGACTTTCTTATCTCTGTGTGTCACCTTTAGAGTTTATGCGTGACACTAGATGGTGCTGTTGGCATATAACACCAAAGGCCTGAGCAAACACAGGATTTATGTTTGACATTACAACGTTTAGGATTGGTACTGTATTTCTACACAGTGTATTATACACTCTGTACTGTATTTTTATATGGAGTTTGTCTATCGATACATATTTTAGTGGTCAGGAAATGTCCATCTGATATGAATGTTACAGTATGCACATTTAACAAAAACAAACCAAAAACACAGTGTAGTACCTGGTAACGACGTGTGCGGTTAGTAGAGATTCTTTTATAGATGACAACCTCTCTCTACAGTGTCAATCATGAGTGGTCGCCAGGCAACAGGGGTGGCTCGGTTTGGCCACGCCCTTCCTTCCTGCATGTATCAACACATGAAGATGCACAGAAGGATACTGGGACACCTGTCCTCTGTGTACTGTGTGGCATTTGACAGGACAGGCCAACGTGTCTTTACGGTAGTGTGTGTGTGTGTGTGTGTGTGTGTGTGTGTGTGTGTGTGTGTGTGTGTGTGTATATGTGTATGTGGTGGGGGGGTAGCTTCCAAATTTCATCAAGAATTTGACCTGAATTGTTTGTTCATGTGCATTAACTCGTTTAATAAGAAATGTATATCTGCAGTCTAATAAGTGTGCGTGTGTGCTCGGTATCTCTCTCTCTCTCTCTCTCTCTCTCTCTGCCAGGGTTCTGACGATTGTCTGGTGAAGATCTGGGCGACAAATGACGGGCGTCTCCTGGCGACCCTGCGAGGTCACGCGGCTGAGATCTCTGACATGGCGGTGAACTATGAGAACACACTCATCGCCTCCGCCAGCTGTGACAAAGTCATCCGTGTGTGGTGTCTACGCACCTGTGCACCCATCACTGTACTTCAAGGACACACGGCCTCCATCAACTCCATACAGGTGTGTGTGTGTGTGGTGTCTACGCACCTGTGCACCCATCACTGTACTTCAAGGACACACGGCCTCCATCAACTCCATACAGGTGTGTGTGTGTGTGTGTGGTGTCTACGCACCTGTGCACCCATCACTGTACTTCAAGGACACACGGCCTCCATCAACTCCATACAGGTGTGTATGTGTGTGTGTGTGTGTGTGTGTGTGTGTGTGGTGTCTACGCACCTGTGCACCCATCAACTCCATACAGGTGTGTGTGTGTGTGGTGTCTACGCACCTGTGCACCCATCAACTCCATACAGGTGTGTGTGTGTGTGGTGTCTACGCACCTGTGCACCCATCACTGTACTTCAAGGACACACGGCCTCCATCAACTCCATACAGGTGTGTGTGTGTGTGGTGTCTACGCACCTGTGCACCCATCACTGTACTTCAAGGACACACGGCCTCCATCAACTCCATACAGGTGTGTGTGTGTGTGTGTGTGTGTGTGTGTGGTGTCTACGCACCTGTGCACCCATCACTGTACTTCAAGGACACACGGCCTCCATCAACTCCATACAGGTGTATGTGTGTGTGTGTGTGTGTGTGTGTGTGTGTGTGTGTGTGTGTGTGTGTGTGTGTGTGTGTGTGTGTGTGGTGTCTACGCACCTGTGCACCCATCACTGTACTTCAAGGACACACGGCCTCCATCAACTCCATACAGGTGTGTGTGTGTGTGTGTGTGTGTGTGTGTGTGTGGTGTCTACGCACCTGTGCACCCATCACAGTACTTCAAGGACACACGGCCTCCACCAACTCCATACAGGTGTGTGTGTGGTGTCTACGCACCTGTGCACCCATCACTGTACTTCAAGGACACACGGCCTCCACCAACTCCATACAGGTGTGTGTGTGTGTGTGTGGTGTCTACGCACCTGTGCACCCATCACTACTTCAAGGACACACGGCCTCCATCAACTCCATACAGGTGTGTGTGTGTGTGTGTGTGTGTGTGTGTGTGTGTGTGTGTGTGTGTGTGTGGTGTCTACGCACCTGTGCACCCATCACTGTACTTCAAGGACACACGGCCTCCATCAACTCCATACAGGTGTGTGTGTGGTGATTACGGACCTGTGCACTGTGTTTGGGTGCGTTCACACAGTGCGATGTGTTCTGTGTTAGGGTCCGTTCGCTTGAAGCTGGAATAACTCAACCTTGTTTCTTTTGAATTTTGATTTTTTTTTAATATTCTCAGCCAGCACACATTTGTTCATTAAGATAAAAGCAGTTTTAGTTTCCAAATCCAGTTGTTCTAAACAGACCTTCACTTCAAACATCGCGTGTAAAAACATGTTTCTCTGTATCGTGTATATCGTTGTCCAGGTGTTTAGCAGAAATAACAACGTATGGGAATTTGATACGTTTTCTTTGCGTTCATATCTTACAGCGTGTGTGTAAGCGTAATTGGTTCTGTCCAGGGGTTTGTGTTCTGGGTATATCGTTATGCGTTCTGGTCTGTACAAACAACTTGTCACTAATAATAATGTTTTAATTTGTTTCCCTCTGTCTGTCTGCAGTTCTCTCCCTTGGCGGCGGGTTCTTCTCGGTTCCTGGCCTCTACCGGGGCAGACGGTATGGTCTGTTTCTGGCAGTGGGAGAGCCTCACCATGAAGTTCTCGTAAGTGTAGTGGTGGGTGTGCATGAGATTTGAATTAAAATGTATATACATGAATTTTTATTTCATTTTGAATGTAGATTTTATATACATTTTTCAAATATCACTGTTGGCAAATGCTGTGTGTGTGTGTGTGTGTGTGTGTGTGTGTTTGGATGTGTGGCTGTGTGTGGGTGTGTATGGGTGTTCAGTGACAGGCCAGTGAAGTTTATTGAGCGTTCTCGCCCTGGTGTTCATATATCCTGCTGTTCCTTTAGTACTGGTGAGACACACACACACACACACACACACACACAGTTAAATCAGTTCAGCTAGCATAGACACTTGTAGGACAGTAGGGGTGTAATGATGCATTGTGACACGATTCATCGTGATGCAGAAATGTGATGATGTGCATCACATTGGACTATATTGCGTTCTGTTTATGGGGCTATTTAATGTAGCTGCATTGTTTGAACACCAGAGGTCGCACCTGACCTGTAGCAAAGCTGTTACAGCAGCACATTTAATTGCAGGGGAATTAAAATCTCCTTTAATGTTTGCACAGTATTTTGTGTTTTGTTTGCATTGCTTTATGTTTCAGAAACAAAAAAGGAATGATTACAGTACAGTTTGTTTACATCTGTAAACTTCTGCTCCTAAATTTTTTTATTATTATTTATTTATTTATTTTTATTGCAGGGACTAAAGATTGCATTTTTTTGTTTGTTTGTTTAAACATTTTTTAAAAAACAGTTTCAGATATTGTGAGAAAATCGGAACGTGAACTCTGTATCATGAATCAAACCATATCGTGAGCAGAGTGTATCGTTACACTCCTAATGAACAGTGCACTGTGATGAAGAGATTACCTGTGCCATGCAATGGGATTTTAAAATGTAACCTTTCATTGCAATGACTCTGATCCTATGTGACCTTTGACTCTAGGTGGGATGTTTCTGGCTACTGGAGGGACCGATCATGTGATCAGGGTGTATTACCTGGGCGGTGAGACGCCCCTGAAACTGTCCGAGCTCGACGCACATGCGGTAAGGGGGGGGATAGTCAGAGAGGGAGAGAGAGTGAAAGATAATGGTTTGCTGTAATGGTAACACCTGCCTTTTTTTTTCCAGGATAAAGTCATTTCAGTCCAATTTTGCCACAACAGTGACAGGTGAGCTTTCTCGGCTGCAGTCTGATTAGCCAGGTTCTTCATGTTCCCAGAGTGTGACTGCTGTCATTGGTTGTGTTGACCTGCCTGTTGGCGTTTTGTGGGTGGCATTGTGCACTGCCTGTGTGGATGTTTTCTGAGCTCTGATCTATGTTATGGCTGAGCTCTGTGACTGCTTGTGTGTGTGTGTGTGTGTGTGTGTGTTGTGGCCTGTGCTCTGTGATTGATTGATTGCTTGTGTCTGCGTGTGTTGTAGTCTGCGGTTTGTGAGTGGCAGTCGAGATGGTTCAGCTCGTATATGGCAGTACCACCAGCAGGAGTGGAAGAGCACAGCCCTGGACATGAGCACAAGACTGCCAGGGTAAGAGAGTGTTAGTGTGAGTGTGAGCATGCTTCTTTGTCTGCATGTGTAACTGTGTGTGTGTCCCCTACAGGAGCACGATGTTGTCTGGAGAGGACAAGTCGACCAAGTTGGTGGTAACCATGGTAGCGTGGGACCGTAGTGACCAAACGGTCATCACTTCTGTCTCCAACTTTCTCCTCAAAGTTTGGAACTCCACAAGCGGTCAGCTACTACATGTGCTCTCGGTGAGTGTGTGTGAGATGTAGCTAGATTGGCTTGTTTGAGTTCTCAAAAGTGTTCTCCATCGGTCTCATTGGCTGTAGCACGTCTCGTGTTAAGCTGTGTTCTGATTGGCTGCAGGGTCATGATGATGAGGTGTTTGTTCTGGAGCCCCACCCTTTTGACAGTCGTATAATGTTGTCCGCCGGCCATGACGGGAACATCTATGTCTGGGACCTCAGCAAAGGGGTCAAGATACGCAACTTCTTCAACATGGTACACACACCACATGAATATGCTGTACACACACTCCACACCAGGGCTAATAAACACCTACAACACCCCATACTCTACACAGTGTGAAGATTTCATAATGGGCCAAACTAGAAAGAGTTTACTAACTAACTAATAAACATCTCTCCCTCTCAGATCGAGGGCCAGGGTCATGGTGCTGTGTTTGACTGTAAGTTCTCGGATGATGGTCAACACTTTGCCTGCACAGACTCTCACGGCCATCTCCTTATCTTTGGTTTTGGCTGCAGCCAACCCTATGAGAAGGTGTGTGACTGTATGTGTGCATCCGAGCTTGGATCTGTGGGCATTCTTGATCAGGAATTGGCTCTCCAAACATTCCCATTTCTGCCTTCTAGATTCCTGACCAGATGTTCTTCCATACGGATTTCCGACCGTTGATCCGGGATTCCAATAACTACGTCCTAGATGAGCAGACACAGCAGGCGCCCCACCTTATGCCTCCACCCTTCCTGGTGGATGTGGATGGAAACCCCCACCCTCCGCGCTTCCAGCGCCTGGTGCCAGGCAGGGAGAACTGCAAAGAGGAGCAACTCGTGCCTCAGCTGGGCTACATGGCTAATGGTGCGAGAACATTACCGAGAGCACAAATGGGAGCTGGAACAGTCAGTCCTGTACACGCAGCTCTAACGATGGTCATTTAGCGAGAGCACTACGAGATCTTTAACGATCTAACAGTTAGCAGTGCACATGCGGCTAGCTCCAGCATACATGTGTCCAGACAGACTTCCTGTCCTATGTCCTGCTGTGTCTATACTGCACTATAAACATTTTATTTAGCTTTTATTTAGCTTTGATTAGCTCTGTATAGTAAGCACACAATAACCTTGACAACAATAACAGTCACCTCTTCTGCTTTTAGAGTTGTAGCTAACATTTGTTTGTTTTTAATTTAAACATAAAAAGTCTACTGAAAGTGTTACAGTAATGCATTAAGTGTCCAGGGAAAACATTTTTCATGGAGTTGCTTTAGTTTAAAATATTGTATTTACAATAGTGTAACCTATAAACTCACCATCACCTAGGCGATGGAGAGGTGGTGGAACAGGTGATTGGTCAGCAGACTGTGGACGAAGGTCAGGAAGAAAGCCCATTGGACAGCCTGATCAGACAACTCCAGCACCAACAAGACGAGAGACTGAACTCAGGAAATCAGCCAGTGGGTGAGAAGGCAGCTATGACTATGGAAACCAGGCGAGACCGGCCCCGGGCCAAAGTTGGGCTGGACGTTGGGTTTTGGTCAGAGTTCAGCTTGTGTGATGAATGTTGTGTATAATTTGCTGTAATCGACCTTTAGGAAGGGCTCAGATAGCAGAGCTCAGGCCCATAGCACTGCGCCCCCTGCTGGCTGCTCACAGCGGCAGCATGGTAGCATGCTTTACGGTGTTTGTGGCTGTGGCTGTTTTTAGGTGGTGAAGCACAAGGTGGCCCTCTGTCGCCGCCTAATGTCGGCCTGCGGCGCAGTGGGCAGGTGGAGGGCGTGCAGCAGATACACAACAACGCCCCCCGCAGTCAGATGGTGATGGAGCGGGACCTGTTGGCCTGGAGCCGCCGCGTAGTGGTGAACGAGCTCCAGTCTGGAGTGTCCAGGTGACCGACCAGACCGCTGTCTCAGTAGAACCTCTACAGAGATTTGGCTATTGGAGGAAAAAGTGTGTGTGTGTGTGTGTATGTTTAGGGTTATGGAGGAGACTCGATTAGCCAAAGGAGAATTGGAACGTTCTCTCTACAATACAGAGAAGAGGAAAAAACCTACTAATGCTACTCGAGTAAGTTTCACTCGCGCATGTATACACACACACACACACACACACACACACACGTTCTAATGGCCAACCTTCTTTCTCCTGACTCCGCCTCTAGGAGGAGCCGGTGGGAGTGTGTCTCCGGTCTCTGCGGAGGCCCCAGAGGAGGCAGCAGCAGAAGAGACACGCCTACCACACTCGCTCCGCCCACGAGCGTAGACGCTCTGGACATGCTGTTTCCCGCACACACACTGACAGCATTGGCGACTCGGACAGCGATGCAGAGGTGCGAGAGCCCGAGCCCAAGGCCAGGCTAGTGTGCGGAGGCACTGTATTTAGGGATTTCACTGGAGCGCCTGACCCCTGACAGACTCCTGAAACTGTGGAGTTGTGTTCAAATCATGACCACACAAGTGCAGTAAAGGAAGTGGAATTGTGGCTCACCCAAGCTTCTTAAATGAACATGCGTTAAACATGATTACATTAACATCTCGCTCAGATACAATGAGTTACAGGTCTTACACTCACACCTGCCATCATTTGCACTCTCACGTTTTGGCATGTAGACACTACATGACTTTTTTTCAAACTCCACAACTTGCTGTCTTGTAATCAGAAATCTTGAAGTGGTCCAAGTAGTTTGTGCATTGATGTCCTGTGAGAAAACAAAGGGAAAAAGAACGACAAATATAACCAATATAAGGAATGTAAAGAAATGGATAGCAGGAAGAATAGAACCCACATAAATATAGGACATAACGAACATAACAAACACTGCCTCTCGGTTGTGACTGAACAGTTCACACACGGCGCTTGAGACCTGCTTTTTCCCCGAGTGAACTGATATGGGCCTTTACTGAGCATCTCCTAAATGTGTGTGTGTGTGTGTGTGTGTGTGTGTGTGTGCGCGCGCGTGCACGTAGCAGGAGGAGGACCAGAATGAGAACAGTGATGTCTCATCTGAAGGCGAGGCTCAGTGGGAAAATGCCACCAGCTCCAGGTCTGCTGATGCAAGATGACATCACACTTAATGTCCCGCCTACCAGCTGACATTACAATTAATGTTCAATGTAGTAAATTTAATGCATTAATGCCAATAACCAAAGTTGCATACTGACGTGATTTAAAGGTTTTCCTCTCTGATGTTCAGTGACTCCTCCAGCGAGTATTCGGATTGGACAGCAGACGCGGGTATTAACCTCCAGCCGCCAAAGCGGCCAATCAGAAGGCCAGCACGTGTGGCCGAGAGCAGCAGCTCTGAGGACGAGGGGGAGGAGCCACGGGAGGGGGAGGGACGACAGAGGAAAGAACAGGAGGAGAAGAAGAAGAAGAAGAAGAACAAACAGCTTAAACAGAAAGTGAGTTTACCTGTTTACCTGGCTGGCCCCATCTACATGGTCCTGCCCACAAAGGGCTGTTTACCTGGCTGGCCCCATCTACATGGTCCTGCCCACAAAGGGCTGTTTTAGCTTTTATGCAAATTTATTTCTCTGTGTGTGTGTGCGTGTGTGTGTGCGTGCGCGCGTGTGCGTGTAGAGTGTTCCTGCTGGTGAACTTGAAGAATGGCTTCCTCCACCCTGGATAATGGAGACAATTCCCAGAAGGTCTCCCTTCCTACCTCAGATGGGGGATGAGGTAACATACACACCACGATACAGGTCACACACAACCCATGCTATTACACACCTGACACAGAGCCTACATTCAAACTCCAGTACACACACACACACACACACACACACACACACACACACACACACACACACACACCTGACACAGCCAGCCAGCGAGACACTCCTCAGTGCCAGATAGTAACCTTCAGTGTGAAGATAACGGACCAAACCAGGAAGAGTTTAGTAACTAACTGATAAACCTCTCTTTCTCTAGCTCATTTATTTCCGGCAGGGTCATCAGGCATATATGCGAGCGGTGCGTCGTGCCAAAGTCTACAGCATCAACCCTCAGAAACAGCCCTGGAACAGACTGGACCTCAGGGTAACACACACGCACACACACACACACACACATACACATATATGTAAAAACCTGTGATACCCTCAGAGACCTCCTGGTTTGCAACATCTATATATGATATATATGAAGAAATATGTTAGTATATGTGCATGTATTTGTGTGTGTGTGTAGGATCAGGAATGTGTGAAGGTGGTAGGGATTAAGTATGAGGTGGGCCCCCCCACGCTCTGCTGCCTCAAACTGGCCTTCCTGGACCCACTCTCAGGGAAGATGACTGGAGACTCGTTCAGCTTAAAGTACACACACACACACACACACACACATATATCCATTTACATTTACGGCATTTGGCAGACGCTCTTATCAAGGGCGACTTACAAAAGTGCTTTGTCATTTCCTCATAGAACACATCCTAGTCAGTACAATAGGTTAGAGTCCAAGATAGCAATGAACTAGAATACAGGGATCAATGCTGCTGCCTAGAAGTATAAAAAAAATTTAACTCTATAACAGACAACAGTGTAATAAACAATACACTACAATAAGGACTACAGTTTCATTTAGTCAAGGAGCAGGGTCAGCAGTCATTTAAATATTAAATAGATGGGTCTTCAGTCTGCGTTTGATGAAGGGACTCTCCTATCCGGACAGCCAGGGGAAGTTAATTTCACCATCTTGGAGCCAGGACAGAAAATAGTCTTGATGCTTGTCTTCCATGAGACCTGAAGCATGATGTTTCAAGCCAGGCCGTACTTGAGGTTTGAAGTACTCGAGGTACAGATCGGGCTTTGACCATTGACCTCATCTATGGGGGAGCTGGTCCATTTTTGGCTTTGTAGGGGAGCATCAAGGTTTTACATCTGATGCAGACAGTTACTAGAAGCCAATTAAGGGAGCGCAGCAGCGGAGTAATATGTGAACTTCAGAAGATTGAAGACCAGTCATGCTGCTGCATTCTGGACAAGTTGTAGAGGTCTGATGGCTATTAAAGGAAGACCAGCAAGTAGTGAGTTGCAGTAGTTGAGCTTTGAGATCATAAGACACTGCACAAGCACCTGGGCAGCTACTTGCAAGAGAAAGTGTAGAAACTTTCATATGTTACAAAGGAGAAATCTTCAAGGCTGGGTTAGATTTGAAACATGAGTTGAGAACGACAACTGGTTGTCCAAAGTGATGCCCAGGCTACGGGCAGCTTCGGATGGTGATACCAGGGAGTTCTCAAAGGAAACAGTGAGGTCATGGTAAGGGTTGGGAGTACCTGGGATGTACAGAAGCTCGGTTTTACTGGGGTTGAGCTTCAAGTGTTGGGCTGTCATCCATGATGCAATGTCAGTCAAGCATGCTGAGATATGTCTGTAGACCTGCATGTCAGACGGTGAAAAAGCCTAATACTGAGCCCTGTGGAACACCAGTGGAGAGTCTACTCGGTTTGGATGTGGATCCTCTCCATGTCACCTGATAGGACCGTCCCTCCAGATAGGACTGAAACCATCTCCAAGCAGAGCCAGTCACACCGAGCCTGGACAGAGCAGAGAGGAGAATGTTGTGGTTTACTGTGTCAAAGGCTAACTAAAGGTCCATAAGTATCAAGACAGATGACAGTTTGTCAGCTTGAGCAGCATGAAGTTTCTCCATCACTGCTATGAGGGCCGTTTCTGTAGAATTTGCCGGTTTGTAGCCAGACTGATTGAGATCATGCAGCTGGTTCTGGGTGAGGAAAAGAGACAATTGATTATAAACTGCTCGTTCAAGGGCTTTTGAGAGGAAAGAGATAACGGTCTGTAGTTGGCAACATTGGAGCTGTTGAGTGTGGCCTTGAAGATTGGTACCACCCTGGCGGTTTTGAACACAGTTGGCACGCATCCAGAAGATAAGGAGCTGATGATGATGACAGATGAAAGGAAGCAGAGCTCTCAAATTAATCTGGAACAGGAAGGAATTGGATCCAGCAGACATGGAGGTGGATT
>NC_137504.1:34667500-34740000 GCF_041902795.1 Electrophorus electricus | reverse complement strand
TGCCCCTACCACCCCTACCTGTCTATACTGCTGCCCCTACCTGTTTATACTACTGCCCCTACCTGTTTATACTGCTGCCCCTACCTGTTTATACTACTGCCCCTACCTGACTATACTACTGCCCCAACCTGACTATACTACCACCCCTACCTGTCTATACTGCTGCCCCTACCACCCCTACCTGACTATACTACCACCCCTACCTGACTATACTGCTGCCCCTACCACCCCTACCTGACTATACTACCACCCCTACCTGACTATACTACTGCCACTACCACCGTGTCTATACTGCTGCCCCTACCACCCCTACCTGACTATACTGCTGCCCCTACCACCCCTACCTGACTATACTACTGCCCCTACCTGACTATACTACTGCCCCTACCCCCCCTACCTGACTATACTACTGCCCCTACCTGACTATACTGCTGCCCCTACCACCCCTACCTGTCTATACTGCTGCCCCTACCTGACTGTACTACCCCCTCTACAGTATTGTATCTCCCTGACTGCACTTCTGCACCTAATCTTACTTCCTCTGTTTTGCTTTATTTTCTCATATCTTTGTCTAGAGGACCAATCAGGTGCCACAGAAGCGGGGTGTGGCTCTGGACATGCAGGCGTGGCTTAGCCAGTGCAGGGAGTTGGTCCGGACAATGATGAGCAGTGCAGACTCCGAGCCCTTCCGGCGGCCTGTGGACCTCTTCACCTACCCCGTAACTATCCTGCTCCCGCTAAAAGACCCGTGTAGAGAGCCGTTCAATTCAGCCACTGACCCTGACTCTGACCCTAGCCCCAACCCTATCCCAGCACTCTACTGCCATTTTAAAGACTTAATTTCCCGTTGTACGTGTGTGTGTGTGTGTGTGTGTGTGTGTGTTATAAATTCCTCACATCTCCCAATTAAATGTTCTGTGCTCCTCAGTCTGTCCTCTCTTTTATTATTTCATTGTTTTTCTCCACATGTTTACTGTCTGTCCTTTTTTAGGATTACAGAGACATCATCGACACCCCTATGGACTTGGGTACGGTGTCTGAGACACTGATTGCTGGCAACTATGAGAATCCCATGGAATTCTCCAAAGATGTCAGGCTAATATTCAGCAACTCCAAAGCATACACCCCCAACAAGAAGTCTCGGGTGAGAGCAGCACAATGACATCATGTGTAGTTCACACACTCCCCCTAAATTGCACAGCACTGCATCTTTGCTTCCATTTGAAATATAACTCTGTGTGTGTGTGTGTGTGTGTGTGTGTGCGCAGATCTACAGTATGACTCTTAGTTTGTCGGCATTCTTTGAGCAACAGATAATCTCCATCATCTCAGATTATAAATCGGCTGTACAGAACCAGAGACGCAGCCAACAGAGACTCAGTTACAGCAAGAGATTACAGGACACGCTCCCCAACAGGTACATACACACACACACACACACACACACAATTACAGCAAGAGATTACAGGACACGCTCCCCAACAGGTGTACACACACACACACACACACGATTACAGCAAAAGATTACAGGACACACTCCAACAGGTACACACACACACACACACACACACACACACACACGATTACAGCAAGAGATTACAGGACACGCTCCCCAACAGGTACGTGTACACACACACACACACACACACACACACGATTACAGCAAGAGATTACAGGACACGCTCCCCAACAGGTACGTACACACACACACACACACGATTACAGCAAGAGATTACAGGACACGCTCCCCAACAGGTACGTACACACACACACACACGATTACAGCAAGAGATTACAGGACACGCTCCCCAACAGCTACGTACACACACACACACACACAAACACACACACACACACGATTACAGCAAGAGATTACAGGACACGCTCACCAACATGTACACACACACACACACATACACACACGTATGTGTAAGATATTTTCTCACACTTTTATGATGTCATAGTGTACCTATGATATAACAATAATGGTAATTAGCTGTGTGGGTGTGTGTGTTTTGCAGCCCCAAAGAGAAACACAAGTCAGGAAAGAAAACTAAAACAACCCAGCAACCTTCCAGGAGCCGCTCCAGACAAGCCTCTCCAGGTGTGTGTGTGCGCGTGTGTGTGTCTGCCTGCATGCGTGTATGTCATTTGGTGTGCGTGCATGCATGTAATTATTTTCTTTGGCATCAGATACGACTGCTGCTCTTATTGATGAAGCCAGCCAGCCCTCATCTTCCTCACCATCAACATCCTCATCCTCAGGGCAACCAGCCAACAGGGTCACCCGTAGCAGAGCTACAAGCAGGAAAATGGGTACGCGCACACGCAGCTTTTGAAGCCAGTACAGGGATATTGTTTATCTAGAAAGAAATAAACAATTAACCTTCATTTAATTACCAATTCACTGATTAGACCACTTTTACTGTTGCAAGAAGCATAAATGAAAATGTACAAAGACTCACTCAGCCCTCACAGTACCCAAACCTACCGTGGGTCACATCTACTCATGATGTCTACTCATACACAAACACAAAAGCAGAATAACTGATGAGCACTAGTTCCTTACTAATGCAGAACCTGGAAATGACTTCTCTCTTACCCCTGTAATAATGACCAAAACACCTCATCGCAATACATTAGTGGTTAAATTAACAGGAACTCAGAAAGCGTGACCATCATTATTTAGATCACATTACTCACAAAAACAGTTTCAAGCATGCAGGATTTACAGGCACACCAAAAGTGTTCTTGTAAACCCACAGTCTTTCTAATGAGGGTATGTATTCAGGAATTTTGTCTCGGTAAGACATACTCACCAGAGCACACCACACTCTCTCTCACACACACACACACACACACACACACACACAGACGAGAACAAAAATTCACTCAAAATAGCTGCCTATACTCAGACAGGATCTGACCTTTGACCTACCCATAACCTCTGATTTGTTCATGTACAGATGCTCAGTGCAATGGACCGCTCACTAACGGAGGTCGAAGGTCAAGCAGACGGGCTGCTGCAGTGCTGGACCAGCGGGAACTGTTGGAGTCCGAGAGCTCGTCGTCCTCGTCCTCCTCATCCTCATCTTCCTCTACATCTTCCTCGTCTTCCTCGTCATCCTCGTCCTCGTCGTCCTCCGAGAGCGAGGCCAGTGATGCAGAGGTGGGCGGGTTCGAGGCTGCTGGCGGCGACCACGACTACAGCAAAGCGCCCCGCCCCTCTCACGGCTCCGCCCAGCCACGCCCCTCTCACGGCTCCGCCCCTGCCCGCCTCTCTCACAGACTCGCCCTGCCACGCCCCTCTCAAGGCCGCAAGCTCGCACCGGTAGCCAGCGCGCCAAAACGCAGGAGGGGCGGGGGAGAGGAACCGAGTGAACGTGTTAAACGAATGCGCAGGGAGGAGGTCCAGGAAACGGCGCAGAGTGAGGAAGAGGAGGGCGACGATGAAGACGAGGAGGAACCAGAGGAAGAGGAGGAGCCTGAGGAGGAAGAGGAGGAGATTGAGGAGGAAGAGGAAAAAGGGATGACGCCTCCGCGCTTAATTACTGGTAGAAGCCAGAGAGCAAATCAGAGGACAGCAAAGCCAGGGAGGGTGAACACGCGTAACCAGGGGCGACGGACTGTCCTGTACAACGACGACTCTGACGAGGAGGGACCCGCTACGGACCCGCTGAACCTGGGAATGTCCCGTTCTGGACGAGTCCGTCGCATGACTGAGAGAGCCAGGGTCAGCCACCTCATGGGCTGGACGCACTGACCGTTTGACCTTTTGAATCAACCTCAGACAGACTCACTACAGCAAACACTGCAGGGATTAGTTAGTTAGTTTGTTTCTGACGATTAGTAGCTGTTACAAAGAAGTTTTGTTTTTATGTACAGGTAATGTGTTTTTTTTTTTCCGTGCGTTGCTATGGAGACTTTGTTTACGACTCTGGATCATGGTGCTGCCTCCATCTTGCTCTGGTTTCCATAGGAACAGCTCTCAACCAAACAGCCTTATCTGGTCCAGAGTACTGAGGCCCCTCCATCTTTACGCCTCTCTCTCTCACTCTCTCTTTCTCTCTCTCTGTAGCCACCTCTCCCTCTCCCTCTCTCTCTCTCTCTCTCTCCCTCTCTCTCTCTCTCCCCCTCTCTCTCTCTCTCCCCCTCTCTCTCTCTCTCTCTCTCTCTCTCTCTCTCTCCCCCTCCCTCTCTCTCTCTCTCTCTCTCTCCCCCTCTCTCTCTCTCTCTCCCTCCCTCTCCCTCTCTCTCTCTCTCTCTTCATTTTTCTAGGCTTTGATGGCCAATGTGGTGCTTTTCCAATTTGAATCAGTTCACAGCAAACAGAGTGATGGTGCTTCTCTCTCTCTCTCTCTCTCTCTCTCTCTCTCTCTCTCTCTCTCTCTCTCTCTCTCTCTCTCCAACCCTCTATACATCCACACTCCCTCCCTCTCGCGCTCTCTCTCTCTCTCTCTCTCTCTCTGGATCAGCTAACAGTGCACTCGCTCAGTCCGATTGTGACCTTTAACCCTTCATGTTGTCTTAATTGCATTTCCAAGTGTTTTTTCCCATTTTCTCTCGTTCTCTCTTCGGTCTCTGACAGCAGATACATTAATTCTTCCAAGTGGTAATCTTTAGGCCCCGCCTATAGACTAACAGAGGGGCACGAGACACACACACACACGCTCCTACATACGCTCACACACACACACACACACACACACACACACGCGCTCACACACTGTTTTTACAATGGAGTATACTTCTATTTTTTCACTGTTGTGTTAGACATGTGATTGGGTCTCTGTGTACATGGTGGAATCAAGCACCTGCATTGATGTTTGCACATGTGTGGGACTTCCTGGCAGCTGATTGGAAACCTGCAGACTTTGAGTCTAAACACACCAGAGATGATGCCTCAAGTCTGCCTGTCTGTGTTTGTTAATGCTGTTTTATTTTACTGTTCTCTTTTCTCACACTGATTATGTGCATGTAAGACCACAGGAAGGAAAATTTAATAGACCCCTGAAATTAAGACCTGGTGCCAATTCCAGGACGCCTCCATCCATGTTACCTGAACCTCCCTTTTCTAAAGCATCAAACCTGCAGTGACACACACTTCAGCTTTTCTTCTCATTTACCTGTTTGTTGCACTCAGATTTTCTTAGAAGGATCCGAATTTTCTGTTTGTTAGTATCACAAAGCATTCATCTGTCACTCGGCATTGTAACTCCATACTATGACACCACCTTGCGTGGCTGTATGTTTTGTGTGATTTATTTATTTATTTTTTCTTCAGTCATTTTCCAAAGCTCTTTTAGTGCTGCGCAGCACCAGAACGGAGAGGTCATAGGTCGTGGACGTGGCATAAAACACGTGTAAAGCTCTGTTCATTCCTCCCTCTCCAGCTCACTCTCACGTAGAACAATTAGGTTCCCAGAGTTAGTAAGAAATTTCACCAAAACAGGTTTCATCAAGGCTTTTTCTTCACTGGATAAATATTGTCACTAGACTGTGAAGTGACAGCCATCATTAAGTTGGATGGCCTTTTCTACTTTTTCTAAATTTGTTAAAATCCTCACTGGCTGTCCGATGTTGTGCATCAGAGCTCTTATCTGGAATATCTTTACCATTTTCAGTTTATTTCACAACTCTGAAATAACTTAGCATTTTCAAACGCATTCAGGAAAAATCTAATTATGTTAATACTGAAGCCCTGTTCCCATGCTTTTCTTATTTTAAGTATTATTTATTTAAATCCTTTTTAAGCAAATATGTTGGTGAGGCTAATCTGGTGGCTGTTGGCGTTCACCCCAGGATCGGGACCAAATCAGGAATTCATTGTGGAAGTATTGGGGGGGTGGGGGTGGGGGGGGGGGTTTGGTTTTGTTGGTAATTTGATCTCAGTAATTGTTCTTATATCGTCTTGTATTCAGTACGATTAAATGCTGCAATATTTGTTGGGTATCATTGTAGAAATGCAGAGCGCTGAGGCAGTCATAATTGGATGTGATGTGTTCAGTGTGACGCGTCACCATCGCAGAATCTGATCTGGGATCAGTCTTTAGGACGTAGTGGGCAGTGGGAGTTGTTACCCTGTAAAGGCAATATTATCGTATGTCAAAACGTTTCTTAAAATAGGCTTATGGATTGTTAGACAGTGCAGTGTTGCTAGACGTGCTTCCTGCCTTGCCTTCTTTCTTTCTGCCCAAAGATCCATCCCCTCCACGCTTCGTTTTCCTACAAATACCCCCCAACCCTTTAATTTTTCTAGATTGACTGTGATGGATCAGAGTAGTTCAGGGCCAGTTCAGATGATGATGATGACGACCTAATAGATGTAATAAACTTGTCTACTTTTTTCTACACTTTTTTTTTTTTTAAATAAAAGAGTAAAATCGCTGTCTTCTGCCTCTAGAAAGTTTTCTCGTGTTTTTGCAAACGTGGCATCTGAGATGTGGTTGCCATGCCTGCGCCGGAGGCTGAACGCCGCTGGCTGAAGGAGACAGCGCCGTCCGCACATGCGCAGTTTGTTCCTGTGCGTGTCACGTGACCGCGTCGTCATTTCCAGTGTTCGGGAAGACGGAAGTGAGCGCGCTGGTGTTTGTGAGCCGAGCGGACAGCAGCAGCAGCAGCCGAGCGAGCGATCACCTGGACACGCGGACACCTGCACCGCCGCCATGCCCAACATGGAGCGTATCCTTTAGCGGCACGCAGCCTGGCCTACGGTTGTACGGTGCGCGTGCACCGTGCCCGGTGCTCCTGACGTTAGCGGCGCGTTAGCGGCCTTCGTTATGTGACTTAAACAGGCGCGCGGGTTTACCGCTCGGGGTAAGACCACGTCCAACCCCCCCACGCGATACCAGCCGCAGACGCCCGGACGTGTTTAATTCGCGTTACAGACGTTCTGCTGTGGTTCCGCTGATGAGGGAGAACCGGAGAAACCGGCGCTGGCGCAGCTACGCGACAGTGACGTCATGGGCCGGAGCGGGTGGTCACGAGCGGGTGGCGGGTTCGCACGTATGAATACACTGATCGACGCGCGCGCGCGCTCAGAACGCCTCCTGTCAAAGCCTTAACGGTCGCGCGCAGAGCACCTGTTTAATCTGAAGTTTGCGGCCAAAGAGCTGCAGCGCAGCTCCAAGAAATGCGACAAGGAAGAGAAAGCGGAGAAGGCCAAAGTGAAAAAGGTGAGCTCACCATGGAAACCGCGGTTACCCTCCGGAGTCGTACGGTCCCGTGAACACGGGAGCTCACGAGGCCGTTACGTCATCCTCAGAATGTTTTGTTTTGTTGGTCAGGACAGGCCTGTGGGAGGCAGATATCAGCTCTTCCTGTTACACTGCAGATTAATTGGTCCTGAAGCTTTAAAATGTGAGCTGCTCTGGGCTGTGTGTGTGTGTGTGTGTGTGTGTGTGTGTGTGTGTGTTCCGGCTGTTAAGACTGTGTGTGTGTGTGTGTTCCGGCTGTTAAGACTGTGTGTGTGTGTGTGTGTGTTCCGGCTGTTAAGACTGTGTGTGTGTGTGTGTGTGTGTTCCGGCTGTTAAGACTGTGTGTGTGTGTGTGTGTGTTCCGGCTGTTAAGACTGTGTGTGTGTGTTCCGGCTGTTAAGACTGTGTGTGTGTGTTCCGGCTGTTAAGACTGTGTGTGTGTGTTCCGGCTGTTAAGACTGTGTGTGTGTGTGTGTGTGTGTGTGTGTGTTCCGGCTGTTGAGACTGTGTGTGGGTGTGTGTTCCGGCTGTTGAGACTGTGTGTGGGTGTGTGTTCCGGCTGTTGAGACTGTGTGTGGGTGTGTGTTCCGGCTGTTGAGACTGTGTGTGGGGGTGTGTTCCGGCTGTTGAGACTGTGTGTGGGGGTGTGTTCCGGCTGTTGAGACTGTGTGTGGGGGTGTGTTCCGGCTGTTGAGACTGTGTGTGGGGGTGTGTTCCGGCTGTTGAGACTGTGTGTGGGGGTGTGTTCCGGCTGTTGAGACTGTGTGTGGGGGTGTGTTCCGGCTGTTGAGACTGTGTGTGGGGGTGTGTTCCGGCTGTTGAGACTGTGTGTGGGGGTGTGTTCCGGCTGTTGAGACTGTGTGTGGGGGTGTGTTCCGGCTGTTGAGACTGTGTGTGGGGGTGTGTTCCGGCTGTTGAGACTGTGTGTGGGGGTGTGTTCCGGCTGTTGAGACTGTGTGTGGGGGTGTGTGGGTGTTCCGGCTGTTGAGACTGTGTGTGTGTGTGTGTGTGGGTGTTCCGGCTGTTGAGACTGTGTGTGTGTGTGTGTGTGGGTGTGTGTGTGTGGGTGTTCCGGCTGTTGAGACTGTGTGTGTGGGTGTTCCGGCTGTTGAGACTGTGTGTGTGGGTGTTCCGGCTGTTGAGACTGTGTGTGTGGGTGTTCCGGCTGTTGAGACTGTGTGTGTGGGTGTTCCGGCTGTTGGACGCTTTACTGACCGTTTTGGACACCTCCCTGTCCCTGTGTGACCTGCTGGGTCTGCATGTGCTGTGTATCCAGGCCATTCAGAAGGGTAACATGGAGGTGGCCCGTATCCATGCAGAAAACGCCATCCGACAGAAGAACCAATCAGTGAACTTCCTCAGGATGAGTGCCAGGGTGGACGCCGTGGCAGCCAGAGTTCAGACAGCAGTGACTATGAACAAGGTACACACACATATTTCATACAGGCACAGGAGTGCATTTGATAATGTTGAAGAATGTTTGAAAACTCCTTTTTTAAATGGATCCTATGTTGACCTCTGACCTTGGTCTTGCAGGTCACAAAGTCCATGGCAGGAGTGGTGAAGGGGATGGATGTCACTCTGAAGAGCATGAACCTTGAGAAGGTGAGGGCATGCACGAGCATGTGGGCGTGTGCATTCCCAATCTCTGTGTAACTGCGCTGTGGTCTCATTGGTCAGTTCCCGATCTCGATCGAATTGCATTTTGTTCTCATTAATCAGATCTCTGCTCTGATGGACAAGTTTGAGAGACAGTTTGAAACACTTGATGTTCAGACACAACAGATGGAAGATACCATGAGCAGCACTACAACACTGACTACCCCACAGGTAACACACACACACACACACACTACAACACTGACTACCCCACAGGTAACACACACACACACACACACACACACACACACACACTACAACACTGACTACCCCACAGGTAACACACACACACACACACACACACACACACACACACACACACACACACACTACAACACTGACTACCCCACAGGTGACACACACACACACACACACACACACACACTACAACACTGACTACCCCACAGGTGACACACACACACACACTACAACACTGACTACCCCACAGGTGACACACACACACACACACACACTACAACACTGACTACCCCACAGGTGACACACACACACACACACACACACACACTACAACACTGACTACCCCACAGGTGACACACACACACACACACACACACACTACAACACTGACTACCCCACAGGTGACACACACACACACACACACACACTACAACACTGACTGCCCCACAGGTGACACACACACACACTACAACACTGACTACCCCACAGGTGACACACACACACACACACACACACACACACACACACGACAACACTGACTACCCCACAGGTGACACACACACACACACACACACACACGACAACACTGACTATCCCACAGGTGACACACACACACACACACACGACAACACTGACTATCCCACAGGTGACACACACACACACACACACGACAACACTGACTATCCCACAGGTGACACACACACACACACACACGACAACACTGACTATCCCACAGGTGACACACACACACACACGACAACACTGACTATCCCACAGGTGACACACACACACGACAACACTGACTATCCCACAGGTGACACACACACACGACAACACTGACTATCCCACAGGTGACACACACACACGACAACACTGACTATCCCACAGGTGACACACACACACGACAACACTGACTATCCCACAGGTGACACACACACACGACAACACTGACTATCCCACAGGTGACACACACACACGACAACACTGACTATCCCACAGGTGACACACACACACGACAACACTGACTATCCCACAGGTGACACACACACACGACAACACTGACTATCCCACAGGTGACACACACACACGACAACACTGACTATCCCACAGGTGACACACACACACGACAACACTGACTATCCCACAGGTGACACACACACACGACAACACTGACTATCCCACAGGTGACACACACACACGACAACACTGACTATCCCACAGGTGACACACACACACGACAACACTGACTATCCCACAGGTGACACACACACACGACAACACTGACTATCCCACAGGTGACACACACACACGACAACACTGACTATCCCACAGGTGACACACACACACGACAACACTGACTATCCCACAGGTGACACACACACACGACAACACTGACTATCCCACAGGTGACACACACACACGACAACACTGACTATCCCACAGGTGACACACACACACGACAACACTGACTATCCCACAGGTGACACACACACACGACAACACTGACTATCCCACAGGTGACACACACACACGACAACACTGACTATCCCACAGGTGACACACACACACGACAACACTGACTATCCCACAGGTGACACACACACACGACAACACTGACTATCCCACAGGTGACACACACACACGACAACACTGACTATCCCACAGGTGACACACACACACGACAACACTGACTATCCCACAGGTGACACACACACACGACAACACTGACTATCCCACAGGTGACACACACACACGACAACACTGACTATCCCACAGGTGACACACACACACGACAACACTGACTATCCCACAGGTGACACACACACACGACAACACTGACTATCCCACAGGTGACACACACACACGACAACACTGACTATCCCACAGGTGACACACACACACGACAACACTGACTATCCCACAGGTGACACACACACACGACAACACTGACTATCCCACAGGTGACACACACACACGACAACACTGACTATCCCACAGGTGACACACACACACACACACGACAACACTGACTATCCCACAGGTGACACACACACACACACACGACAACACTGACTATCCCACAGGTGACACACACACACACACACGACAACACTGACTATCCCACAGGTGACACACACACACACACGACAACACTGACTATCCCACAGGTGACACACACACACACACGACAACACTGACTATCCCACAGGTGACACACACACACACACGACAACACTGACTATCCCACAGGTGACACACACACACACACACACACGACAACACTGACTATCCCACAGGTGACACACACACACACACACACACGACAACACTGACTATCCCACAGGTGACACACACACACACACACACACACACACGACAACACTGACTATCCCACAGGTGACACACACACACACACACACGACAACACTGACTATCCCACAGGTGACACACACACACACGACAACACTGACTATCCCACAGGTGACACACACACACACACACACACGACAACACTGACTATCCCACAGGTGACACACACACACACACACACACGACAACACTGACTATCCCACAGGTGACACACACACACACACACACGACAACACTGACTATCCCACAGGTGACACACACACACACGACAACACTGACTATCCCACAGGTGACACACACACACACGACAACACTGACTATCCCACAGGTGACACACACACACACGACAACACTGACTATCCCACAGGTGACACACACACACACGACAACACTGACTATCCCACAGGTGACACACACACACGACAACACTGACTATCCCACAGGTGACACACACACACGACAACACTGACTATCCCACAGGTGACACACACACACACACGACAACACTGACTATCCCACAGGTGACACACACACACACACACGACAACACTGACTATCCCACAGGTGACACACACACACACACACGACAACACTGACTATCCCACAGGTGACACACACACACACACGACAACACTGACTATCCCACAGGTGACACACACACACACACGACAACACTGACTATCCCACAGGTGACACACACACACACACGACAACACTGACTATCCCACAGGTGACACACACACACACACACGACAACACTGACTATCCCACAGGTGACACACACACACACACGACAACACTGACTATCCCACAGGTGACACACACACACACACGACAACACTGACTATCCCACAGGTGACACACACACACACACGACAACACTGACTATCCCACAGGTGACACACACACACACACGACAACACTGACTATCCCACAGGTGACACACACACACACACACGACAACACTGACTATCCCACAGGTGACACACACACACACACACGACAACACTGACTATCCCACAGGTGACACACACACACACACACGACAACACTGACTATCCCACAGGTGACACACACACACACACACGACAACACTGACTATCCCACAGGTGACACACACACACACACACGACAACACTGACTATCCCACAGGTGACACACACACACACACGACAACACTGACTATCCCACAGGTGACACACACACACACACGACAACACTGACTATCCCACAGGTGACACACACACACACACGACAACACTGACTATCCCACAGGTGACACACACACACACACGACAACACTGACTATCCCACAGGTGACACACACACACACACGACAACACTGACTATCCCACAGGTGACACACACACACACACGACAACACTGACTATCCCACAGGTGACACACACACACACACGACAACACTGACTATCCCACAGGTGACACACACACACACACGACAACACTGACTATCCCACAGGTGACACACACACACACACGACAACACTGACTATCCCACAGGTGACACACACACACACACGACAACACTGACTATCCCACAGGTGACACACACACACACACGACAACACTGACTATCCCACAGGTGACACACACACACGACAACACTGACTATCCCACAGGTGACACACACACACACACGACAACACTGACTATCCCACAGGTGACACACACACACACACGACAACACTGACTATCCCACAGGTGACACACACACACACACGACAACACTGACTATCCCACAGGTGACACACACACACACACACACACACACACGACAACACTGACTACCCCACAGGTGACACACACACACACACACACACACACACACGACAACACTGACTACCCCACAGGTGACACACACACACACACACACACACACACACGACAACACTGACTACCCCACAGGTGACACACACACACACACACACACACTACAACACTGACTGCCCCACAGGTGACACACACACACACACACACACACACACTACAACACTGACTGCCCCACAGGTGACACACACACACACACACACACACTACAACACTGACTATCCCACAGGTGACACACACACACACACGACAACACTGACTATCCCACAGGTGACACACACACACACACGACAACACTGACTATCCCACAGGTGACACACACACACGACAACACTGACTATCCCACAGGTGACACACACACACACACGACAACACTGACTATCCCACAGGTGACACACACACACACACGACAACACTGACTATCCCACAGGTGACACACACACACACACACACACACACACACACGACAACACTGACTACCCCACAGGTGACACACACACACACACACACACACTACAACACTGACTGCCCCACAGGTGACACACACACACACACACACACACACTACAACACTGACTGCCCCACAGGTGACACACACACACACACACACACTACAACACTGACTGCCCCACAGGTGACACACACACACACACACGACAACACTGACTATCCCACAGGTGACACACACACACACACACGACAACACTGACTATCCCACAGGTGACACACACACACACACACGACAACACTGACTATCCCACAGGTGACACACACACACACACACACACACACACACACACACGACAACACTGACTATCCCACAGGTGACACACACACACACACGACAACACTGACTATCCCACAGGTGACACACACACACACACACACGACAACACTGACTATCCCACAGGTGACACACACACACACACACACGACAACACTGACTATCCCACAGGTGACACACACACACACACACGACAACACTGACTATCCCACAGGTCACACACACACACACACGACAACACTGACTATCCCACAGGTGACACACACACACACACGACAACACTGACTATCCCACAGGTGACACACACACACACACGACAACACTGACTATCCCACAGGTGACACACACACACACACGACAACACTGACTATCCCACAGGTGACACACACACACGACAACACTGACTATCCCACAGGTGACACACACACACGACAACACTGACTATCCCACAGGTGACACACACACACGACAACACTGACTATCCCAAAGGTGACACACACACACGACAACACTGACTATCCCACAGGTGACACACACACACGACAACACTGACTATCCCACAGGTGACACACACACACGACAACACTGACTATCCCACAGGTGACACACACACACGACAACACTGACTATCCCACAGGTGACACACACACACGACAACACTGACTATCCCACAGGTGACACACACACACACACGACAACACTGACTATCCCACAGGTGACACACACACACGACAACACTGACTATCCCACAGGTGACACACACACACACA
Source organism: Electrophorus electricus (assembly GCF_041902795.1). Taxonomy (NCBI): domain Eukaryota; kingdom Metazoa; phylum Chordata; class Actinopteri; order Gymnotiformes; family Gymnotidae; genus Electrophorus; species Electrophorus electricus. The sequence continues at coordinate 34,725,175 of NC_137504.1, read as the reverse complement.
CACGACAACACTGACTATCCCACAGGTGACACACACACACACACACGACAACACTGACTATCCCACAGGTGACACACACACACACACACACGACAACACTGACTATCCCACAGGTGACACACACACACACACACGACAACACTGACTATCCCACAGGTGACACACACACACACACGACAACACTGACTATCCCACAGGTGACACACACACACACACGACAACACTGACTATCCCACAGGTGACACACACACACACACGACAACACTGACTATCCCACAGGTGACACACACACACACACGACAACACTGACTATCCCACAGGTGACACACACACACGACAACACTGACTATCCCACAGGTGACACACACACACGACAACACTGACTATCCCACAGGTGACACACACACACGACAACACTGACTATCCCACAGGTGACACACACACACGACAACACTGACTATCCCACAGGTGACACACACACACGACAACACTGACTATCCCACAGGTGACACACACACACGACAACACTGACTATCCCACAGGTGACACACACACACGACAACACTGACTATCCCACAGGTGACACACACACACGACAACACTGACTATCCCACAGGTGACACACACACACGACAACACTGACTATCCCACAGGTGACACACACACACACACGACAACACTGACTATCCCACAGGTGACACACACACACACACACACGACAACACTGACTACCCCACAGGTGACACACACACACACACACACACACTACAACACTGACTGCCCCACAGGTGACACACACACACACACACACACACACTACAACACTGACTGCCCCACAGGTGACACACACACACACACACTACAACACTGACTGCCCCACAGGTGACACACACACACACACACACAACACTGACTATCCCACAGGTGACACACACACACACACACACGACAACACTGACTATCCCACAGGTGACACACACACACACACACACGACAACACTGACTATCCCACAGGTGACACACACACACACACACACGACAACACTGACTATCCCACAGGTGACACACACACACACACACACACGACAACACTGACTATCCCACAGGTGACACACACACACACACACGACAACACTGACTATCCCACAGGTGACACACACACACACACACGACAACACTGACTATCCCACAGGTGACACACACACACACACACGACAACACTGACTATCCCACAGGTGACACACACACACACACACGACAACACTGACTATCCCACAGGTGACACACACACACACACACGACAACACTGACTATCCCACAGGTGACACACACACACGACAACACTGACTATCCCACAGGTGACACACACACACACACACACACACACACACACACACACACGACAACACTGACTATCCCACAGGTGACACACACACACACACGACAACACTGACTATCCCACAGGTGACACACACACACACACGACAACACTGACTATCCCACAGGTGACACACACACACGACAACACTGACTATCCCACAGGTGACACACACACACGACAACACTGACTATCCCACAGGTGACACACACACACGACAACACTGACTATCCCACAGGTGACACACACACACGACAACACTGACTATCCCACAGGTGACACACACACACGACAACACTGACTATCCCACAGGTGAAACACACACACGACAACACTGACTATCCCACAGGTGACACACACACACGACAACACTGACTATCCCACAGGTGACACACACACACGACAACACTGACTATCCCACAGGTGACACACACACACGACAACACTGACTATCCCACAGGTGACACACACACACGACAACACTGACTATCCCACAGGTGACACACACACACACACGACAACACTGACTATCCCACAGGTGACACACACACACACACACACACTACAACACTGACTACCCCACAGGTGACACACACACACACACACACACACACACTACAACACTGACTACCCCACAGGTGACACACACACACACACACTACAACACTGACTGCCCCACAGGTGACACACACACACACTACAACACTGACTACCCCACAGGTGACACACACACACACACACACACACACACACACGACAACACTGACTACCCCACAGGTGACACACACACACACACACACACACACGACAACACTGACTATCCCACAGGTGACACACACACACACACACACGACAACACTGACTATCCCACAGGTGACACACACACACGACAACACTGACTATCCCACAGGTGACACACACACACGACAACACTGACTATCCCACAGGTGACACACACACACACGACAACACTGACTATCCCACAGGTGACACACACACACGACAACACTGACTATCCCACAGGTGACACACACACACGACAACACTGACTATCCCACAGGTGACACACACACACGACAACACTGACTATCCCACAGGTGACACACACACACGACAACACTGACTATCCCACAGGTGACACACACACACGACAACACTGACTATCCCACAGGTGACACACACACACGACAACACTGACTATCCCACAGGTGACACACACACACGACAACACTGACTATCCCACAGGTGACACACACACACGACAACACTGACTATCCCACAGGTGACACACACACACACACGACAACACTGACTATCCCACAGGTGACACACACACACACACGACAACACTGACTATCCCACAGGTGACACACACACACGACAACACTGACTATCCCACAGGTGACACACACACACACACACGACAACACTGACTATCCCACAGGTGACACACACACACACACACGACAACACTGACTATCCCACAGGTGACACACACACACACACACACGACAACACTGACTATCCCACAGGTGACACACACACACACACACGACAACACTGACTATCCCACAGGTGACACACACACACACACACGACAACACTGACTATCCCACAGGTGACACACACACACACACGACAACACTGACTATCCCACAGGTGACACACACACACACACGACAACACTGACTATCCCACAGGTGACACACACACACACACGACAACACTGACTATCCCACAGGTGACACACACACACACACGACAACACTGACTATCCCACAGGTGACACACACACACGACAACACTGACTATCCCACAGGTGACACACACACACGACAACACTGACTATCCCACAGGTGACACACACACACGACAACACTGACTATCCCACAGGTGACACACACACACGACAACACTGACTATCCCACAGGTGACACACACACACGACAACACTGACTATCCCACAGGTGACACACACACACGACAACACTGACTATCCCACAGGTGACACACACACACGACAACACTGACTATCCCACAGGTGACACACACACACGACAACACTGACTATCCCACAGGTGACACACACACACGACAACACTGACTATCCCACAGGTGACACACACACACGACAACACTGACTATCCCACAGGTGACACACACACACGACAACACTGACTATCCCACAGGTGACACACACACACGACAACACTGACTATCCCACAGGTGACACACACACACACGACAACACTGACTATCCCACAGGTGACACACACACACACACGACAACACTGACTATCCCACAGGTGACACACACACACACACACACGACAACACTGACTATCCCACAGGTGACACACACACACACACACACGACAACACTGACTATCCCACAGGTGACACACACACACACACACACACGACAACACTGACTACCCCACAGGTGACACACACACACACACACACACACACACACGACAACACTGACTACCCCACAGGTGACACACACACACACACACACACACTACAACACTGACTGCCCCACAGGTGACACACACACACACACACACACTACAACACTGACTGCCCCACAGGTGACACACACACACACACACTAGAACACTGACTGCCCCACAGGTGACACACACACACACACACGACAACACTGACTATCCCACAGGTGACACACACACACACACACGACAACACTGACTATCCCACAGGTGACACACACACACACACACGACAACACTGACTATCCCACAGGTGACACACACACACACACACGACAACACTGACTATCCCACATGTGACACACACACACACACACGACAACACTGACTATCCCACAGGTGACACACACACACACACACGACAACACTGACTATCCCACAGGTGACACACACACACACACACGACAACACTGACTATCCCACAGGTGACACACACACACACACACACGACAACACTGACTATCCCACAGGTGACACACACACACACACACGACAACACTGACTATCCCACAGGTGACACACACACACACACACGACAACACTGACTATCCCACAGGTGACACACACACACACACACGACAACACTGACTATCCCACAGGTGACACACACACACACACACACGACAACACTGACTATCCCACAGGTGACACACACACACGACAACACTGACTATCCCACAGGTGACACACACACACACACACACACACACACACACACACGACAACACTGACTATCCCACAGGTGACACACACACACACACGACAACACTGACTATCCCACAGGTGACACACACACACACACACACACACACGACAACACTGACTATCCCACAGGTGACACACACACACACACACGACAACACTGACTATCCCACAGGTGACACACACACACACACACGACAACACTGACTATCCCACAGGTGACACACACACACACACACGACAACACTGACTATCCCACAGGTGACACACACACACACACACGACAACACTGACTATCCCACAGGTGACACACACACACACACACACGACAACACTGACTATCCCACAGGTGACACACACACACACACACACGACAACACTGACTATCCCACAGGTGACACACACACACACACACGACAACACTGACTATCCCACAGGTGACACACACACACACACACGACAACACTGACTATCCCACAGGTGACACACACACACACACACGACAACACTGACTATCCCACAGGTGACACACACACACACACACACGACAACACTGACTATCCCACAGGTGACACACACACACGACAACACTGACTATCCCACAGGTGACACACACACACACACACACACACACACACACACACGACAACACTGACTATCCCACAGGTGACACACACACACACACGACAACACTGACTATCCCACAGGTGACACACACACACACACACACACACACGACAACACTGACTATCCCACAGGTGACACACACACACACACACGACAACACTGACTATCCCACAGGTGACACACACACACACACGACAACACTGACTATCCCACAGGTGACACACACACACACACGACAACACTGACTATCCCACAGGTGACACACACACACACACGACAACACTGACTATCCCACAGGTGACACACACACACACACACACAGGACAACACTGACTATCCCACAGGTGACACACACACACACACACACACACGACAACACTGACTATCCCACAGGTGACACACACACACACACACACACGACAACACTGACTATCCCACAGGTGACACACACACACACACACACACGACAACAATGACTATCCCACAGGTGACACACACACACACACACGACAACACTGACTATCCCACAGGTGACACACACACACACACACACGACAACACTGACTATCCCACAGGTGACACACACACACACGACAACACTGACTATCCCACAGGTGACACACACACACACGACAACACTGACTATCCCACAGGTGACACACACACACACGACAACACTGACTATCCCACAGGTGACACACACACACACGACAACACTGACTATCCCACAGGTGACACACACACACACGACAACACTGACTATCCCACAGGTGACACACACACACACGACAACACTGACTATCCCACAGGTGACACACACACACGACAACACTGACTATCCCACAGGTGACACACACACACGACAACACTGACTATCCCACAGGTGACACACACACACACACACGACAACACTGACTATCCCACAGGTGACACACACACACACACACACGACAACACTGACTATCCCACAGGTGACACACACACACACACACGACAACACTGACTATCCCACAGGTGACACACACACACACACACACGACAACACTGACTATCCCACAGGTGACACACACACACACACACGACAACACTGACTATCCCACAGGTGACACACACACACACACGACAACACTGACTATCCCACAGGTGACACACACACACACACACGACAACACTGACTATCCCACAGGTGACACACACACACGACAACACTGACTATCCCACAGGTGACACACACACACACACACACACACGACAACACTGACTATCCCACAGGTGACACACACACACACACACACACACACACACGACAACACTGACTACCCCACAGGTGACACACACACACGACAACACTGACTACCCCACAGGTGACACACACACACACACACGACAACACTGACTACCCCACAGGTGACACACACACACACACACACACACACACGACAACACTGACTACCCCACAGGTGACACACACACACACACACACACACACGACAACACTGACTACCCCACAGGTAACACACACACACACACGACAACACTGACTATCCCACAGGTGACACACACACACACACGACAACACTGACTATCCCACAGGTGACACACACACACACACACACACGACAACACTGACTATCCCACAGGTGACACACACACACACACACGACAACACTGACTATCCCACAGGTGACACACACACACACGACAACACTGACTACCCCACAGGTGACACACACACACGACAACACTGACTACCCCACAGGTGACACACACACACACACACGACAACACTGACTACCCCACAGGTGACACACACACACACACACACACACACACACGACAACACTGACTACCCCACAGGTGACACACACACACACACACACACACACGACAACACTGACTACCCCACAGGTAACACACACACACACACGACAACACTGACTATCCCACAGGTGACACACACACACACACGACAACACTGACTATCCCACAGGTGACACACACACACACACACACACGACAACACTGACTATCCCACAGGTGACACACACACACACACACACACACGACAACACTGACTATCCCACAGGTGACACACACACACACACACACACGACAACACTGACTATCCCACAGGTGACACACACACACACACGACAACACTGACTATCCCACAGGTGACACACACACACACACACGACAACACTGACTATCCCACAGGTGACAAACACACACACACACACACGACAACACTGACTATCCCACAGGTGACACACACACACACACGACAACACTGACTATCCCACAGGTGACACACACACACACACACACACACACACACACACACACACGACAACACTGACTATCCCACAGGTGACACACACACACACACACGACAACACTGACTACCCCACAGGTGACACACACACACACACACACACACGACAACACTGACTACCCCACAGGTGACACACACACACACACACACACACGACAACACTGACTACCCCACAGGTGACACACACACACACACACACGACAACACTGACTACCCCACAGGTGACACACACACACACACACACACACACACACGACAACACTGACTATCCCACAGGTGACAAACACACACACACACACACGACAACACTGACTATCCCACAGGTGACACACACACGACAACACTGACTATCCCACAGGTGACACACACACACACACACACACGACAACACTGACTATCCCACAGGTGACACACACACACACACACACACACACGACAACACTGACTATCCCACAGGTGACACACACACACACACACGACAACACTGACTACCCCACAGGTGACACACACACACACACACACACACACACACACGACAACACTGACTACCCCACAGGTGACACACACACACACACACACACACACACACACACACACGACAACACTGACTACCCCACAGGTGACACACACACACACACACACAACAACACTGACTACCCCACAGGTGACACACACACACACACACACACACACACACACGACAACACTGACTACCCCACAGGTGACACACACACACAACAACACTGACTACCCCACAGGTGACACACACACACACACACACACACACACACACACACACGACAACACTGACTACCCCACAGGTGACACACACACACGACAACACTGACTACCCCACAGGTGACACACACACACACACACACACACACACGACAACACTGACTACCCCACAGGTGACACACACACACGACAACACTGACTACCCCACAGGTGACACACACACACACACACACACACACACACGACAACACTGACTACCCCACAGGTGACACACACACACACACACACGACAACACTGACTACCCCACAGGTGACACACACACACACGACAACACTGACTACCCCACAGGTGACACACACACACACACACACACACACACACACACACGACAACACTGACTACCCCACAGGTGACACACACACACGACAACACTGACTACCCCACAGGTGACACACACACACACACACACACACACACGACAACACTGACTACCCCACAGGTGACACACACACACGACAACACTGACTACCCCACAGGTGACACACACACACACACACACACACACACGACAACACTGACTACCCCACAGGTGACACACACACACGACAACACTGACTACCCCACAGGATGCACACACACACACACACACACACACACACACACACTGACTACCCACAGGTGACACACATAACACACACGACACTCATCACACACACACACACACACACACGACACACATGACTATCCCACCAGGTGACACACACACACACACGAACAACACTGACTATCACAGGGAGACACACTGACTATCCCTCAGGTGACACACACACACACACCACACAGACAACACTGACATTTACCCCACAGGTGACACACGACACACACACACACGACAACACTGACTATCCCACAGGTGACACACACACACACACACACACACACGACAACACTGACTACCCCACAGGTGACACACACACACACACACACACACACGACAACACTGACTACCCCACAGGTGACACACACACACACACACACGACAACACTGACTACCCCACAGGTGACACACACACACACACACACACACGACAACACTGACTACCCCACAGGTGACACACACACACACACACACACACACACACACACGACAACACTGACTACCCCACAGGTGACACACACACACACACACACACACGACAACACTGACTACCCCACAGGTGACACACACACACACGACAACACTGACTACCCCACAGGTGACACACACACACACACACACACACACACACGACAACACTGACTACCCCACAGGTGACACACACACACACGACAACACTGACTACCCCACAGGTGACACACACACACACACGACAACACTGAGTACCCCACAGGTGACACACACACACACACGACAACACTGACTACCCCACAGGTGACACACACACACACACGACAACACTGACTACCCCACAGGTGACACACACACACACACGACAACACTGACTACCCCACAGGTGACACACACACACACGACAACACTGACTACCCCACAGGTGACACACACACACACGACAACACTGACTACCCCACAGGTGACACACACACACACACGACAACACTGACTACCCCACAGGTGACACACACACACACACACGACAACACTGACTACCCCACAGGTGACACACACACACACACACACGACAACACTGACTACCCCACAGGTGACACACACACACACACACACGACAACACTGACTACCCCACAGGTGACACACACACACACACACGACAACACTGACTACCCCACAGGTGACACACACACACACACACACGACAACACTGACTACCCCACAGGTGACACACACACACACACGACAACACTGACTACCCCACAGGTGACACACACACGACAACACTGACTACCCCACAGGTGACACACACACACACGACAACACTGACTACCCCACAGGTGACACACACACACACGACAACACTGACTACCCCACAGGTGACACACACACACACGACAACACTGACTACCCCACAGGTGACACACACACACACGACAACACTGACTACCCCACAGGTGACACACACACACACACGACAACACTGACTACCCCACAGGTGACACACACACACACACGACAACACTGACTACCCCACAGGTGACACACACACACACACGACAACACTGACTACCCCACAGGTGACACACACACACACACGACAACACTGACTATCCCACAGGTGACACACACACACACACGACAACACTGACTATCCCACAGGTGACACACACACACACACGACAACACTGACTATCCCACAGGTGACACACACACACACACGACAACACTGACTACCCCACAGGTGACACACACACACACACGACAACACTGACTACCCCACAGGTGACACACACACACACACGACAACACTGACTACCCCACAGGTGACAAACACACACACACACACGACAACACTGACTATCCCACAGGTGACAAACACACACACACACACGACAACACTGACTATCCCACAGGTGACAAACACACACACACACACGACAACACTGACTATCCCACAGGTGACAAACACACACACACACACACACACACGACAACACTGACTATCCCACAGGTGACAAACACACACACACACACACACACACACGACAACACTGACTATCCCACAGGTGACACACACACACACACACACACGACAACACTGACTATCCCACAGGTGACACACACACACACACGACAACACTGACTACCCCACAGGTGACACACACACACACACACACACACATGACAACACTGACTACCCCACAGGTGACACACACACACACACACACACACGACAACACTGACTACCCCACAGGTGACACACACACACACACGACAACACTGACTACCCCACAGGTGACACACACACACACGACAACACTGACTACCCCACAGGTGACACACACACACACACACTTTACACATATATACGTCAACACTCGCAGTGTTTAGTGTGCTGTTGGTGTACTGATACTCTGTATTGCAGAACCAGGTGGACACTCTGATGCAGGAGATGGCAGATGAGGCTGGGTAAGATGTTCCCATGCCCTCCACCTCACTGACACTTCAGGGCTTTAATACAGTCTCTAGATAAGAAGCACATGTAGCGTTTTTCTAAAATTTGATTATCAGAATAGCAAGTTAATAAAGAAGTGTGTATGTGTGTAGGTTGGATCTCAACATGGAGCTTCCCCAGGGGCAGACAGGAACTGTAGCCAGCAGCGTGGCTTCCACAGAGCAGGTAACACACACACACACACAATATCTTCTTATCTCCCACTACCAGGATTTAATTCTGAATATTATTGGAAGTCAGTTAAATTTAACGGCGTTAACTTTTCCCTGAGCATGTCTACCCAAACATGAGCTCGAAATGTTGGAGGCCAACAGCTGAAGCTTTTCTGTGGGTTTTTCTAGATGAGCGACTTCCATAAAGCCTTTCAGTCTTTTTTTTTTTCTTTTTGAGGTGCCTCTTGCTGGGTGTTTTAAATACTGAACTTAAACTTGAACACTGGGTAAAGAATATAAATGTTTGTAAATATAAATACAGTTGTGACTGTAAGTAACTATCACATCAATATATCAGTATTCACAATATATTTTGTACACAACCCTGACACTCACCCATTCCACTTCAATGACACTCTCTCTCTCTCTCTCTCTCTCTCTCTTTCTTTCTGTGTAGGATGAGCTTTCTCAGAGACTGGCTAAACTCCGAGACCAGATGTGATTGAATCCCTGCGTGTGTGTGGATGTGTAAAAAGAGTTGAGTGAGGCAGTGCCTGTATGTAGTCACAGTCTGAAGGCTTAAGTATATTCATCTGCCATTTCTGTGTCTTTGTGTTTTAATGACTCTTGGGTCCTCTGTCCACACAAAGATTTCTTTGCAATAAAGTGCAGAGGAGAAAGGACTCTCTTCCGTTGGTGTCGTTTAGTTCATCTGTATCTGGACAATCTCACCAGCAGGATTCCTTTCAGTTTCCCAGTGCTACCCCTTCTCCCCGTTGTGAGGGTTGCTGGTGTTCTAGATCTTTCCTGATCCTCGCTGTGAGATCGACTCCCATCTCAGATTTTTTGCAAATGTTGGCTTCGGCGTTAACGTGGCCTGACCTCCCATCGGCCAGAGTTCAGAGTTCACTCCTCTCTCACACACATCTAGCCCGTCCAAATCTCTTTCTGTGGACAGACACCGAGGCATTAGATGCACTTCTACCCAGAAGTCTTGGCAGACAAACATGATGATAATGTATATGGTTTCCTTTCTCATACTGTCATTTTGTAATACTCTATGTAAAGTCTTGATTTAGAACTCCATGTTGATCAGATTAATGGGAGAAGAGCTAGTAGCCACAAAACAGATTAAAATTATTTGAACAATGCAAATTAGTAGCTAAATGGGTTGTTTCTTCATTAATATATTTTTCTTAGTATTTCTTAGGTTCTGTTTGCTAGTGTTTTTGCTTGGGCTCTTTCCTGTGATGTATGATTCCAATTAAACTGTTAGTTTAATAACTCAGAGTTGTGAGCTGTTGAATTACCCAAACGTACCCAGACGTGTTGAACTGAGTGCTGGACGTTTGCTTCAATCTAAAGTGTGTTGCATAAAAAAGGTTGTACTCGGCGGTTCTGGAGCGTGTCTGAACGTTCTATGCTGCGGTTCCAGAGTGTGAATGTTTTACCGGAGGTTCTGGAGCGTGTCTGTTCTACGTGGAGGTTTCAGAACATGTCAGAACATTCTACATGGAGGTTCTGGAGTGTGTCTGAACTAGAACGTTCAGACACACTCCGGAACCTCCATGTAGAATGTCCCGGTCTACCAGTCTACCTGTCTGTTTTCCATGTGTTACTCGAGTCAGATGTTTTGTTGGGTTGTATTAACTCCCTTTTCTTGGAAAGTAGCAGAGGTGCAAAAGTCACATATGGAAGCTTAATGCCAAATCTCAATTATTTATTTTTCTCTGTTATATTACATTATCCATACCAGATATTATTATATTTCTGTTTTGCTTTCATACTTGTTTGGGGGAGGTACTGTCTACTGATAAAGAATGAAAATAAATATTTTATGACTTTTCTTACCTACTGATTGTTATTTTCAGTATTTAGTTTTATCTCTTAACTTCTGATTGGTCCAGTGGATTCAGAATGAGTTCAGCAGAAGACTATGATTGGTCTTCTGGGGTTAAAATGAGTAGAGTGAAGAGTTGTGATTGGACTGTTGCGTTCAGAATCAGCATTATGATTCGTCCTTTGGGTTTATTGTGATGAAAGCCTGTAAAAAAAACAAAACAGAAAAGCCTTTTCACACAGGACCGTTCAGTCACACTTCACAAATCTTGTACATTTACCAAACAGAAAAGGCTGGAATTCCAAAAAATGTCCAGTTAACAGATAATGGATGACAGATAATAGTGTGATAAATCAGACACCTGCTCCATTAGCATGTCGCTGCTGGCAGTCAGTGCCTGTTACATGCAGAGAGGTAGACTGACGTGAGATCGTGGTGCCAACACAGTGGCTGCTGGAGCAACTGCAACCCCTGTACAGGTCAGCAGGGGGCGCCAACACCTGTGAGGAACACCTGTGGAGAGAAGAGGGCGGAGTCAACAAATGTTCGCGGTTACGGAAAACGTACTGATGTAATGGCCATTAACACACTGGAGTATAGCAAGACTGATTTTTTGTATTCTGAAGAGACACCTGCCACAAAAGTTAAATCTTTTTTCTTCTGAAGCTGCAAATTTTATAGTGTCTTTTACTCTGAATTCAAATCTGTTTTTAGAATCATCACATGGTTTTTAAGGGCAATTAAATTTGACCTTATGTATACATTTCTTCTTCATGAACAAGGATCTTAGTACACAAGTGCATCCCTGCTCAGTGTCCAGCAGTTATCTGCTAACTCAGAGTAGACCCACTATTCTTGGTGCTGCTTGTCCACACTGTACATCTATGGAATTTATCTGTTGCTTTTATCCAAAGTGACTTAGAATTATGAGAGCTTGCGTAATTGAGGGTTAAGGGTCTTGCTCAGGTGTCCAACAGTGGCAACTTGGCAGTGGTGGGACTTAAACCAGCAACCTTCTGATTACAAGTCAAGTACATCAACCACTGAACTACCACTACACGTAATGACACGTGTACATTGGAGTAAACAATGGAAATATTTCAGTGTGCAAAAATACATCTTAAATGAGGTTGGGCTTTTATTGCAAGTAAGGAAAGTCACTGAAAGTGTTTTCTGAATGAGATGGTATCTGCACACATAAACACAATGCAGAAATTAGATATTCAATGTTCAATGATATTCAATGATGATGATTTTTTTTAACCTCTTAATCTCTTTTAAGAAAGAAGATAAATGTCACTCAGAAGAGTTTACATATGGAGCAAATACATGTGAGCTATGTTAGTTAATCACAGATGGAAAAAAGTCCCAGTGCAAAGCTATGGTTTATGCTGGAGTTTAGGCTGGGGTTTAAGATGGGGTTTAGGCTGAGGATTAGGTTTAGGCTGGGCATTCACACACTGTGTCTCACAGTGCCCCCCTCTCTCTCTCTCTCTCTCTCCTGTCTCTCATTTTTAAATTCAAATTGCTTTTTTGGCATTAATTGTAATAAATGACTGTTGCCAAAGTGATTAAAATCATTATTAACATTAGAAGTGATAAAACTGCGGAGGAAGACAACAAAATAAATAAATAATTATATATATATATAGCCAATAAAGTGTCAAATACACATCTACTGTAGACCTGCAAGTGTGTGGTGACAGACACAGTTAAAGAAATACATGCACAGGGATGGATTAAGATCAAGTTTGATTGGTTTCTTGTGTGGCAATTATCAAGTTCGTAAGTGATCACTTTACACGTTAGTGATCCCCAAGGAAACTGCAGCAATTTAATTTCTGCTAAACACAAACATGTGTGTGTTTATATATATAAATATATATACATATATAATGTTATATATTTCTATATTATATAGACTAAATTATATATGGCCTACATGAGATTGATTTAAGATACAGTTTGATCTGAGTGTGGCAGTTATTTTACCACATTCTGCAGTTTCTCCTAAACATGAACACGTGTGTGTTTCCCATCATGTCCTCTTCAAAAGATGGAGTGTACATTGTTACTGAGTGTGTGAAGTCCGTGTGAGGTGTGTGTGTTTGGTACACAAGCAGATAAAGTTCTGCTCTGCCTCTGTGTCTCCTGAGCTGCTGACTGTGTGTCTCTTCTCTGGACGTCCAGGGTTTCTGAAGATGGCCTTTTTCTGACTCCAGGTTATGGACACTAAGTCTGGACACTGTTAAGCAGGGTCTTTCTCAGGGACTTTTAATTTTAATCAGATAATCTCTCTCTCTCTCCCTCCCTCCCTCCCTCTCTCCCTCCCTCTCTCCCTCCCTCTCTCTCTACCTCTTTCTCTCTCTCTCTCTCTCTCCCTCCCTCCCTCTCTCTCCACCTCTTTCTCTCACTCCTATCTTTCTTTCCATCCACAGTGGTCTGTGAGATCTAAGCAATGACATCACTGAGCAGGCTGGCAGTGTGTTTGGATCTTACTGACACACCATATATATGTGCAGTTGTTCTTGTGTAAACATTTTTGGATGAAACAGAATGGGTGTGAGTATTGTACTGAGTAATGTGTGTTTTTGTCTAATACTACAGCATTTCCTGTCATCCTGAACAAGACAGATCAGCCACAGGTAAGTGAACACACACAGATTTGACAAAAAGATTGTGTTGTTTTTGTGAGCTCAGGATTATACTACTATATCCACTGATATACTGTTTAAAAGCCTTTTTCCATCACGTTTAAACATTAGTTAATGTTTTTGTTTTAGGTGTATGTAAAAAATGTATGCATGTCAAAAACGTTTCAGTAATGAATTCTGAGTAGAGTAGTTTGTATGTGGTTAACAGGAGCACTCGTGTGTGTGTGTGTGTGTGTGTGTGTGTGTGTGTGTGTGTGTGTGTGTAAGAGAGATGGTTGTCTGTAGTGACAGATTCTCCTGAGATCACATACTCTGTGTGTGTGTGTGGAGAAGTGTCTTGTGGGACGTTTCTCTGTGCAGTGCGGAGTGTCTGGGGTTCCGTTAATGATAGGGCCAGTTAGCAAAACAATGTTCAACACTTGTCTAAACACTGCAACATCCATCCATCCATCCATCCATCATGAATTCTTCCCTTCATGCTTCCTTGCTTTCCAAATCAGATTGGCTGTTGAATGAGAATGTAAGTTTATTTCTGCAGCTACAGACGCACGTTAGTTGCTGCTGCCATACACTGATGTATCTGTCCTTGTGCAACAAATGTTTACGTGCATGACATGATGTGTGTGACAGTAGCCCGTCACCAAACGCACTTACAATGATGCCTAAGAGATTCTTTAGGCTAGGACACACCAACCATCAGCTGTTCATGCACTTACCATGAGCTTCCAAAGATTTTATTTATTCATAGTTATTGCAACAGATAAACCAATGCCATGAGCATTGTTTTCTATCATATGAGAAATACAAGCAATACAAGTAATAAAATAAAATAAATGCATTTACATAAAATGCATATTCATACATTGGATTTTTTTCCCACATTCACAACCAACTTGCACCACACCTGTTAACACTCCACCCGCACCACAAACCTGTTAACACTCCACCCGCACCACACACCTGTGAACACTCCACCCGCACCACACACCTGTGAACACTCCACCTGCAAACACCACCCTTGTGCACTATTCAGTGGTAGCAGTGGTGTCTGAGTTGTTTTTGTAAGTCGCTCTGGATAAGAGCATCTGTTAGATGCCGTAAATGTAAATGTGAAGGTACTGGACTGGACTGAGTGGTTATGGTACTGGACTAGTAATCAGAAGGTTGCTACAACTGCCAAGTTGCCACTGTTGCTGTGTGTGTGTGTGTGTGAGTGTGTGTGTGTCTGTCTTATGACAGGGATGATGACACCTCCTCTGATCTGTTCTATCTGTGTGTGTGTGTGTGTGTGTGTGTGTGTGTGTGTGTGATGACAGGGATGATGACACCTCCTCTGATCTGTTCTATCTGTGTGTGTGTGTGTGTGTGTGTGTGTGTGTGTGTGTGTGTGTGTGTGTGTGTGTGTGTGTGTGATGACAGGGATGATGACACCTCCTCTGATCTGTTCTATCTGTGTGTGTGTGTGTGTGTGTGTGTGTGTGTGTGTGTGTGTGTGTGTGTGTGTGTGATGACAGGGATGATGACACCTCCTCTGATCTGTTCTATCTGTGTGTGTGTGTGTGTGTGTGTGTGTGTGTGTGTGATGACAGGGATGATGACACCTCCTCTGATCTGTTCTATCTGTGTGTGTGTGATGACAGGGATGATGACACCTCCTCTGATCTGTTCTATCTGTGTGTGTGTGTGTGTGTGTGTGTGTGTGATGACAGGGATGATGACACCTCCTCTGATCTGTTCTATCTGTGTGTGTGTGTGTGTGTGTGTGATGGCAGGGATGATGACACCTCCTCTGATCTGTTCTATCTGTGTGTGTGTGTGTGTGTGTGTGTGTGATGACAGGGATGATGACACCTCCTCTGATCTGTTCTATCTGTGTGTGTGTGTGTGTGTGTGTGTGTGTGTGTGTGTGTGTGTGTGTGTGTGTGTGTAGTATGACAGTACAGGCTGCAGTACAGAGGTCTCTGTCCTCCCATCGTCTGTCTGTCAGGAGCACACTGGATGAGGAGTTGGACAGGGCAGAGATCACCCTGAGCAGGTGTGTGTGTGTGTGTGTGTGTGTGTGTGTGTGTGTGTGTGAGAGAGAGAGAGAGAGAGTGTGTGTGTGTGTGTGATGACAGGGATGATGACACCTCCTCTGATCTGTTCTATCTGTGTGTGTGTGTGTGTGTGTGTGTGATGACAGGGATGATGACACCTCCTCTGATCTGTTCTATCTGTGTGTGTGTGTGTGTGTGTGTGTGATGACAGGGATGATGACACCTCCTCTGATCTGTTCTATCTGTGTGTGTGTGTGTGTGTGTGTGTGTGTGTGTAGTATGACAGTACAGAGGTCTCTGTCCTCCCATCGTCTGTCTGTCAGGAGCACACTGGATGAGGAGTTGGACAGGGCAGAGATCACCCTGAGCAGGTGTGTGTGTGTGTGTGTGTGTGTGTGTGTGTGTGTGTGTGTGTGTGTGTGTGAGAGAGAGAGAGTGTGTGTGTGCGTGTGTGTGTGTGTGTGTGTGTGTGTGATGACAGGGATGATGACACCTCCTCTGATCTGTTCTATCTGTGTGTGTGTGTGTGTGTGTGTGTGTGTGTGTGTGTGTGTGTGTGTGTGTGTGTGTGTGTGTGTGTGAGTGTGATGACAGGGATGATGACACCTCCTCTGATCTGTGTGTGTGTGTGTGTGTGTGTGTGAGTGAGTGTGATGACAGGGATGATGACACCTCCTCTGATCTGTTCTATCTCTGTGTGTGTGTGTGTGTGTGAGTGTGATGACAGGGATGATGACACCTCCTCTGATCTGTTCTATCTGTGTGTGTGTGTGTGTGTGTGTGTGTGATGACAGGGATGATGACACCTCCTCTGATCTGTGTGTGTGTGTGTGTGTGTGATGACAGGGATGATGACACCTCCTCTGATCTGTGTGTGTGTGTGTGTGTGTGTGATGACAGGGATGATGACACCTCCTCTGAGTTGCAGCGTGTTGCTGCTCTTGAGCTTCCAGATACTGTGTCCCACAACTCCTTCAGAGGCAGGGGAGCATTGTCCCGGTACCCCCCACCACACACACAAATCCCATTCACATCCTTACTCTGGACCTTGCATGTGGTGGGCCCATATATTGCTTCTTCAGGTTTAGCCTGACTGAGTTATGCCTCCCCCAGACCTGGATCCTGGGGTAGGTCCGGGTAACTCTCTCCTGGGCAGGGTACCAGGTACTCCTGGGGTAGGTCCGGGTAACTCTCTCCTGGGCAGGGTACCAGGTACTCCTGGGGTAGGTCCGGGTAACTCTCTCCTGGGCAGGGTACCAGGTACTCCTGGGGTAGGTCCGGGTAACTCTCTCCTGGCCAGGGTACGAGGTACTCCTGGGGTAGGTCCGGGTAACTCTCTCCTGGGCAGGGTACCAGGTACTCCTGGGGTAGGTCCGGGTAACTCTCTCCTGGGCAGGGTACCAGGTACTCCTGGGGTAGGTCCGGGTAACTCTCTCCTGGGCAGGGTACCAGGTACTCCTGGGGTAGGTCCGGGTAACTCTCTCCTGGGCAGGGTACCAGGTACTCCTGGGGTAGGTCCAGGTAACACACTTTCTGTCTGTCTGTCTGTCTCCCAGGTTGGTCACTCTCGTGGTCACTCTGAGGGAATGGGCCCACCGGAGCCTCGTAGATGAGGAGCAGCGTCCCGATTCCTTCCTACAGCGTTTCCGTGGGCCTGAGTTCAACATTCCTCCCACTCAGGAGACAGACAACCAACCAGATACCAGCAAAGCCAACTTAAAGGAAACCTTCAAGTATAGCACACATCATGCCTTAAGATACAAATACACACACACTCACAGAAATGCTCAAACACATGTGAAATGATGTGTGTGTGTGTGTGTGTGTGTAGGGAGAAGTGGGAGGGGCTTATCATTTCCCAGTCTGATGATGTGTATTATTACTGGTTGTTCTTCATTGCTATGGCTGTGCTCTATAACTGGGTCCTGCTGGTTGCCAGGTAACCAATGTATACAATTAACCTACAAAAACAACAGGTAACAGTTATATAAAATTAACTAGTATATAATTAATATATCCTAATTATATAAATTCATCAGTACATTTACATAAATAAACTGTATTATAATGCATGTCTCATAAAATAAGTTTTTCTTAAACCGTAGCAGATCCTTTCCTCTCTCCCTCCTACTCTACTGCACTGTTCTCTCTGTGTCTCTCTAGAGCATGTTTCGATGAGCTACAAACTGACAACTTTGTACTTTGGCTGATACTGGATTATATGTGTGACCTCATTTACATATTAGACAGCTGTGTCAGACTGAGAACGGGTATATGGAAATGCACGCAGACACACACACACACGCACACTAACACAAACACACACGCACACACACTAACACAAACGCACACACACACACACTAACACAAACACACACGCAGACACGCACACACACACGCAGACACGCACACACACACACTAACACAAACACACACATACAAACTTATACACAAAAATACACATATACACAAGCACACATAAATACAATCAAACACACTCCTTCCTATAGATTTTTTAAGTAATGACCAGTATTTGCTACAAAGTCACAGTAATGTATTATGAACTGTATGTGGATATGCAACAATAAAATAATCTAGATGATGAAGACTGTTAAACATGATATTCTGTGACTCTGTCCATTCCCTGAGTATGAGAAAAATGCTATACAAATTAAACTTCTTCTTCTTATTATTATTATTATTATTTCATGCCTTATTATAGAAATTTCTTCAAAGTATGTGGACAACTATATAGTGCTGGGAAAATAATGAAGGAAAAATCCTGAGAGCCATGTCCTTCCTCTGCAGGATTCCTGGAACAAGGACTGCTAGTGAAGGACTTGGTCAAACTCCGAGATAACTACATTCGAACCTTCCAGTTCAAACTGGACATTGTGTCCATCGTGCCCACGGACCTGGTCTACACGGTGACGGGGGTGAACACTCCTCAGCTCCGCTTCAACCGCCTTCTTCGCTTCTCACGCATGTTCGAGTTCTTCGACCGCACGGAGACACGCACCAACTACCCCAACGTCTTCCGCATCTGCAACCTGGTTGTGTACATCCTGGTCATCATCCACTGGAATGCTTGCACCTACTATGCCATCTCCAAGTCGCTTGGACTCGGATCAGATCAGTGGGTGTATCCCAACGTTACTGAGACCGAGTTTGGCTTACTGACGCACTGCTACGTGTACTGTTTCTACTGGTCCACGCTGACACTAACCACTATTGGAGAAATGCCACCTCCTGTGAGGGATGAGGAGTTTGTCTTTGTTGTTTTTGACTTCCTGATCGGTGTGCTGATCTTTGCCACCATTGTTGGTAATGTGGGCTCGATGATCTCCAACATGAACGCCACCCGTGCGGAGTTCCAGGCTCGTATTGATGCTGTTAAACACTACATGCACTTTCGCAAGGTGAGTCGAAACCTTGAGACGCGCGTTATCAAGTGGTTCGACTACCTCTGGACCAATGAGAAAGCTGTGGACGAACAGGAGGTACTGAAGAACCTTCCAGATAAGCTGCGTGCAGAAATCGCTATCAACGTCCATCTGAACACCCTGAAGAAAGTTCGCATCTTTCAGGACTGCGAAGCCGGTCTGCTGGTAGAGCTGGTTCTGAAACTGCGCCCCCAGGTGTACAGCCCTGGTGACTACATCTGCAAGAAGGGTGACATTGGGAAGGAGATGTACATCATTAAGGAAGGGATACTGGCAGTGGTGGCAGATGATGGTGTGACCCAGTTTGCCCTGCTGACCGCTGGCAGCTGCTTTGGTGAAATCAGCATTCTGAACATCCAGGGCAGCAAGATGGGCAACCGCCGCACGGCTAACATTCGTAGCATCGGGTACTCTGACCTCTTCTGCCTCTCCAAAGACGACCTCATGGTAGCCGTGACGGAGTACCCCGACGCTCAGAAGGTTCTGGAAGACCGCGGGAGGGAGATTCTGAAGAAGCAGGGTCTCCTGGACGAAAGTGCAGCGGCAGGGGGCCTGGGTGTCATGGATATGGAGGAGAAGGTGGCGCGGTTGGACACGTCTTTGGACCTCCTACAGACGCGATTCTCACGGTTGCTAGGGGAGTTCACGACAACACAGCGCCGGTTGAAGCAGCGAATCACGGCGCTGGAGAGGCAACTGTGTCACACAGGGTTAGGACTGCTGTCTGACACAGACGGAGATGCTGACATGCACATACACACAGGCTGACACACACACACACACACACACAAAGGGGAATTGGCTGAAAACAGAACCAATATATACATACAAACACATACACACACACACACACACCTCAAAAAGCAAGGTGTCACATAACCCAATAATTCATAAAAACGTGTGTAGATTCATAATAAAGCATTCTCAAAGCATACAGTGCCTGTTTTCTCTTGAGCTCATTTGAAAGGTAAACACTGCGGTGTCCACAGCTGTGTTGACGCAGCCGCCATATTCTGTCCGCCCTCGGAAATGACGACGGGCAGGAGCCGCACACCACGGCGCCATCTTAGCGCGCCGCTAGCGCTGTAGCTGCAAGATGGCGGCGGGTGTGTGACTGGTTTTCCCTCAGGACCGAACATTGTGTGCCGCTATCTTCTCATCGCTTGCGGGGAATCTGAGATTAAGTGTAGGGTTGTTGTTGTTTTTTTAAACTTTAACAGCAGATCCTGCTTTACAGGGCCAGAGGATGACTACGGAGGTTCTGAGGTAAGAGATACATCGTTGGTTAGCTACCTCAGTATTCTCGTTAACTAAGATAAACTGGGCTAGGTTAGGCTAGGTTAGGTTAGGTTAGGCTAGGCTATGTTAGGTTAGGTTAGGCTAGGCTATGTTAGGTTAGGTTAGGTTAGGCTAGGCTAGGTTAGGCTAGGCTAGGTTAGGTTAGGCTAGGCTAGGCTAGGTTAGGCTAGGCTAGGTTAGGCTAGGCTAGGTTAGGTTAGGAGTCGTGCTTTTGCTTCATGGGTTGCTGCTTGTTTGTTGTGAAACAAAAACATGGCAGACGCTATCTAACACAATCACCAGAGACATTTACCAGAGAAGGTCTGAGACTTGGGCCTGAGACTGAAGTAGCCAGCCAGCTACTTAACAGGTACCCGTACAGCTGGAAACGTGTGCGCTTGTCGGTCTGGTTGAGGGAAGGGCTTAGAGATGATCTGAGGACCAGAACAAGTGACAGCCGTGCACCATCCTGGTTGTAGCCCATCGAGGTGGCTTCGGGCTGGCAGGCCGTGTTCGAGCCACAGCTCTGTCAGCTCCAGCTGCAGTGTCTGACCCTGAGATCTGAGCTCACACAGAAGCTGTGCGTGTCACTGGACTCTGTCTGTATATATGACTAATGGACACTTTCAATCTTCTTCTGCTGTGCCCAAAGCATCTTCAGTGTTCAGCCTCCGCTCGTCACCTTTTAGAAAACAGGTCAACTTTTAAAAATAAAGATGACAGCCTAGCTAAAGAGTGCAGGGGTCTGTAAATATTAGTGCAACCAGTGGAATAGTACATAATGTGTTGAATAATCAAATTGAAAATATTATGTCAATCTTCATAAATTTGTACAAATATTTTGCCTAGTAAATCTTACACACTGCACACAACTTTGCTTGATTGGTTTCAGAATGTTGCCTTTGGATGAGCCTGTTTTTGGTCCTGCATAATGAGTTGACCTTGTCAGACTAGTGTATGTGAAGGCAGTCATTGGACTTGAAGTTGGCTTTCTTGTTCCTTCTTTGTTGTTATAAAGGTGGCAAATATTCCAGCTGTTGTTATTTTATTGGGTAAAGGTGATTTAATATTTATGCCTTGGTGTTTTTAATGGGTGAAGGTGATATAAATTCCTACTGGGGTATATTTATTGGGTAAAGGGGATTAAAGCAACAGGAATTTTTATTATAAAAAAGTTTTCCTTCTTTTCTGCTTGGGATTGTGTTTTCTTAGAGTTGTGTGTACATCACTTTATTTTTGTTTTAGATTTGTAGCTCATATTTGCAGTGGACGTGTGATTTTGGTGCGTAGTCTGTGTAGTGCAGTCAGAGGGCGTGTGCTTTTGTTAACATAAGCATATTCTTAATGACTTGCCTGGTTAACATAAAGCGGTGCTGGTTGTTGTGATCTTGTGCCGTTGTAGGCCTGAGCCCGTTGCCGGGGGCAGCAGAGGGGCAGGGGGCAAGCTGGGCGTTCTGATCAGTAAACTCCACGAGTTCCTGGCACTGTCCACAGAACAGGGCAGTGAACACAGCCTGCCTGGACACTGGAGTGGTGAGTCACGCACGTGGACACACCAGCGCACACACAACCATGTCACAATATCCTTGCACAAGCTTTATTCTGTGACAGTAGTATTGGTGAATGTGTTTATTAATGTGACAGTAGTAATCTTACTGGTGTTTACCCTTGTAATCAATTCATTTGATTGGTTGCTTTATTCACAGGTGCAGTGGCCAAGGAGTTTATTGAGCAACAACAGGCAGCTGTATGGACCTCAGAAGAGTTGCACACACACATGCACGCACATACACACACAATCACACACTGTATGCTTCTAGTCTTGGTACAAAGTAAGTGTGTGTGTTTTTTCATGTGTTCAGCCAAGGAACTCGACAAAGACAATTTCCACAGCTCGATCCAAAAGGTCAGTTTAATTTTGCTCTACTGTATGACTATTTAGCAATCAAGAAATTATAGATGTATCAAACATAGTGTGTGATCAACACTTTAAATATATTTGTAGTTATTTGTTATTCATGAGATGAACATTTTACAGTTTGATGTCATTATTTATTACTCGTGACGTGAATGTTTACGGTTTAATGTCATTATTATTCATGAGGTTAACATTTACAGTTTGATATCGTTATTTATTATTCATGGTGTATGTTTACGTTTTGATATGGTGACTAAATCCAGGAAGCCGTTGATGGTGTCGAAGCGCAGTGGCCTGAACGAGTCAGATGCTTCTTCCGAGAGCGGAGCAGAAGACGTGTTGTCCATCAATTCCAGCGAGCCAGACACCAGCTGCCTGCCTAAAGGTGCGCTGCCTACCTCCATGCCGGGACTTCACCCTGGCCTTCTGCTCAGAGACTTGATGGCAAAAATGTAGACCAGTTTGGATCAGAGTGCTTAACATTTGGAGAGACTAGACAACTTTCTAAATTTTATTACTGATCCAGCGAGTAACATGGACCTATTTCTGATTAAAAACACTCTGGCTTGCTGTATTTTGTGAGGTTTAAGAACCACGTTCTTGATTTAGAAACACTGCATTCAAGGTTATAAATTCCAATCTTTGAGGTTGTGAACTTGCCTGCTTGTTGGCCAGTTGACTTAAATATTTAAGAATGTCTCCTAAACTAAAGTTTTAATTTAATCAAATGTGAATGTAAGGTAAAATTTACCGTTTGAAATTGTGGAAATTTCTGCTTTGATATCACTTCCACAATTTTGCGAGCATTCCATGTGGGGGCTGATGGGTATTGTAGTTTTCTTCCTTTTTCCATCATGCAGGTACAGTTTTTGTGCAGCCTGAGTCTGTGGGTAATGATGTTCGTGATGAGTTCAGAGGCCCAGAATTTCGCAGTAAACGCGTCTACAGGCAGAACAAAGATGTTTCCGACAAGAGGAAAGGTACCACAGACACGTTCTGATCGGGCCGATGGTTGATGTTAAACTGACCGTGAATGGTCAGCCGCACTCACTGGTTCTGGATCATAGCAGTGAGTGGTTTGCAGAGATACAATTGCAACGCGACCTGTACAAAGCGATTGGTGTGCATTTGTTTCTGGTGTTTAGTGGGCTCAGATATGGAGAGAGTGAACTGCACTGCCTGTGGTCAGCAGGTCAACCATTTCCAGAGGGACTCTGTCTTCCAGCACCCAGCTCTGAAAGTGCTCATCTGCAAGGTGTGTGTGTGGGGGGGGGACACTGAACTGAGTTCAGTGAACTGAACTCTGAAGCACTGCAGATAGACTACAGTTATACTGATGGGGGTGTGTGTTTGTGTGTGGTGTTCTCTCTCCCAGGCCTGCTTTAAGTACTACATGAGTGATGACATCAGTAAAGATTCAGAGGGAATGGATGAACAGTGCAGGTTTGGGCAAATATTTTCACTTTGGAGTTTTCAGACTTGGCCCATGTGCAATTGAATGGGGGTGTGGCCATTCGGGTGGGGGTGGCCTTGTGGTTGTTGTATCAGAGAGACAGCTTGGAGCTAGCTCCTTTTGAGTAATGTAGACAAACAATAAAATCACGAACTCGCCTGGGCAAAATGAGCTAATGAGGTCTCGTTTGCATGTTCGGGGTGAACAGTACAGGGTAATGAGGTCTCGTTTGCATGTTCGGGGTGAACAGTACAGGGTAATGAGGTCTCGTTTGCATGTTCGGGGTGAACAGTACAGGGTAATGAGGTCTCGTTTGCATGTTCGGGGTGAACAGTACAGGGTAATGAGGTCTCGTTTGCATGTTCGGGGTGAACAGTACAGGGTAATGAGGTCTCGTTTGCATGTTCCGGGTGAACAGTACAGGGTAATGAGGTCTCGTTTGCATGTTCCGGGTGAACAGTACAGGGTAATGAGGTCCCGTTTGCATGTTCCGGGTGAACAGTACAGGGTAATGAGGTCCCGTTTGCATGTTCCGGGTGAACAGTACAGGGTAATGAGGTCCCGTTTGCATGTTCCGGGTGAACAGTACAGGGTAATGAGGTCCCGTTTGCATGTTCCGGGTGAACAGTACAGGGTAATGAGGTCCCGTTTGCATGTTCCGGGTGAACAGTACAGGGTAATGAGGTCCCGTTTGCATGTTCCGGGTGAACAGTACAGGGTAATGAGGTCCCGTTTGCATGTTCCGGGTGAACAGTACAGGGTAATGAGGTCCCGTTTGCATGTTCCGGGTGAACAGTACAGGGTAATGAGGTCCCGTTTGCATGTTCCGGGTGAACAGTACAGGGTAATGAGGTCCCGTTTGCATGTTCCGGGTGAACAGTACAGGGTAATGAGGTCCCGTTTGCATGTTCCGGGTGAACAGTACAGGGTAATGAGGTCCCGTTTGCATGTTCCGGGTGAACAGTACAGGGTAATGAGGTCCCGTTTGCATGTTCCGGGTGAACAGTACAGGGTAATGAGGTCTCGTTTGCATGTTCAGGATAAAGAGCTGCTGTTGTTGGTGCAGGTGGTGTGCGGAGGGAGGCAATCTGATTGGCTGTGACTACTGCAGCAACGCCTTCTGTAAGAAGTGCGTCCTGCGCAATCTTGGCCGAAGAGAGCTGTCTGCCATCTTGGAAGAGGAGAGGAAGTGGTACTGTTACGTGTGCAGTCCAGAGCCGCTCACGGACCTCGTCCTGGCCTGCGACTCCGTCTTCCAGAACCTCGAAAAGATCTGGACCCCCAAGCGCCGCCCAGAAACTGGCTCTGAAAGGCCTGTGATTGGTCGAACTGTAGGAGGCGGGACCCGGGGGAGGCAGAAGGCCGGTCGTGGGGTAATTGGGGCAGGACCTCCCATGGCGCCGTCTCCGGCACTGTGCGAGCGTGTGCAGCGCGTGGTTGACATGACGACGTCGCTGAACCAGTCGTTCGTGGCTTTCATTCAGAGCGAGAAGGATGAAGAGGTCAATGAGGAAGAGGATGTGGAGAGAGCCAAGAGACTCCGGATGTTCCAAACCATCCTGCAGGACCTGCAGCAAGCGCACACTGCGCTCCAGGTGTGTGTGGGTGTATGTGTGTCCTTTCATGATTTCCCAAAGCAAATATTGTTGATCTCTCAAGATATGACACCTGATGAATTGGGGATTCTGGAATCTTTTCCACTCATTTTGTTTGTATTTACCACGTATAAGGGAGTGATGCACATACTTTCAGGATTGATAAGATTTTAATTTCTGAGCACATTTGATTTTTTTTTTTAAATCTGTGTTAAAAACACCTTGATTGTGCAGAGCTGTAATTAGATATCATGCATATTGGTTTGGCTTAAGTTACAAGTTGTTGTGGGACGGTGAGTGTTTTGATCCGAGGCTCGCTCTGTCTCTCGCTGTCTCTCGCTTGCTGCTTCAACTATAGGAAGCCCTGAACCGAGAGCTGGGTGGAGCCAAAGCATCAAGCGACATTACCGTGGAAACACACAGACCAAAGGGGAGGGGCCGGCCCCGGAAGGTTCTGGTACCAAAGGCTGCAGGGGTCACAAAGGAGCTGGTGGTGAAGCTAACGCCGGTACCACTAGCTGGAGCGCCTGTGGCTAACGCTAATGCTAACCCCGCTGCTGTGGTGGACAAGCCGGAGACCCCGGGGGGAGGGGCCAGCGTAGAGTTCAAGAGTGAAAGGGTGGAGATGGAGGCGGAGCAGAGGACAGATGGGGGGATGAAGGGAAAAGAGGAGGAGAAAGTGGACAAGATGGAGGAAGGGGGAGGTGTGGGCCCGGAGGAGGACAGCGATGAAGACGAGACGCTGGACGAAGGGAACAAACGATCTCCCCGCGTGAAAACGACCCCCCGTCGACGCCGCACCAACACGCCCCCCACCGCAAAGCATGCTGGGCTAGCGGAGGACTCGGACTCCGACGAAGTTCCCGCCGTGTTGCTGCAAACCGCCGCCGCTGGCATGGCGACCAGCGAGGAAGAAGGCGGCCCCGAGAGTGACGGAGGCGGAGCTAAAACAAGCCGGGAAGTCAGGAAACGTTGCCTGTTTGGTCTGGTGAAATCCACCCTGCCCTGCCAAGAGCGGAACCCGCGGAAACGGAAACAAAGGTCTTCGTCCCCCTCCTCGTCTTCCTCCTCGTCTTCCGTCGCTGGTGCCAAGGACGCAGGGTCAAAGGTCAGGAGAGCCGTAGGTCACAAGGTTGCTAAGATGGTGTCTGCAGGCGAGAGCTCGTCCAGCGATATAGGGGACCAGGAGGTGGACAGTGAGCACAGCAGTGACTCTGAAGACCAGGACCAGAAGATCCACCCACTGAGTGACGTCATGGTGCTGGGCTCCAGAACCTTCCACCGACAGTCGTCTGGTGAGTGCCTGGGCGTGTCCCACCAGCACGGTACCACTGCTGCGCGGTAGGGAACGACTCCTTAACGCATGTCCTCCCTGCGCCCCCTGCAGGTGAGGAGCTGGATGAGCCGTCCATGGAGCCGCCGGTGTTGGAGGAGGAGGATGTTGAGAATAGGTACGGAGAAGAGCGTCCGGGCGTCTCGCACACACGCTGGAGTCCACCAGCACAGCCCAGCACAGCCCACACGTGCTTCAGGGTCTCGCAGGCACTGGGACTGCCACATACACGCACAGCCACGCGTGCACGCCACACACGTGCCGAAGCCACCACTGGTCTGGTTCTGCGCAGACTGAACATGTAGCACGCACGCACACACAAACACATGACATTTAGGCAGCAGCTACCATTGGGGTAAAGCATGTAATAAACATGTAAGAAACGCATATACACTCCTAAACTTGAAGGTTGAAGGTCACCTAAACGATATTCCAAAAATGTCCGTGAAGGAGACAGGAAGCGTTGTTCTGTGTGCTGGCCTGAGACAAGTTCCGTGCTGTGTTTTCGAGTTGATCAGCTGTATGGCTTTGTTCTGTTGTGGTTTGTTTCTGTTAAAAGGAGCTGTGTGAACTGTGAGCCCTTTGTCTGAGCCTCAGAGACCTGCGAAGCTGTTGTGACCTGTGGGGCCTCCATCTGACTGAGTCTGTGTGTGTTTCATGTGCCGTTGACCTCACATGTCTTAGCAGCTATGTCACATTTGCATTGAACACTTTCTGCATCCTGAGGAAACAGAGTGCTGGGACCCTAACACACACATACACATACGTATGTTCAAACACATACATACATACACACACACACACACACCTACCTGACACTCCTTCTAGACTCCGGTTCAACGCTCGGAATGTGTATGTGTGTGTGTGTGTGTATACACACACACACACACACACTAATTGTTTCCACACTGTTGGTGTGGAAGAGATATTTATTTATCAGTTTTAGTGTTTGTTTTACATAAGGGCATCAGTGCACACGTCAGTGGCTTTAATGTCATAAGAGAGCGCTTACTCTTGTTTGTCGTGTGTGTGTGTGTGTGTGTGTGTGTGTGTGTGTGTGTGTGTGTGTGTGTGTGTGTGTGTGTGTGTGTGTGTGTGTGTGTGTGTGTGTGTGTGCGTGCGCGCGCGCACGTGTGTGTGTGTGTGTGTGTGTGTGTGTGTGTGTTTGTAGGGCACAGCCGGATGGTTCTGGAAGTGCAGTACTCTCGGTCAATCATTTCCAGGGCTGTTTGGTTTGCTAACGGTAGGTCGATTAAAACTCTGCCCTCATCACCCACTTTATTAGTGACGTTCTTTATGGCGATACCTAGCTGTCATTCTGGATATGGTGTCCCAGAGAATCATGACACAAACTACCAATGGGAAGAGAGCGTCTCCCCCCATGTTCTGGTGTGTTCAGGTCAGTTGGTTTAGGGCCGGTGTGACGTTTAGTTTTCTCTCTAGTAATTTACAGTGTTAGGTTTCTGGTTGCTTTCACAAAAGAGGCATTTTAAACTGCTTTTGTATTATGACTCTCTGGACCACCATAGTTGCAGACTGTAGCGTCTCTGCTGCCATGCCCCGCCCTTCAATGCCCAGTCAACTGTGAGTCTCACCGCAGGACCACTGCTGCTGGATATTCTGACCATTGGCAACCCAGATAGGTGGTAAAGTGTGCAGAGAGTAGAGGTGACGTGCTGTCTGGGAGAAAGACAGAGGAGGGACGCATGGGGTTGCTGGATATTCTAACCACTGGCAACCCAGCATGTACCTCCCACCTCCTGCAAAAGCCCCCCAGTACTGGGAAAGTTCCACCACTGGACCCACATCTGGTCAGAACCAGAGCCAGGACCGGATGAACTGGGCAGGCGTGCAGACAGGCCACAGTCTGTAATCCCAGATCTCTAAAAGACAGGAGTTCCTAATAAAGTGGCCAGTGACTGTAGAGGCAGACGTGTGTAAAACAGGAGCTGCTGG
This sequence comes from Electrophorus electricus, assembly GCF_041902795.1. Taxonomy (NCBI): domain Eukaryota; kingdom Metazoa; phylum Chordata; class Actinopteri; order Gymnotiformes; family Gymnotidae; genus Electrophorus; species Electrophorus electricus. Next base: position 34,694,076 of record NC_137504.1, on the reverse strand, counting down.
ATGTGTCAGTGTTTTATGCTTTAGCTTTTTATATAAATGCGTTCACAAGCTGCAATCAAAGAAGGGACAGTGTATGTTGCACACAGTGTGTATGGAAATTGTAGGATGAGTTGGAAAAAGTTTGGAAAGTAAATGGGACTTTAGAGATGGTCCGTACAGGAGCACACCTGTTTTAATTTCAATTAATAATAATAATAATAATAATAATAATGCTTTGTATATCATATTACTGATTTTGTTACTTTTGGCTAGTTGTTAGGATGAACAATAACAATTTTTTTTTGGCATTGTTAGCTGTTTTACACGTCATCATGTGAAGGCACCTACGGAGGTTATATGGAGCTCATTACTGTTATTGTTTTACATCTTCAGTTGCTGTTACTAGGTGTGTCCTAGACTGATTGCACCAGAAAGGTCATTATTTTTCTTCTGTGCCTTACAATGGACAACTACAGAAAACATCCAAACTCACAAATTAACTTGGTGTCCATTAGACAGCTCTGTGTACAGAAAATGTTCATGACAGAGTACCGACAATACTCAGAAGAAAATATTTACAGTACCCACGAGAGTATATAGACAGTACTCGTGAGTATCGACACTACTTGTGGGAGTATTCACTATTAGTGACAGTACTGTTCACTATTAGTACTACAGACGAACACTGTTCAAAAGCATATCAACACTACAAACGAGAGTATTTCAGCAACACTTGAGAGATGACGCTGCTCAGGAGGGTATGTGGACAGTACTCTGCTTATCACAGTACTCCAACGTATCACGTTACCGCGGCTGTCCCTGGTCATGGAGAAATGTCTGTTGCTAGAGTCTAAAATGCGGTATGGTGTGTGGAATTAGACAGGCAGTGTGATTGGTGCAAGCCTGTGAGAGGGGAGCGTTCTATAGTACGTGTCAGGAAGTGAATTGGCATTTGTGGGTAGTGTCATCTGGACCCAGTGAGGAGGGCTTTAGTCTCCTGGGAGCGACGCAAGCAGTGTGTGTGGAAGTGTGTTGGTGGTTGCAGAAGGCAGCCGGGTGCTTTGGGACTGACCGGTCTGCTAGCTTTGTTGGAGTGTTGGGAGCTGCGCTGGTCTTAGCTGGCCACCTGACCTCGTGACCTTCACCCACTCCCTGCTGTGTGCTCCAAGCCTGAGACTGTGTGGGGTAAATTGGAAAACTTGATAAGTGTGTGTGAACGCTTTTCTTTCTTCTCTCCTGTGTTTGGTTTGTTTCTCCCTGCAGTGTAGGGTGAGGGGACGCTTTTCCAGACAAGCTACTCACACCTGCTTCCCCTGCCACTAACCCCACCTCTCTGTCTGTCTCTCTGTCTCTGTCTCTCTCTCTCTCTCTGTGTGTGTGTGTGTGTGTGTGTGTGTGTGTGTGTGTGTGTGTGTGTGTCTCTCTCTCTCTCTCTGTGTGTCTGTGTGTCTCTCTGTCTCGCTGTGTGTGTGTGTGTGTGTGTGTGTGTGTGTCTCTCTCTCTCTCTCTCTCTCTGTGTGTCTCTGTCTTTCTCTCTGTGTGTGTGTCTCTCTGTCTCGCTGTGTGTGTGTCTCGCTCTCTCTCTCTCTCGTGTGTGTGTGTGTGTGTGTGTGTGTCTCTCTCTGTCCGTCCGTCCCCCCCTCCCCCCTCCCCCCGGATCCTGCTTCACTGCTGTAAATGAACACCCTTCGTGTCAGGATCCAAAAATCCAGCAAAATCACTGCATGCTTACTTCAGTATTTGTCTTATTGCAGTTCGCACACATTTTAAACTTGTGGATTTAAATTTAATAAAACAAATGCATGCAAAAAAATGCATTAAGAATAAACCAAACTGTGCCAAGTCCCACTGTATGTAAGCAGTGCTGAAATAAAATAATTACCCCACACTAGTCTCGTCTCTTGTCTCTTTATTAAGACCTTTAATCTTGGAGTTTCTGGTTTCGTCATAAACCGACCTTGAGAGTGTCTCCTGAGGCCATGATAGCAGAGTCTGAGGGGAGTAACCTGGCTTAGTTCTGTTGGGGGCGTTTCAGTCGTACACAAAGCTGGATTGTTTTTGCCTGATTGGGTGTTGGAAAAAAATCCTCAAAAATACCCTCAAGGCTCTTGTTGATCAATCCCAGTGACCTGGTCTGTAATACAGTCTGTTGAAGCACAGCTGGCTAGCGGGTGCTAGGGCACCACAGTGCAACGTCCTCTGCAGGGTGTTTGTGTGAACTGGACTGGAGCCAGTACTGCACATTTCAGTCCGTCCGGAACATCTGCCACCAGTGCCATGTTTACTTCAAGGCCTAGTCTGGCATTGTGGGTCTAGATTACATGTGGGGCTTGAGATGTTACAGAAGGACTTGATTAAGTCTGGTTAAGATGTGAGATTGGAACTAAACTCTGCAGGACAGAACCTGGGCTGCACCATGTAAGAGTCTGTCTGTGTAAACACCTTCCTGTGTGTGTGAGAGAGAGAGAGAAGGAGCACATCACATTGCAGTCTATGTGTGAGGGACCACAGGAGCACATTGCTCTGCTGTGTGTGTGTGTGTGTGAGGGACCACAGGAGCATATTGCTCTGCTATGTGTGTGTGTGTGAGAGAGAGAGAGCACATCACATTGCAGTCTATGTGTGTGAGGGACCACAGGAGCACATTGCTCTGCTATGTGTGTGTGTGCTGGTTTATTCCAGAGCAGCCAGGCTCGGGTAACGTTCGGGCTTCAGATTCAGAGTAGAACTCTCTAATCTGGAGTCAGAGTAAAACCTACAGTCAGAAGTGCTGGAGTTTGCTGGGATAATCCCACATGCAGAAAAGGCATGTTTGCACAAAAAGTGCTGATCCAAGATCAGTGGAAAAAAAGAAGTAAGTATTAAAAAAAAAAAAAAAAAAAGCCTGCAATGCACTGTGGGTCCACAGTGATGATACAGCAGATAAATAAAAGCACCAAACCCACACAGCAGTTAAATAAAAGCACCAAACCCACACAGCAGTTAAATAAAAGCACCAAACCCACACAGCAGTTAAATAAAAGCACCAAACCCACACAGCAGTTAAATAAAAGCACCAAACCCACACAGCAGATAATTTAATGGAATCAAAATGACTGACTTCTTTCTTCATCTGTCTCTCTCCATCTTGCTCCCTGTCTGTAGAATTGCTAAGCAGATCCTTCTGGCCAAGATCAGAGCCAATCTGTCCAACTCCGACCAGGACAGCACGTCTGAGGACGACCGCTCCGTCGGTGAGGATGAGGAGGAAGGGAAGAAGAGTGGGGAAATGGCAGTGGATAAAAGCATTGCTGAAGACAGTAAGTGACTGAGCAACTGTTCATAATGGGCGAGGAACTCCTCCCCTCTCATGTGGGAGGAGCCAGGTTGAGCTCACGTGTGCTGGGCGTTCTCTCCAGGCTGCAAGCTTACTAGCGTCTGACTTCCCCTGCCGTGTGTGTTTGTAACTCTCGTTGTCTGCAGGCGAGCCCACAGATAACAGCTCAGATTCCGACGTTCCCATAACATCACTGCGCCGTCACCGCCTTCTTGGGCGGGGCCTAACCCCATGGGAGGCCAAGCCCAAAGGAGTGATAGAGAGCCAGACGAGTGGGAGAGACAACCAGAAGCCCAAGCTGATCATTGGTTAGCCAAATGATTTATCAGAAACCCCCTGGCGTTTTTAGGGTGTGTTTAATTTTAGAAATCCATTTTTTAAACTTTGCCTAACTTTGACATTTCGTCTGTCTGGGTAGTGGACAGCAACAGCTATGACTCAGCCAGTGAGGAGTCAGCGATGAGCGTGGAGCTCAGCCAATCAGAGGGTGAGGATGTCAGGTAAAGCCACCAATGAGGGATTAGTACTGAATATCAGTGTTGGTTACTGGAAACTTTAGTCATGTACGTGGAGTTTAGTGTTGATGTTTCCATGGCAGCTGAGCAGTTGGTGGTTTTGTTATGAATGACGTCCCAGGGTTGATGGAAGGTGATTGATTCTGATGGGGTTATACAGTGAATTATTGATTGCTGATGGGGTTATAAAGTGAATTATTGATTGTTGATAGGGTTATAAAGTAAATTATTGATTGCTGATAGGGTTATAAAGTAAATTATTGATTGCTGATGGATTTAGAAGGTGAATTATTGATCGCTGAAGGGTTTAGAAGGGGAATTATTGATTGTTGATGGGTTTATAAGGTGAATTATTGATAGTTGATGGGTTTATAATGTTTTGTAATTTTTTTTTCTATAGCCAAAAACGACTAAACTGTAATGAGGAGAATGACGAGGGTTCAGCTGAGAGTGTTGAACGTCACACGTCTCTGGAAAAGGTGTGTGGGTGCATGCATGTGGCTGCATGCGTGTGCGTGTGAATTTTGGACCATTTGTGTGTGTGTGCCTGTGTGTGTGTGTGTGTGTGTTTGTGTATTTTGGACTGTGTGTGTTTGTTACTCCACTTTGTCTGGGCTCACATGCTTGTGCCTTTTGGACCGTGTGTGTGTGTGTGTGTGTGTTACACAGGGTTCTGTAGACGGTGAGGATGTGAGTGCTGACACTCTCCGAGGTGATGAGGAAGATGAGGAAGACCTCACAGCTGTGTCTAAAGGCCGGAGGAAGATCCGTAAGATCCTGGAGGTGGAGCAGCTGGCCAAGGAGACGCAGGAGGCCCTGCGTGAGGAAGAGGAGAGGAGGAAGAGGCTGGCAGAGAGAGAGAGACAGAGAGTGGAGGAGAGCAGAGAGCGAGGGACTGACGACTCAGAGGTGTGTGTGCGTGTTTGTGCTTCGTTACTGTAAACGAGCAGGCAGCCAGAAGGAAGCGTCGTGACGCGTCTAGTTACCGTAGTAACGCAGTGTTTGGCCTGGTTACTAAGCTGATGATTTGGGTATTAGACCGCTGTCGTAATGCATGCACTCTTGGCTCCGCCTCTCAGGTGATGATAATTGTGGAAGGTCCCGCCCCCAGCCCCGCCCCTCTAGTTCTAGAACAGGATGACATCACACATGAATGTCTGGTGCAAGTGGACACACAGCTGCTTAGTAAACTGAAACCTCACCAACGAGAAGGTTTGTGTGTGTGGGTGTGTATTCTGTTTGTGTGGTCGTGGGTATGCTGTGTGAGTATATGCTGTGTGTGGGTATGCTGTGTGACTTTGCGTGCATGTATAGTGTGTGTATGTGTGTGTGTGTGTGTTGTAAGCCTGTGTAATTACTAAGTAGTTATACTTACATGTGTAACACCTACAGCTTCTAAGCTGCTGTGTGTTGGTTTTGACTATAGTGTGTGTGTGTAGGGGTGAGGTTTATGTGGGACAGCTGCTGTGAGTGTGTGGCGAAGGTGACGTCGTCTCCTGGCTCTGGCTGTATTCTAGCACACTGCATGGGCCTCGGAAAGACACTGCAGGTACTGAGACACAGCACTGTGTGAGTGTGAGAGATGGTTCTGTGGTTAAATAAAGCGCTCTGTGTGTGTTACAGGTGATAGTATTCCTACACACAGTGTTGACTAATGACCTTCTGAAACTGAAGTCCGCGTTGGTGGTGTGTCCCCTCAACACGGTGCTCAACTGGAGGGCTGAGTTTGACAAATGGCAGCGTGGTCTTAGAGTCCGCAAGCTAGAGGTACACACACATACACACACACTCCCGCAGTGTGGCATTACTAAACACACACTAGAGGTACACACACATACACACACACTCCCGCAGTGTGGCATTACTAAACACACACTAGAGGTACACACACACACACACACACACACACACACACACACACACATATGGCATGGCTGTAAGGTGCTTACTGTAGATGTAATGTATGCATGCTACATATATTGAGCTCTCTCTCTGTCACACACACGTACACACACACACACACACACACACAGGTGTTGGAGTTGGCTACAGTGAAGTCGGTGTCGTGTCGGGTGGAGGCTCTGAGCAGGTGGCACAGAGGTGGAGGTGTGATGATTGTGAGCTATGAGCTGTACCGTGTCCTCACCAAGGGCAAGCGAACCCTAGACCAGAGACACCAGGAGATCCTACACAGCACACTGCAGCAACCTGGTACACCTCCACACACATCCTGCCAAATACAGCTCCATTCAGACTGATGCTCAGGGGGAACCCCGGAGGTCAAATGTCTTCAGTTTTTTATTTTTGTTTTCTCCATCATTTTCAGTACGTTTGTTTCTGTGTGTGTATGTGTGTGTGTGTAGGCCCTGACATAGTGGTGTGTGATGAGGGTCATATCCTGAGGACAGAAGGTTCTGGAATCTTTAAAGCCATGAGCTCAATCCGCACACGCCGCCGAGTCGTGCTCACGGGCACGCCGCTCCAGAACAACCTCACAGAGTGTAATGACCTTTAACCCTGACCTTTCACATTTCCTTTCCATAGCAGGGTAACAGCTGTAACTTGGGTCAGACACGTTAGCGTGACCACATCACGCCTGCTGTGAGGACCCCTGATGTCCAGAGATAGGGCCGTCCTTTAGTTCAGATAGACACAAATTAAAGGTGTGTGGAGTGTGAGCAATGGTGTGTGTGATGTTCTGTTGTAGATTACTGTATGGTCAGCTTCATTAAGGAGAATCTGCTGGGATCTCTGAGGGAGTTCCAGAACCGGTTCATTAACCCAATCCAGAACGGGCTGTGTGCCGACTCCACCCCCTCAGACGTCAGCCTGATGAAGAAACGTGTCCACGTCCTCCATGAAGTCCTGGCGGGATGTGTTCAGGTCAGAGAGAGGCGGAGCAGGGCTGGGCAAGAGAGAGGAAAAAACAGGGAAAAAAGGAAAAACTAGGAAAAACCACAGAAAAATGGAAGAACCAGGGAAAAAAGGAAAAACTAGGAAAAACCATGGAAAAAAAGGAAGAACCAGGGAAAAAAAACGGTAAAAACTGGGAAAACCAGGAAAGACCAGGGAAAACCCAGAGAAAACCAGGGAAAAAAAGGAATAAATAGGGAAGACCAGGGAAAAAAGGAAAAACCAGGAAAGACCAAGGAAAAGGGTTAGTGGAGGAACGAGTGTGCAGTTGTGTGTACGAATGTATTTGTCTAATTCGTCTTTTGCGTGTGTGTGTTGTAGAGGCGGGACTACTCTGCACTGACCCCCTTCCTTCCCCCTAAGCGGGAGTACGTCCTGTCAATCAGGATGACATCATTACAGTGTCAGCTATATAGACACTACCTCCAAAACTACACGGGTGAGTGCTGACACACCGGCCACGTACAAACACACCTCACCTCCACGGAGCAGCTAGATTAATCTGTTTGTGTGTGTGTGTCTGTGTGCCTGTGCATATGTCTGTGCGTGCGTGTGTGTGTGTAGGGGAAGGTTATGGGGTGAACAGGTTGTTTCAGGATTTTCAGATTCTCAGTCTCATTTGGACTCATCCATGGTGCCTTCAGATGGCTGACCTCAATAAAGGGAACAAGGTATGAACACACTCATACACACACAATTTTATACACCCATACACACACTTACAAACACTATTATACACACGTATCTTATACACACACATTTAAACACCTATGCGCACACACTCATACACACACACTTATAGATTCATAATCAGACAGACTGGAATCACGGAAACTGAACAGAGAAGTAAATCTTATCAAGTCACCTAAAGGTTGTACGTTAATGGTTTGTTTTTGTTGTTTTGGGGTGTGTGTGTGTGTGTATATGTGCGCGCGTGTATGTGTTCATGAAATCCAGAGCAGAGGGGACGAGCCCACCCCTGTGGTTTCCATAGTAACAGGAGGGAGTTCTGTGAGTGGGCCATCAGCAGGACAGACTCAACCCCTAGCTATGCTGGGGTCAGAGGTCACAGACTTGGGGAGAAACGCACTAGGTCACACAGATGAAGGTAACACAAGTCACTCTCTCCCTCCTGATATCTCTCTCTCTCTCTCTCACTCTCTCCCTCCTGCTATCACTCTCTCTCTCCCTCCTGCTATCACTCTCTCTCTCTCCCTCCTGCTATCACTCTCTCTCTCTCCCTCCTGCTATCACTCTCTCTCTCTCTCTCTCTCCCTCCTGATATCTCTCTCGCCCCCTCCTGCTAGCTCTCTTGCTCTCTCTCCCTCTTGCTATCTCTCTCGCCCCCTCCTGCTATCTCTCTCTCTCTCTCTCTCTCTCTCTCTCCCTCCTGCTATCACTCGCTCTCTCTCCCCCTCCTGATATCTCTCTCTCCCTCCCTCCTGATCTCTCTCTCTCTCCCTCCTGCTAGCTCTCTCGCTCTCTCTCCCTCCTGCTATCTCTCTCGCCCCCTCCTGCTATCTCTCTCTCTCTCTCTCTCTCTCCCTCCTGATTCTCTCTCTCTCTCCCTCCCTCCTGATATCTCTCTCTCTCTCTCCCTCCTGATCTCTCTCTCTCTCTCCCTCCTTCTCTCTCTCTCTCGTGAATACACTCTAATTGGGAGAGGGACTCCCACTGCTGGAGACCAGAGTTCTCCTCTAACGCACACTTACCCGCTCACAGAGTTGTGTGTGTGTGTGTTTGCAGGTCGGAGTGTATTCGGTGGACCTCCACTAGGCTGGTACAGACAGTTTGTGAGTGATGCAGACGCGTGTGTGCTGGAACATTCAGAGAAGTTAGTACTACTGATGGAGATACTGCACTGTGCTGAACAGCTACGAGAAAAAGTGTAAATCACACGTGCGCACACACACACTCACTCATATACACACACATACATACACAAACACACACTCATATACATACGTATACATACATACACACACATACACAAACGTTCACACCCACAAATGCATGTGTGACAGTAACACGCTGATGTTCCACAGGTTGGTATTCAGTCAGTCTCTAGTTTCACTGGACCTGATTGAAACCTTCTTGGATTTGGCTAATAAGGCAAAGAGAGATGGAAAGAAATCTCTGTATAAAGGTAGGGACCCCCCCCACACACACACACAAACGTACACACACACTCACACACACACACTTCATGCTCTCTATTACACTCAAACACAAACAAGTTGGAAGTATCATCTGTAATCATTAGTGTTTGTTAAATGAATCGAAAACACAGAGGGGTGTGTGTGTCTGTGTGTCAGGAACAATGTCTTGGGTGCGAGATAAAGACTACTATCGCTTGGATGGTTCTACCAGTGCAACTGCACGCAAGAAATGGGCTCAGGAATTCAACAACTTCAGAAACACACGGTAACATGCACACACGCCAACCAACACAAGGTGCAGAGGGTGTAGAGGGTGTGGAGTGTCTAGTGGGTTAGGAGGGTGTATCTGCAGGCCAGAAGCGTTTTTAATTCCCCCCAGGGGCAGGCTGTTCCTCATCTCCACCAGGGCAGGCTCCCTGGGTATTAACCTGGTTTTTAATCACCCCCCAGGGGCAGGCTGTTCCTCATCTCCACCAGGGCAGGCTCTCTGGGTATTAACCTGGTTGCTGCTAACAGGGTTGTAGTGTTTGATGCTTCCTGGAACCCCACCTATGATGTTCAGAGCATCTTTAGGGTGTATCGCTTTGGACAGAGGAAAACCGTCTACGTTTACCGCTTCCTAGCCCAGGTACACAGTCTCACACACACACACACACACACACACACACACACACACACACACACACACACACACACACGCCCACACACACGCACGCACGCCCATACTTACACACACACACACACACACACACGCACGCACGCCCATACTCACACACACACACACACACACACACACACACGCACGCACGCCCATACTTACACACACACACACACACACACACACACACACGCACGCACGCCCATACTCACACACACACACACACACCCATTCTCATTAATATACATAGTACACTCTTTCGAAAACACTTCAATATCACTTTATATTATGCAATATTAAAACTTGATGTGATGGTGATGTTGGCTATTGGCAGGGGACCATGGAACAGAAGATTTACGAGCGTCAGGTTGCTAAGCAATCTTTATCGTCCCGTGTTGTCGACCACCAACAAATCCAGAGACACTTTACACACAGTCAACTGAGTAAGCTGTACCGATTCCAACCAGACCTGGACCCACGCACACACACCAGCCTGCCCACGGTACGTGCACACACACACACACACACACACACACACACACACACACACACACACAACCCTGCTTACAGTAAACATTCAAACACACGCTTAATGACTTGTGCAGTTGCATGCATGCGTGTGTGTGTGTGTGTGTGCACATGCAGGACAAGGTCTTGGCGCTCCTCTTGGTGCAGTGTGGGCGGAGCATAGTGCGCTTCCATGAACACGATTCGCTATTGGACCACAGAGTAGAGGAGGAGCTTAGTGTGGAAGAGAGAAAAGCAGCATGGGAAGAGTACCAAGCAGAGGAGACGGTACACACACACATTTTATATGTATATATATATATACACATTATATATACACATATACATTATATATACACACACACACATGCACACACACAGCCATATGCGGCAGGCTGGTTTATGTGTGCATTCTAACCAGTCCTCACTGGTCTATGTATGTCCCTCTTAGGCCTCCATAAAGGGTGCCAATGAGCTGGGCACTCCCGCCAGCTTGTGGAGGAAATCCAATAAGGAACTGGAGGTACGATCTCTACTCATGTGTACGGGGTGTGGGTGTGCCTGGACCTCAAGCCACTGTTGGCGTATACACACACACACACAATAACTCACAAATACATATATAGCTACCCTCTCTCTCATACACACACACGTGCACATATTATTACACATACGTGGTACCCCGGGACACGGAGACTCATTCTTAAGAGCTGACCGTGGTGCTGAACCGTTGGTGAGTCGTCTGTCTGTGCTGCGTGCCGAAGAACGCTGTCCATGGTGCTGAAAAGCAACAGCAGGTTAATAGAGAGCGTGGAGTTTGTTTGATGTTATCTAGCAGTTATTGTGTCTGTGTGTGTGTTCATTAGGCCATGCTAAAGAAGGGTCGTATTGAACTTCAGACAGCTTTACATAGCATTGAGTCTGGAGCCTGGAGACAGAATCTGAGTGTGGAGTTCTTCTTACATGAAGCGGTGAGTGTCTGTGTGTTTGAGATGTCGTCTAGTGCTAAGTAATCGTGTTGCATGTAATTAGGTCTTGAGTTGTTGAGTTTGTGTGTGTAGAGGAAACATAACCCTTTGTTGGATAAGGATCATCTGAAGACTCTGGCTGTCCAGAATAAAGTGCAGTATGACCGAGAGAGGAAACACAGGATCGAGAAGTACCAACAGAAGCTACAGGATCAACAAAAGGTACAAACACATATAAACATCACACACGTATGCACACAAAGGGTTGTGATGTCCCAGTACAAATGACACTCGGATTAAATTGTACTGCTGGACTCTGTTAGCGGCCTGGTGTCATTCTCTGTCACAAACACCTCCACCACAGACACTACCACAGAGACCACTACAGACACTCACCATCTACTACTCACACATCACCACCACCACTGACTCCATCACATGCAACACCACCAACACTTTGCTTTGCTTGCTCTCTCTCTCTCTCTCTCTCTCTCTCTCTCTCTCTCTCTTTCTCTTTCTCTCTGTCTCTCTCTGTTCCACAGCTGATCCTCCACATACAGCAGGTACTGGCCACAAGAACAGCTCACACCTCTTCCAGTGTGCATAGCAACAACAACAGAGCTCCTCCCACCACACCGGAGGGCAGGGCTTTCTCTCCTCCTCACCATGTCCTGAGAGACCACTCCCACATGCTCAGCCAGCCACAGCAGGCCTTCGCCCACACAGCATGGCTTGTACCAGCTGAGCAGTGCTCGGCCCCGAGCCTCCAGCCTGGCCACGGAGCCCTGCAGTAAACAGGAGGACTTTGTTTCAATATCATAACAAAACACCAAATACAGCAGCTTGTACACAATGTTGGGACAGTGTTAGCTTTCACGGTAACTGTTAATATTCATTGAATCGTAACTGCATTAGCATTTTTGGATAATTTCTTCACATTCAGTCTAATGCTAAAAAGCAGGTTCCAGTTTTATGGTTCTTGCTGTTGCCTGTAAGTTTTCAGTGTTCACTCTCATGTCATGCCTCAAACTTAGAGAAGAATCAAGAAAATTGTTCAACCAAACAATTACGTCACCCACCAGTCGTTTGGTGGCTTTTATAAAAGTGTAAATCAACAGATTTTTCTTTGCTATGATTAATTCATTTTGCAGCCCCTGTGCTGCTGTGTAACTCCACATGAAGTTATTTCACACGTCTGGCCTGCAAGGGTTGTCTACCTCACAGAGGACATAGGAATGTAAACCCCAGCCAGTGGAGTGTTGTGAGCACCGCAACTGTGCAAGGGTCTAGTGCCAAGAGTCACGACCACAGAAACACTTGAGCAAAGATTTTTTTGTAGTTGAGAGAGACGAACAATAAAGACCAAATGTTTTGCGTCTTGTTTTCGCCAGGCGGTGCTGTAGTTTCTTCACGTTGCACACTAAGGTCTGTACCTCCGGTCAGCGTACGTCTGTTTGAATGTAACTTGGGCTGCAAGCGAATACCAGCGGACAAACTGCACGCGCATCTCGCCATTGTTGATGCGTACTATGCGCGTGTTATGTCTGTAAGTAACGCTTCACTTCAGGATTCCTCCAAAGTCAACTTTCTAGGTGCTTGAAACGTTATTGAGTTTGTCCCGCTTAATCCGCGTTCTGTCGCTAGGTGGTATGCTGTTTCTGGAGCCGTTATTAAACGTTATTTTAGTTTATGTTCACGAAGAGGTTTTCTGTCCTGACTAAGGCCGCTGCTGTTGGGCTTTTAAATGCATCCCCCAAGATGTTGAGCTCTAGAAGGCAGCAGTGTCCGACTCATCTTAGCTGCGGGTTAGTCGTGCTCAGCGGCTGCATATTTCATAGCCCAGTTTTCCTTTCGGAAGTCAGGACAGGTCGTTTTTAACTGATGCGACTCCTTCGCATGCAGTGGTGGATCTGTCGGTGTTCCACGTGTGCACTTCAAGTTCTGCTGGAGTTTTGGGAACACGCGAGCCCCGCTGTGCTGGTAGGAGACGCATGTGTGTGGTACGTGCGGCCTCTGCGACTTTACAGTATTTGAAACGGACCTGTGCCGAATACATCTTAAGAAAGAAACGTCTAAACAACAAACAACTCTAGCGATATAAATGTGGACTCCTGTGGGATCATTTTAGAAATGGTCATTTTTTTCACGATACCTTTTATAGAATTATTGTGGTACAGGCACACTGATGGCACAGCTTTGTGTTTAATCTGCACAAAGGCACCTGTAAATTAGGATGGGATGGGGTAGTCCCCTCACACATCAGATGCTGTCTAAAGTCTGATTCTGAAGAGTGTAATGTAATTCGCTTAAGTGTGTGTGTGGTTCCGTCTCTCACAACGCTGAGAGTTACTGGGGAGTGTAGACACCTGTTCTGGTGATGGCCCAGACGCTTCCGTTACACGCACTGCTTACGACGGTAGGAAAACTGGCCAACGCTACAGTTCACCTACTTGTTGACTTGGTTACAAGTTCCTGTTGTCTAGTGTGTAGTTGGTTTACTGTCAGTGAGATCACTCTGCCTGGACCCTACACACTCCCACACTACCTACAGTAACTTCTTGACATAACTGTTAGAATACTAAACTGATAACGGTAATGTGTTGCAGTGTAATTATATAATAAGTAAATAACTTGTAACCAGGCCAAAGAATTTAAGGACCCCGAAGTGTGTATGGATGAATGGACGTGTGTGGGGGTTTCTCAGGTATCTGGTTTTGCCATCAATGCCAGCTCATTAAACCAGATCGCTGCTACCACTGCTCTGCCTGCCAAACGTTAGCAACCTGCCCTTCGCGTGTGTGTGGGAGCACGCCTGCCTCTGGTTCTGCGTGTGTGTGTGTGTCTATGCAAGCACCCCTGTGTGTCCATGTGAGTGACCCTTTCGGTCCTCTCAGGGTTCCTGCTTTTAATCAATATCCATACATGTGTGTGTACATGTGTGAGAGGTAAACTCTGTTAATGTTTAATGAGAGAAGAATAGTTTCTCTGACTATAAGGCTGCAGTGATCAAAAGAGTACGGCTGTCTCTACGACACTTTTACTCACAAACACACACACACGCTCCTACTCACACATGCGCACACACTGTACTCCCCACCAAAAACCACACCCACAGTGTACTCCCAACCAGACCCCCCCCCCCACACACACACACCGTGTACTCCCAACCAGAAACCACACACACCCACACGGTGTACTCCCAACCAGGAACCACACACACTGTACTCCCAACCAGAAACCACAAACACACAGTGTACTCTCAACCAGAAACCACACACACACACAGTGTACTCCCAACCAGAAACCACACACACATAGTGTACTCTCAACCAGCAACCACACACACACACACACAGTATAATCCCAACCAGAAACCACACACAGTGTACTCCCAACCAGAAACCACACACACACAGTCTACTACCAACCAGAAACCACACAGTGTACTCCCAACCAGAAACCACACACACACACACAATGTACTCCCAACCAGAAACCACAGTGTACTCTCAACCAGAAACCACACACACAGTGTACTCTCAACCAGAAACCACACACACAGTGTACTCCCAACCAGAAACCACACACACACACACAGTGTACTCTCAACCAGAAACCACACATACACACAGTGTACTCCCAACCAGAAACCACACACAGTGTACTCTCAACCAGAAACCACAGACACACAGTGTACTCTCAACCAGAAACCACAGACACACAGTGTACTCTCAACCAGAAACCACAGACACACAGTGTACTCTCAACCAGAAACCACAGACACACAGTGTACTCTCAACCAGAAACCACAGACACACAGTGTACTCTCAACCAGAAACCACAGACAGTGTACTCTCAACCAGAAACCACACACACACACACACACACACAGTGTACTCCCAACCAGAATCCACACACACACACACACACAGTGTACTCCCAACCAGAAACCACACACACACAGTGTACTCTCAACCAGAAACCACACACACACACAGTGTACTCTCAACCAGAAACCACACACACACACAGTGTACTCTCAACCAGAAACCACACACACAGTGTACTCTCAACCAGAAACCACACACAGTGTACTCTCAACCAGAAACCACACACACAGTGTACTCTCAACCAGAAACCACAGACACAGTGTACTCTCAACCAGAAACCACAGACACACAGTGTACTCTCAACCAGAAACCAGACACACAGTGTACTCTCAACCAGAAACCACAGACACACAGTGTACTCTCAACCAGAAACCACACACACACAGTGTACTCTCAACCAGAAACCACACACACACACAGTGTACTCTCAACCAGAAACCACACACACACAGTGTACTCTCAACCAGAAACCACACACACACACAGACACACACACTACTCCCAACCAGAAAACACACACACACACACACAGTGTACTCTCAAACAGAAACCACACAGTGTACTCTCAACCAGAATCCACACACACACACAGTGTACTCCCAACCAGAAACCACACACACACACAGTGTACTCTCAACCAGAAACCACAGACACAGTGTACTCTCAACCAGAAACCACAGACACACAGTGTACTCTCAACCAGAAACCACAGACACACAGTGTACTCTCAACCAGAAACCACAGACACACAGTGTACTCTCAACCAGAAACCACAGACACACAGTGTACTCTCAACCAGAAACCACACACACACACACACACACACACACACACAGTACTCCCAACCAGAAACCACACACAGTGTACTCCCAACCAGAAACCACACCGTGTACTCCCAACCAGAAACCAGACACACAGTGTACTCTCAACCAGAAACCACAGACACACAGTGTACTCTCAACCAGAAACCACAGACACACAGTGTACTCTCAACCAGAAACCACAGACACACAGTGTACTCTCAACCAGAAACCACACACACACAGTGTACTCTCGACCAGAAACCACACACACACACAGTGTACTCTCAACCAGAAACCACACACACACAGTGTACTCTCAACCAGAAACCACACACACAGTGTACTCTCAACCAGAAACCACACACAGTACTCCCAACCAGAAACCACACACAGTGTACTCTCAACCAGAAACCACACACACACAGTGTACTCAACCAGAAACCACACACACACAGTGTACTCAACCAGAAACCACACACACACACAGTGTACTCTCAACCAGAAACCACACACACACACAGTGTACTCTCAACCAGAAACCACACACACACACAGTGTACTCTCAACCAGAAACCACAGACACAGTGTACTCTCAACCAGAAACCACACAGTGTACTCTCAACCAGAAACCACACACACACACACACACAGTACTCTCAACCAGAAACCACACACACACACACACACACAGTACTCCCAACCAGAAACCACACACACAGTGTACTCTCAACCAGAAACCACACACACACAGTGTACTCTCAACCAGAAACCACACACACAGTGTACTCTCAACCAGAAACCACACACACAGTGTACTCTCAACCAGAAACCACACACACAGTGTACTCTCAACCAGAAACCACACACACAGTGTACTCTCAACCAGAAACCACACACACAGTGTACTCTCAACCAGAAACCACACACACACAGTGTACTCTCAACCAGAAACCACACACACACACAGTGTACTCTCAACCAGAAACCAGTGTACTCTCAACCAGAAACCACAGACAGTGTACTCTCAACCAGAAACCACACACACACACACACACACAGTACTCCCAACCAGAAACCACACACACACAGTGTACTCTCAACCAGAAACCACACAGTACTCCCAACCAGAAACCACACACAGTGTACGCCCAAGCAGAAACCAGTCTATGCCAAACCAGAAACCACACACAGTGTATGCCCAACTAGAAACCACACCCACACACAGTGTACTCCCAACCAGAAACCACACACCCCATGTCACTAACTTAGAAATTAAACTAGTTTAGAATGCCTTGGAGACTATAAAAACATTTCCAGTTGTCCAAACCTTTTGCTGGTACTTTAACTACATACTTAACCTTTACAATCATCTCACAACCACAATCTACCATAACTGGCCCCAACCATGTGCCAACTGTCACTCAACCCCAACCCCCTGTAATATTCACCTTTACTTGATGTTTTTATTCAAAGCCACTTATAATTATGAGGGTTAATGGTTTTGCTCAGGGGCCCAACAGTGACAATTTGACATGATCCAACTAACTCACACCTAACCCTACCTCTTATCCAGCAGCACACACCTCACCTCACCTCACCTTGAGCTTACCTCACCTTCACCCAAAGCCTGAGCAAGTTCATCTTCTGTAGTCCTCATGGCCTCCAGTAATTTTTGAACAGGTAGGAGTTACGTGGGCAGTGTTCTGTCATACATGACATACACACCTGTCACGTTTAAGAATACCTCTTTTCCTCACTAAATGAAAACTCTTGCAGTAATGTTTAAAACTTTAACTAGAGGTGAATATTTCTAATGGCCACATTGGTTTCTATGCAGTGGCTTTTTTAAGCAGTTGATTGGTATTCCATTTGTTTATTTACATTTTGTTCAGGTCTGTGCATTAGTAATTAGTGGGGTTATATTATAATGTCCCGTTGGCAACTGTTTCCAGCTCACTGTGCTGATTGGATGTTTAATTTAAACTGAGGCTGAATTCACCTCTCACCTCTGACCTAACGTGATCACACTTGTCCCGATGTCATTAACTTAATTGTATTTCCTTAAAGAGTAGAATTAGTCACACACGTCCTGTTATTGGTAAAACACATGCACACTCAGTCATGACAAAGCAAACTCCCTCATTTACAAACAATTGTCATTTCAAACATGAATACACAAATCAAGTAAAACCCACATGAAAATAAAGATGATTTGTGTAACAAACATCGTGTCAAGAATGAAAGCTGCACCCGAGACCCATGCTATTATAATAATAGTTTACTATTACTATTAAACACTGCCCCCTGTGGCTTTGGAAGGGAACTGCTGGCCTCGGATCAGCCTTTTATGTGGAAAATAACCAAGTGAATCTGAGACATAGCAGGTGAACGCGTCTGGAGTGTTGGTGCTTGCTGCCCTCTACTGGCTCCAGTGGTATATTGCATATAATTAAAATGCATTTAAATAAAAGGCAGCTGGTGACTACCAGACATAATAAGGTAAGACAGATGTGGACTACCAGCTGTAATAACTCCACTCTCTCCCCAAAGGGGTGGGGAACTTCATCTGCATACGGTTGATCAGTGCTGCTCCTGATTGGTTGGTAGTCCTCTGCAGATAGACTTCTAAGTCACTGTGTTTACAGTGAGAGAAAGTTTCTTTATGGGAAAAAGGTCTTTTACACACAGATGAAATGAAGGTGGCTTTCTCTGTGTATGTGTGTGTCTACTTGGCTGTGATTCCTAACATATTAACTAGTACTGCTATCTTTTAAAAATGGTATTAGCTACATGTTCTGAGAAATGGAACAATCCACAAAGAAGTTGACAGAAATATACACCCTGTGTAATCAAAATATTTTGATTTAATGTTTTCTTTTCTTTTGACCTTTAGAAACATCCAGTGGGACAGAGCATGTATGACAGCTGGAATGTGTGGCTTCTGAGCTCTAGAACATTCAAGAACATTCTAGAACACCACACACTTCTGGGAATCAAAGGCCAAACCTCAGCAAATATTTACCAGAGTTTCACATACATTTAAGATGGCCCAATCAGACAAGTGAGGGGTTATGTGGCGCGTGAATAAGAAGCTCCATCAGACGGAGAACGCGGTTCCTGATTGACTGAGTGGCAGAAGAGACTCGAACCAGATTAGCTGCCTCTGCCAGTCAGTCTGTGCCAAAGTATCTCTGGCCAAAGTGTGTTGGTGCCACTGAGTGAACTTCAGTCGTTAGTATGGTGATGTCAGGAAACTCCTCAACTATAGACCTCGCACCTACACACACACAGAAAGAAATACACTCCATCAAGGACAAAAAAAACCCTGACACTACGAGCACACATTACTGGGAAGGTGTGTGAGACATCTTAGGTGAACTGGGTAAGCAGAGAGAGCGAGAGCACACAAGTGGTTGGTCATAGCTATGAGATGAAACATTTGTATGAAGAGTGTGTGCATGTGTTTCTGTATCACAGAGTGTATAAGCGACTGTAGAAAGTTAACGGGTGTGTGTGTGTCTTACCATGTGGAGTAGAGAACAGGCTAAGCAGAATGATGTGTTTGGCTTGCAAACCATGTTCTCTTAGCACCCTCACTGCCTCAATCACTGTGTTACCTGTACCTAACACACACAAACACACACAAGCACTGATGGACAGCTTATTATTTTACAGAATGAGCTAGTCGATCTGTTTTTTGCCGTCATTTAAAACAGATCACACAAGTAAACCATTTAACTTGCCAGGTTCATGTTTATCTTAATAATAATAATTCTACCTCACTTGGGATTGTAGGTGATTGAAAAATCCATACCAACACATTACCTGTTATTCCATCAAAAAAAGAAATCCAACAATTCAAGTACTGTGACCATAAATTCAATATTAAATCCATAAACATGCTGTTGTAAGTTTTAAGCTATTTATGTAATTGTACATTATTTGAGAATTATTATTTACAACTGAATTGTAATTTAATGTCTTACATGTTCATATAAAATCACACTCTGTGAATCTGTCTGGGATGCTCTCACACGATAGCAAGTAGCAGTTTTACAAAATAATTTACTAACAGGTTTGACGAATTCTGTGGCATTTCTGCTTGACTGAATCATGGAACATTTGGTGTTTAACACCTACTGAAGTGTTTTAATACCTACTCAGGTGCTCATCATCTACTGAGGTGTTCTCTAAGCTCCTGGTCACAGCAGCCGTTCTAAAATCCTCGAACGGATGTTGTTTAATGATGCAGATTTTAATAATTTCTCCAAAATCTTCCAAAAGTTTCAAGCAATGCTCAAGTCTAAACTCTTCAACTCCTGAACCTCAAAGTTCAGCCTCCTCTTGGGCACATTATTATAGGTTATTATTAATGAGATGTTATATATGGCTGGGTTAAACACTCACTGAGTATAGGATACATGAGCAGCACCTTCCTGCGGCTGATGTCAGGGGGGAACTTGGCGTAGTAAACTTTGGCTTTCTGAGTCTCCTCGTCACTCTGGATCAAAATCTTACCAATGCGGATCGACCTACAGCAATCCCTCAGACCCTGCTCCATTGCCTCGCCTACACACACACACACACACACACACACACACACACACACACACACCAGGTCCAAGATCAGTACAGCTGTACAGCATCGGGGGCGTGGCTATACACCTGGTGTAGAGCCCATTCTGTCCATCATACATGTAATGTTAAGCCTCCTGTGGGTTTTATGACAGACAGATCATCTGCAAAACTTTATTGCAGGACAAACGTGGGAACAAGATACTGCGCTAAGCCTGTAAAACACAAAGTGTGAGAAGGGAGGTTGGATAATTGGTGGAGCACGATCTTGCTCTGTGTGTTAGTAAACGCTGTAACCAAGTGTGATTCACTTCCTTGTCCAACAGGGGGTGTGTAGACAGGACTGGAAACGTCAGGCCTGTCACGAAGGCATCTCTGCTCATGCCTCGGCCAATGGCTGTTTGTTGTGTTTGCTGTGTTTTGGGCTTGTCGTTTTTACCCAGGGTTAGGTAGACCAAGACCTCCAGGAGAAAGGGTTAGTTTATGTTGGCTGGGGTCAGACCTGAAGTCCCATGTCAAACATGTGAATTGTGACTAAATTATTACTGTGTCAGTTCCTTTATTTGAAAATATACTTGTTACTCCACTAGCGCCTAGCTCCTCCTACACAGGCTGGGTCATAACACACAGGTCTGCCATAACATTAAAACCACCTGACTAATATTGTGTAGGACAGACCCCCTGGTGCAACCTAAACAGCTCTAACCCATCGAAGCCTGGACTCAAGACTTCTGAAGGTGTCCTGTCTCTGGAACCTTTAGCACAGATCCTTTAAGTCCTGTTAGCTGAGAGGTGGAGTCTTCATGGATCAGACTTGTTTTTCCAGCACATCCCACAAATTGAATTGGATTGAGATCTGGGGAATCTGGAGGCCACGTCAGCTGGGACATGTGAGATGTTGATAGTATACAGTAGGAATCATTATCTTTGCTCTATTAAAGTGACCCAAAAGACTTTAATTTGGGGCGGCGGGGGGGGGGGGGTTCCTATTGCAGTATTGGATCAGGTTGTGGTGTTGACAAGGCAGATGTTCTGTGAGTAAGAACTATTCTGTGGACTCCTTCTGTCTCCTGACGTAGACGTCCTGTGGGTTTACGATACAGGTGTTTGTGATGTGCTGGGCAGTTTTCACCACACAGCACACTCAACAATAAAGTAACCGTGGTGTTTGGCTGTGAGCGAACAGTGTTTAGGGTAGCGGGCTTGGTCGTAATGATGCGGGTCTGTGTGTGTAGACGGGGTTCGGTGTGATCCCTCCTCTCGTGGAGCAGAGACACAGTGATCAGACCTTCAGCAGAGTACGGTGTGGTTTGGTATGACTGAGATCTCCTGTGATTATGTAAAGAGTGTCCGGGTGTTTGGTTTGCTAACTGAAGCTCACCAAGTGCTGTTTGCCGTCCAGCCCGGAGGAATAGACAGACAAACAACTCAGGGAATTCTCAGAGCAGACAGTGGGGCTTGTGTTTTACTGCCCCATTACAGAAGAACAGTGAGTGTTCACCAGCACACCAGAGAAGAATTTGCAAACCATTAGTGCACCCAACAGAGAGTCTGTCTGCATGAGAAAGTCATGCCATGGAGCTGAAACGTGGAGTCAGACGTTATCCTGCCACATCTCTCTGAAGGTTAAAATGTACTTTA
Organism: Electrophorus electricus; assembly: GCF_041902795.1. Lineage (NCBI taxonomy): Eukaryota > Metazoa > Chordata > Actinopteri > Gymnotiformes > Gymnotidae > Electrophorus > Electrophorus electricus. Next base: position 34,672,152 of record NC_137504.1, on the reverse strand, counting down.
ACCCCAGGGTCAGCAAGAAGCCCCACTCTGAGCGGGTCCACTGTGCTATCCAGTGAGCACATGCGAGAAACCGTGTGGGTGCGGCCAGTCAGGCACGATTTCCTTCAACAAAATGAACCACGTCAAACTACTGCTCGGTCATCTCATCCCATCTAGTCCAGCGTAGCTGTGCTACATAAACACCAGCTGACAGGCTGGATATCACTTGTCCAATAATTGGCGTGACCTGTAGCTCATCTGGTAGAGCAGGTGGAGAAAGGTTGTGAAAGGTCACAGCTTAGATTCCGACGGAAGCACACGTAGCGTCATGCGGATAAATGTGTAAGATGCTGTAGAGGTAAATAATGGGTTTGGTGTGGAGTGCTCCTTGACAGTATTGCTAGCACCACCTGCTGGAGAGAGCAGAGCAGCTTTACTGCGTGGCCGTGACGGGCAGCAGACACTCACCACTACGCATGATGCTCACACCACAGTTGCCCTTCTCGAACTTCACGCCATCATACTTGTGCCCTGAGTGGAGAACAGGCCATACCCAGACACACGGTTGTGAAATGCGTAAATAATAGTAAATGATACAATAAAAAAAAGACAAATTCATTAATACATATTAGTATCCTAGACCTGAAATGACCAATCTAGCCCTTAGCAAATGTTAAATGAAAGAGCTACACAGAGCTCATATCAGTCATAACGTTAATCTGCTAGACTACACAGACACTTTTACACAAACATTAACATTACATCATACATCATTATTCTAAGATTAGCCATGACAGTCACGTGTGAGTCATGTAGGATGATGTGTCCTTGGTTACTGGACATCCACCAAACGCTTCAATTATTTGTATGTTAAACAAGGTATGAAAAGTGCGACATTAAATAAACCGGTTAAATTACAAGCCACTTCAAAGAAGAGTGTGAATCTGAACAGTCGTGGAATTAGTAACCATGGTGATGTGCTTACCTGTTGGCGTGGTTACAGTGCACTCGCTGTACGGGAGCTGATTGAGTCCCTCTTCAACCACCAGCCTTATCTGATATGGGACACAGACAGCCAATCACAGTAACAGAACTGGCCCGGGCAGGCACCATGCAGGAGCCAATCATGAGTTTGGGACGAAGCAGGGAGGAGCAAATAAAACGAAAACCCCACCCCCTTTACAACATCCGCTCAGGGGGACACAGAGGGGACAAATCCTCCCGGGGGGGGGGGGGACACAGAGGGGACAAATCCTCCGGGGGGGGGGTGGACACACAGAGGGGACAAATCCGCCCGGGGAGGACACAGAGGGGACAAATCCTCCGGGGGGGGGGGGGGGGGGGGGGGGGGGACGACACACACAGAGGGGACAAATCCGCCCGGGGAGGACACAGAGGGGACAAATCCTCCCGGGGGGGGGGGGGACGACACACAGAGGGGACAAATCCGCCCGGGGAGGACACAGAGGGGACAAATCCTCCCGGGGAGGACACAGAGGGGACAAATCCTCCCGGGGGGGGAGGGGGGAGGACAAATCCTCCCGGGGGGGGGGGGGGGGGGGGAACGACGACACACACAGAGGGGACAAATCCGCCCGGGGAGGACACAGAGGGGACAAATCCTCCCGGGGAGGACACAGAGGGGACAAATCCGCCCGGGGAGGACACAGAGGGGACAAATCCTCCCGGGGGGGGAGGGGGGAGGACAAATCCTCCCGGGGGGGGGGGTAGAAATCCTCCCGGGGGGGGGGGGGGGGGGGGAGAGACACAGAGGGGACAAATCCTCCCGGGGAGAACACAGAGGGGACAAATCTGTGTTCTTTGGAACAACCCCTTGTCTTGGGGATGCAAAGCCAAAATAACGTTTAAAGGTTCCTGTAAGCACCTCCAACCCCAAGGATACAAAATTCCTACGTCCACCCGGATTACGGGCCCAATTGTCTACCTCCACCCAGGTTAAGTAATTTCCCACCTGATCCACAGGACGTGAAGCGATGGATGAGGTGTTAGAGCAAGGTGGCTAGACTGTGGTGCACTGTGGTGTTAGTCTGTGGACGTTGTGCACATATGTATCCAACACACGGTTCACTTTAGACAACAGCAGAAAGCTAAAAAGCACTGAACCAGGTCTGACCTCTACTATTAGCTACATTAATATATTATGTTTCCTTACCAGTCTGTCGGCACAAAACACAAAATCGCCCCTACTAGTGGATCTGAGAGAAGTACAGACAGAGACAGCAGAGGAGACAGACACAACCAATATGACATCAGAGAAAGCAGCAGGAGAATGCTCGCGTGCTACACACTGACCATTACCGGACCACTGTGTGTGTGTGTTCACAGAGAGGCTGTGTGTGTGTGTGTTCACAAAGAGGCTGTGTGTGTGCGTGTGTGTGGAGGTTGTGTGTGTGTGTGTGTGTTCACAGAGAGGCTGTGCGTGTGCGTGTGTGTGTTCACAGAGAGGCTGTGTGTGTGCGTGTGTGTGTTCACAGAGAGGCTGTGTGTGTGCGTGTGTGTGTTCACAGAGAGGCTGTGTGTGTGTGTGTGTGTGTGTGTGTGTGTTCACAGAGAGGCTGTGTGTGTGTGTTCACAGAGAGTCTGGGTGTGTGTGTGTGTGTGTTCACAGAGAGGCTGTGTGTGTGTGTGTGTTCACAGAGAGGCTGTGTGTGTGTGTGTGTGTTCACAGAGAGGCTGTGTGTGTGTGTGTGTGTGTGTTCACAGAGAGACTGTGTGTGTGTGTTCACAGAGAGGCTGTGTGTGTGTGTGTGTGTGTTCACAGAGAGGCTGTGTGTGTGTGTTCACAGAGAGGCTGTGTGTGTGTGTTCACAGAGAGGCTGTGTGTGTGTGTGTTCACAGAGAGGCTGTGTCTGTGTGTGTGTGTGTGTGTTCACAGAGAGGCTGTGTGTGTGTGTGTGTGTGTGTTCACAGAGAGGCTGTGTGTGTGTGTGTTCACAGAGAGGTTGTGTGTGTGTGTGTGTGTGTGTGTTCACAGAGAGGTTGTGTGTGTGTGAGTGTGTGTGTTCGCAGAGAGGTTGTGTGTGTGTGTGTGTGTTCAGAGAGGCTGTGTGTGTATGTTCACAGAGAGGCTGTGTGTGTGTGTGTGTGTTCACAGAGAGGCTGTGTGTGTGTGTGTTCACAGAGAGGCTGTGTGTGTGTGTGTGTGTTCACAGAGAGGCTGTGTGTGTGTGTGTTCACAGAAAGGCTGTGTGTGTATGTGTTCACAGAGAGGCTGTGTGTGTATGTGTGTGTGTGTTCACAGAGGCTGTGTATGTGCGCGTGTGTGTGTTCACAAAGAGGCTGTGTGTGTGCGCGTGTGTGTGTTCACAGAGAGGCTGTGTGTGTGCGCGTGTGTGTGTTCACAGAGAGGCTGTGTGTGTGCGTGTGTGTGTGTTCACAGAGAGTGTCTGTGTGTGTGTGTGTATGTTCGCAGAGGTCGTGTGTGTGTGTGTGTTCGCAGAGAGGCTGCGTGTGTGTGTGTATTCGCAGAGAGGCTGCGTGTGTGTGTGTATTCGCAGAGAGGCTGCGTGTGTGTGTGTATTCGCAGAGAGGCTGCGTGTGTGTGTGTGTTCGCAGAGAGGCTGTGTGTGTGCGCGTGTTCGCAGAGAGGCTGTGTGTGTGCGCATGTGTGTGTTCACAGAGAGGCTGTGTGTGTGCGCGCGTGTGTGTGTTCACAGAGAGGCTGTGTGTGTGCGCGCCTGTGTGTTCACAGAGAGGCTGTGTGTGTGCGCGTGTGTGTGTTCACAGAGGCTGTGTGTGTGCGCGCGTGTGTGTGTTCACAGAGAGGCTGTGTGTGCGCGCGCGTGTGTGTGTTCACAGAGAGGCTGTGTGTGCGCGCGTGTGTGTGTTCACAGAGAGGCTGTGTGTGTGCGCGTGTGTGTGTTCACAGAGAGGCTGTGTGTGTGCACGTGTGCGTGTTCACAGAGAGGCTGTGTGTGTGTTCACAGATAGGCTGTGTGTGTGTGTGTGTGCGTGTGTGTGCGTGTGTTCGCAGAGAGGCTGTGTGTGTGCGTGTGTGTTCACAGAGAGGCTGTGTGTGTGTGTGTGTGTGTGTGTGTGTTCGCAGAGAGGTTGTGTGTGTGTGTTCGCAGAGAGATTGTGTGTGTGTGTGTGTGTGTTCGCAGAGAGGTTGTGTGTGTGTGTGTGTGTTCGCAGAGAGGTTGTGTGTGTGTGTTCGCAGAAAGGTTGTGTGTGTGTGTGTGTGTGTTCGCTGAGAGGCTGTGTGTGTGCGCGTGTGTGTTCACAGAGAGGCTGTGTGTGTGTGTGTGTGTGTGTGTGTTCGCAGAGAGGTTGTGTGTGTGTGTTCGCAGAGAGATTGTGTGTGTGTGTGTGTTCGCAGAGAGGTTGTGTGTGTGTGTGTGTGTGTGTGTTCGCGCAGAGAGGTTGTGTGTGTGTGTTCGCAGAAAGGTTGTGTGTGTGTGTGTTCGCAGAGAGGTTGTGTGTGTGTGTGTTCGCAGAGAGGTTGTGTGTGTGTGTGTTCGCAGAGAGGTTGTGTGTGTGTGTGTGTTCGCAGAGAGGTTGTGTGTGTGTGTGTGTGTTCGCAGAGAGATTGTGTGTGTGTGTGTTCGCAGAGAGGTTGTGTGTGTGTGTGTGTGTTCACAGAGAGGCTGTGTGTGTGCGTGTGTGTGTTCACAGAGAGGCTGTGTGCGTGTGTGTTCACAGAGAGGCTGTGT
>NC_137504.1:34655000-34665000 GCF_041902795.1 Electrophorus electricus | reverse complement strand
GTGTGTTCACAGAGAGGTTGTGTGTGTGTGTGTGTTCACAGAGAGGTTGTGTGTGTGTGTGTGTTCACAGAGAGGCTGTGTGTGTGTGTGTTCACAGAGAGGTGTGTGTTCACAGAGAGGTTGTATGTGTGTGTGTTCACAGAGGTTGTGTGTGTGTGTGTGTGTGTGTGTGTGTCTGTGTGTGTGTGTGTGTGTGTTCACAGAGAGGCTGTGTGTGTGTGTGTGTGTGTGTGTGTGTGTGTGTGTTCACAGAGAGGTTGTGTGTGTGTGTGTTCACAGAGAGGTGTGTGTTCACAGAGAGGTTGTATGTGTGTGTGTTCACAGAGAGGTTGTGTGTGTGTGTGTGTGTGTTCACAGAGAGGTTGTGTGTGTGTGAGTGTGTGTGTTCGCAGAGAGGTTGTGTGTGTGTGTGTGTGTGTTCAGAGAGGCTGTGTGTGTGTATGTTCACAGAGAGTCTGTGTGTGTGTGTGTGTGTTCACAGAGAGGCTGCGTGTGTGTGTGTATTCGCAGAGAGGCTGCGTGTGTGTGTGTATTCGCAGAGAGGCTGCGTGTGTGTGTGTATTCGCAGAGAGGCTGCGTGTGTGTGTGTGTGTGTGTGTGTGTGTATGTGTGTGTTCGCAGAGAGGCTGCGTGTGTGTGTGTGTTCGCAGAGAGGCTGTGTGTGTGTGTGTGTTCACAGAGAGGCTGTGTGTGTGTGTGTGTTCACAGAGAGGCTGTGTGTGTGTGTGTGTGTTCACAGAGAGGCTGTGTGTGTGTGTGTTCACAGAGAGGCTGTGTGTGTGTGTGTTCACAGAGAGGCTGTGTGTGTGTGTGTTCACAGAGAGGCTGTGTGTGTATGTGTTCACAGAGAGGCTGTGTGTGTATGTGTGTGTGTTCACAGAGGCTGTGTGTGTGCGCGTGTGTGTGTTCACAAAGAGGCTGTGTGTGTGCACGTGTGTGTGTTCACAGAGAGGCTGTGTGTGTGCGCATGTGTGTGTTCACAGAGAGGCTGTGTGTGTGCGTGTGTGTGCACAGAGAGGCTGTGTGTGTGTTCACAGAGAGTGTCTGTGTGTGTGTGTGTATGTTCGCAGAGGTCGTGTGTGTGTGTGTGTTCGCAGAGAGGCTGCGTGTGTGTGTGTATTCGCAGAGAGGCTGCGTGTGTGTGTATTCGCAGAGAGGCTGCGTGTGTGTGTGTGTGTGTGTGTGTGTTCGCAGAGAGGCTGCGTGTGTGTGTGTGTGCGCAGAGAGGCTGTGTGTGTGTGTGTGTTCGCAGAGAGGCTGCGTGTGTGTGTGTTCGCAGAGAGGCTGTGTGTGTGCGCGTGTTCGCAGAGAGGCTGTGTGTGTGTGCGCGCATGTGTGTGTTCACAGAGAGGCTGTGTGTGTGCGCGCGTGTGTGTGTGTTCACAGAGAGGCTGTGTGTGTGCGCGCCTGTGTGTTCACAGAGAGGCTGTGTGTGTGCGCGTGTGTGTGTTCACAGAGGCTGTGTGTGTGCGCGCGTGTGTGTGTTCACAGAGAGGCTGTGTGTGCGCGCGTGTGTGTGTTCACAGAGAGGCTGTGTGTGCGCGCGTGTGTGTGTTCACAGAGAGGCTGTGTGTGTGCGCGTGTGTGTGTTCACAGAGAGGCTGTGTGTGTGCGCGTGTGTGTGTTCACAGAGAGGCTGTTTGCACGTGTGTGTGTTCACAGAGAGGCTGTGTGTGTGCGCATGTGTGTGTTCACAGAGAGGCTGTGTGTGTGCACGTGTGTGTTCACAGAGAGGCTGTGTGTGTGTTCACAGATAGGCTGTGTGTGTGTGTGTGCGTGTGTGTGCGTGTGTTCGCAGAGAGGCTGTGTGTGTGCGTGTGTGTTCACAGAGAGGCTGTGTGTGTGTGTGTGTGTGTGTGTGTTCGCAGAGAGGTTGTGTGTGTGTGTTCGCAGAGAGATTGTGTGTGTGTGTGTGTTCGCAGAGAGGTTGTGTGTGTGTGTGTGTGTGTTCGCAGAGAGGTTGTGTGTGTGTGTTCGCAGAAAGGTTGTGTGTGTGTGTGTGTGTGTGTGTGCGTGTGCGTGTGTTCGCAGAGAGGCTGTGTGTGTGCGTGTGTGTTCACAGAGAGGCTGTGTGTGTGTGTGTGTGTGTGTGTGTGTTCGCAGAGAGGTTGTGTGTGTGTGTTCGCAGAGAGATTGTGTGTGTGTGTGTGTTCGCAGAGAGGTTGTGTGTGTGTGTGTGTGTGTGTGTGTGTTCGCAGAGAGGTTGTGTGTGTGTGTTTGCAGAAAGGTTGTGTGTGTGTGTGTGTTCGCAGAGAGGTTGTGTGTGTGTGTGTGTTCGCAGAGAGGTTGTGTGTGTGTGTGTTCGCAGAGAGGTTGTGTGTGTGTGTGTTCGCAGAGAGGTTGTGTGTGTGTGTGTGTTCGCAGAGAGGTTGTGTGTGTGTGTGTTCGCAGAGAGGTTGTGTGTGTGTGTGTGTGTTCACAGAGAGGCTGTGTGTATGCGAGTGTGTTCACAGAGAGGCTGTGTGTGTGCGTGTGTGTTCACAGAGAGGCTGTGTGCGTGTGTGTTCACAGAGAGGCTGTGTGTGTGTGTGTTCACAGAGAGGCTGTGTGTGTGTGTGTTCACAGAGAGGCTATGTGTGTGTGTGTGTGTGTTCACAGAGAGGCTGTGTGTGTGTGTGTTCACAGAGAGGCTGTGTGTGTGTGTGTGTGTGTGTGTGTGTGTGTGTGTGTGTGTGTTCACAGAGAGGCTGTGTGTATGTGTGTTCACAGAGAGGCTGTGTGTGTGTGTGTGTGTTCACAGAGAGGCTGTGTGTGTGTGTTCACAGAGAGGCTGTGTGTGTGTGTGTGTTCACAAAGAGGCTGTGTGTGTGCGCGCGTGTGTGTGTTCACAGAGAGGCTGTGTGTGCGCGTGTGTGTGTTCACAGAGAGGCTGTGTGTGTTCACAGAGAGGCTGTGTGTGTGCGCGTGTGTGTGTTCACAGAGAGGCTGTGTGTGTGCGCGTGTGTGTGTTCACAGAGAGGCTGTGTGTGTGCACGTGTGAGTGTTCACAGAGAGGCTGTGTGTGTGCGTGTGTGTTCACAGATAGGCTGTGTGTGTGTGTGTGTGTGCGTGTGTGTTCGCAGAGAGGCTGTGTGTGTGCGTGTGTGTTCACAGAGAGGCTGTGTGTGTGTGTGTGTGTGTGTTCGCAGAGAGGTTGTGTGTGTGTTCGCAGAGAGATTGTGTGTGTGTGTGTGTTCGCAGAGAGGTTGTGTGTGTGTGTGTGTTCGCAGAGAGGTTGTGTGTGTGTGTTCGCAGAAAGGTTGTGTGTGTGTGTGTGTTCGCAGAGAGGTTGTGTGTGTGTGTGTGTTCGCAGAGAGGTTGTGTGTGTGTGTGTTCGCAGAGAGGTTGTGTGTGTGTGTGTGTGTGTTCGCAGAGAGGTTGTGTGTGTGTGTTTGCAGAAAGGTTGTGTGTGTGTTTGCAGAGAGGTTGTGTGTGTGTGTGTGTTCACAGAGAGGCTGTGTGTGTGTGTTCACAGAGAGGCTGTGTGTGTGTGTTCACAGAGAGGCTGTGTGTGTATGTGTTCACAGAGAGGTGTGTGTTCACAGAGAGGTTGTGTGTGTGTGTGTTTGTGTGTGTGTTCACAGAAAGGCTGTGTGTGTGTGTGTTCACAGAGAGGTTGTGTGTGTGTGTTCACAGAGAGGTTGTGTGTGTGTGTGTGTTCACAGAGAGGCTGTGTGTGTGTGTTCACAGAGAGGCTGTGTGTGTGTGTGTTCACAGAGAGGTGTGTGTTCACAGAGAGGTTGTATGTGTGTGTGTTCACAGAGGTTGTGTGTGTGTGTGTGTGTGTGTGTGTGTCTGTGTGTGTGTGTGTTCACAGAGAGGCTGTGTGTGTGTGTGTGTGTGTGTGTTCACAGAGAGGCTGTGTGTGTGTGTGTTCACAGAGAGGTTGTGTGTGTGTGTGTTCACAGAGAGGTGTGTGTTCACAGAGAGGTTGTATGTGTGTGTGTTCACAGAGAGGTTGTGTGTGTGTGTGTGTGTTCACAGAGAGGTTGTGTGTGTGTGAGTGTGTGTGTTCGCAGAGAGGTTGTGTGTGTGTGTGTGTGTTCAGAGAGGCTGTGTGTGTGTATGTTCACAGAGAGGCTGTGTGTGTGTGTGTGTTCACAGAGAGGCTGTGTGTGTGTGTGTTCACAGAGAGGCTGTGTGTGTGTGTGTGTTCACAGAGAGGCTGTGTGTGTGTGTGTTCACAGAGAGGCTGTGTGTGTATGTGTTCACAGAGAGGCTGTGTGTGTATGTGTGTGTGTGTTCACAGAGGCTGTGTGTGTGCACGTGTGTGTGTTCACAAAGAGGCTGTGTGTGTGCGTGTGTGTGTGTTCACAGAGAGGCTGTGTGTGTGCGCGTGTGTGTGTTCACAGAGAGGCTGTGTGTGTGCGTGTGTGTGCACAGAGAGGCTGTGTGTGTGTTCACAGAGAGTGTCTGTGTGTGTGTGTGTATGTTCGCAGAGGTCGTGTGTGTGTGTTCGCAGAGAGGCTGCGTGTGTGTGTGTATTCGCAGAGAGGCTGCGTGTGTGTGTGTATTCGCAGAGAGGCTGCGTGTGTGTGTGTGTGTGTGTGTGTGTGTGTGTGTGTGTGTTCGCAGAGAGGCTGCGTGTGTGTGTGTGTTCGCAGAGAGGCTGTGTGTGTGTGTGTGTTCGCAGAGAGGCTGCGTGTGTGTGTGTTCGCAGAGAGGCTGTGTGTGTGCGCGTGTTCGCAGAGAGGCTGTGTGTGTGCGCATGTGTGTGTTCACAGAGGCTGTGTGTGTGCTCGCGTGTGTGTGTTCACAGAGAGGCTGTGTGTGCGCGCGTGTGTGTGTTCACAGAGAGGCTGTGTGTGCGCGCGTGTGTGTGTTCACAGAGAGGCTGTGTGTGTGCGGGTGTGTGTTCACAGAGAGGCTGTGTGTGTGCGCGTGTGTGTGTTCACAGAGAGGCTGTTTGCACGTGTGTGTGTTCACAGAGAGGCTGTGTGTGTGCGTGTGTGTGTTCACAGAGAGGCCGTGTGTGTGCGCATGTGTGTGTTCACAGAGAGGCTGTGTGTGTGCACGTGTGCGTGTTCACAGAGAGGTTGTGTGTGTGTGTGTGTGTTCGCAGAGAGGTTGTGTGTGTGTGTGTGTTCGCAGAGAGGTTGTGTGTGTGTGTGTGTGTGTGTTCACAGAGAGGCTGTGTGTGTGCGTGTGTGTTCACAGAGAGGCTGTGTGTGTGTGTGTTCACAGAGAGGCCATGTGTGTGTGTGTGTGTGTTCACAGAGAGGCTGTGTGCGTGTGTGTTCACAGAGAGGCTGTGTGTGTGTGTGTTCACAGAGAGGCTGTGTGTGTGTGTGTGTGTGTGTGTGTGTGTGTGTGTGTGTGTGCGCGTGTGTGTGTTCACAGAGAGGCTGTGTGCGTGCGCGTGTGTGTGTTCACAGAGAGGCTGTGTGTGCGTGTGTGTTCACAGAGAGGCTGTGTGTGTGCGTGTGTGTTCACAGAGAGGCTGTGTGTGTGTTCACAGAGAGTGTCTGTGTGTGTGTGTATGTTCGCAGAGGTCGTGTGTGTGTGTGTGTTCGCAGAGAGCCTGCGTGTGTGTGTGTATTCGCAGAGAGGCTGCGTGTGTGTGTGTGTGTTCGCAGAGAGGCTGCGTGTGTGTGTGTGTTCGCAGAGAGGCTGTGTGTGTGTGTGTGTGTTCGCAGAGAGGCTGCGTGTGTGTGTGTGTGTGTTCGCAGAGAGGATGTGTGTGTGCGCGTGTTCGCAGAGAGGCTGTGTGTGTGCGCGTGTGTGTGTTCACAGAGAGGCTGTGTGTGCGCGCCTGTGTGTTCACAGAGAGGCTGTGTGTGTGCGCGTGTGTGTGTTCACAAAGGCCTTGTGTGTGCGCGCGTGTGTGTGTTCACAGAGAGGCTGTGTGTGCGCGTGTGTGTGTGTTCACAGAGAGACTGTGTGTGTGCGTGTGTGTGTGTTCACAGAGAGGTTGTGTGTGTGTGTGTGTGTGTGTGTGTGCGCGTGTGTGTGTTCACAGAGAGGCTGTGCGTGTGCGCGCGCGTGTTCACAGAGAGGCTGTGTGTGCGCGCGCGTGTGTTCACAGAGAGGCTGTGTGTGTGTTCACAGAGAGGCTGTGTGTGTGTGTTCACAGAGAGGCTGTGTGTGTGTGTTCACAGAGAGGCTGTGTGTGTGTGTTCACAGAGAGGCTGTGTGTGTGTGTTCACAGAGAGGCTGTGTGTGTGTGTTCACAGAGGCTGTGTGTGCGTGTGTGTGTTCACAGAGAGGCTGTGTGTGTGCGTGTGTGTGTTCACAGAGAGGCCGTGTATGTGCGCATGTGTGTGTTCACAGAGAGGCTGTGTGTGTGCACGTGTGCGTGTTCACAGAGAGGTTGTGTGTGTGTGTGTGTTCGCAGAGAGGTTGTGTGTGTGTGTGTGTTCGCAGAGAGGTTGTGTGTGTGTGTGTTCACAGAGAGGCTGTGTGTGTGCGTGTGTGTTCACAGAGAGGCTGTGTGTGTGTGTGTTCACAGAGAGGCCATGTGTGTGTGTGTGTGTGTTCACAGAGAGGCTGTGTGTGTGTGTATTCACAGAGAGGCTGTGTGTGTGTGTGTGTGTGTGTGTGTGTGTGTGTTCACAGAGAGGCTGTGTGTATGTGTGTTCACAGAGAGGCTGTGTGTGTGTGTGTGTGTGTGTTCACAGAGAGGCTGTGTGTGTGTGTGTGTGTGTTCACAGAGAGGCTGTGTGTGTGTGTGTGTGTGTTCACAGAGAGGCTGTGTGTGTGTGTGTGTTCACAGAGAGGCTGTGTGTGTGTGTGTGTTCACAGAGAGGCTGTGTGTGTGCGCGCGCGTGTGTGTGTTCACAGAGAGGCTGTGTGTGTGTGTGCGCGTGTGTGTGTTCACAGAGAGGCTGTGTGTGTGCACGTGTGAGTGTTCACAGAGAGGCTGTGTGTGTGCGTGTGTGTTCACAGATAGGCTGTGTGTGTGTGTGTGTGTGCGTGTGTGTTCGCAGAGAGGCTGTGTGTGTGCGTGTGTGTGTGTGTGTTCACAGATAGGCTGTGTGTGTGTGTGTGTGTGCGTGTGTGTTCGCAGAGAGGCTGTGTGTGTGTGTGTGTGTGTGTGTGTGTGTGTGTGTGTTCACAGAGAGGCTGTGTGTATGTGTGTTCACAGAGAGGCTGTGTGTGTGTGTGTGTGTTCACAGAGAGGCTGTGTGTGTGTGTGTGTGTTCACAGAGAGGCTGTGTGTGTGTGTGTGTTCACAGAGAGGCTGTGTGTGTGTGTGTGTTCACAGAGAGGCTGTGTGTGTGCGCGCGCGTGTGTGTGTTCACAGAGAGGCTGTGTGTGTGTGTGCGCGTGTGTGTGTTCACAGAGAGGCTGTGTGTGTGCACGTGTGAGTGTTCACAGAGAGGCTGTGTGTGTGCGTGTGTGTTCACAGATAGGCTGTGTGTGTGTGTGTGTGTGCACGTGTGAGTGTTCACAGAGAGGCTGTGTGTGTGCGTGTGTGTTCACAGATAGGCTGTGTGTGTGTGTGTGTGTGTGCGTGTGTGTTCACAGAGAGGCTGTGTGTGTGTGTGTGTGTGTGTGTGTGTGTGTGTGTGTGTGTGTGTTCGCAGAGAGGTTGTGTGTGTGTTCGCAGAGAGATTGTGTGTGTGTGTGTGTTCGCAGAGAGGTTGTGTGTGTGTGTTCGCAGAAAGGTTGTGTGTGTGTGTTCGCAGAGAGGTTGTGTGTGTGTGTGTTCGCAGAGAGGTTGTGTGTGTGTGTGTGTTCGCAGAGAGGTTGTGTGTGTGTGTTTGCAGAAAGGTTGTGTGTGTGTTCGCAGAGAGGTTGTGTGTGTGTGTGTGTTCACAGAGAGGCTGTGTGTGTGTGTTCACAGAGAGGCTGTGTGTGTGTGTGTTCACAGAGAGGTGTGTGTTCACAGAGAGGTTGTATGTGTGTGTGTTCACAGAGAGGTTGTGTGTGTGTGTGTGTGTGTGTGTTCACAGAGAGGCTGTGTGTGTGTGTGTGTGTGTGTGTGTGTGTTCACAGAGAGGCTGTGTGTGTGTGTGTTCACAGAGAGGTTGTGTGTGTGTGTTCACAGAGAGGTTGTGTGTGTGTGTGTTCACAGAGAGGTGTGTGTTCACAGAGAGGTTGTATGTGTGTGTGTTCACAGAGAGGTTGTGTGTGTGTGTGTGTGTTCACAGAGAGGTTGTGTGTGTGTGTGTGTGTGAGTGTGTGTGTTTGCAGAGAGGCTGTGTGTGTGTGTGTGTGTGTGTGTTCACAGAGAGGCTGTGTGTGTGTATGTTCACAGAGAGGCTGTGTGTGTGTGTGTGTTCACAGAGAGGCTGTGTGTGTGTGTGTGTGTGTTCACAGAGAGGCTGTGTGTGTGTGTGTTCACAGAGAGTCTGTGTGTGTGTGTGTGTGTGTTCACAGAGAGGCTGTGTGTGTGTGTGTGTGTGTGTGTTCACAGAGAGGCTGTGTGTGTGTGTGTTCACAGAGAGGCTGTGTGTGTGTGTGTTCACAGAGAGGCTGTGTGTGTGTGTGTGTTCACAGAGAGGCTGTGTGTGTGTGTGTGTTCACAGAGAGGCTGTGTGTGTATGTGTGTGTGTGTCTGTGTGTGTGTGTTCACAGAGCCTGTGTGTGTGCGCGTGTGTGTGTTCACAAAGAGGCTGTGTGTGTGCGCGTGTGTGTGTTCACAGAGAGGCTGTGTGTGTGCGTGTGTGTTCACAGAGAGGCTGTGTGTGTGTTCACAGAGAGTGTCTGTGTGTGTGTGTATGTTCGCAGAGGTCGTGTGTGTGTGTGTGTTCGCAGAGAGCCTGCGTGTGTGTGTGTATTCGCAGAGAGGCTGCGTGTGTGTGTGTGTGTTCGCAGAGAGGCTGCGTGTGTGTGTGTGTTCGCAGAGAGGCTGTGTGTGTGTGTGTGTTCGCAGAGAGGCTGCGTGTGTGTGTGTGTGTGTTCGCAGAGAGGATGTGTGTGTGCGCGCGTGTGTGTGTTCACAGAGAGGCTGTGTGTGTGCGTGTGTGTGTGTTCACAGAGAGGCTGTGTGTGTGCGTGTGTGTTCACAGAGAGGCTGTGTGTGTGCGTGTGTGTTCACAGAGAGGCTGTGTGTGTGCGTGTGTGTTCACAGAGAGGCTGTGTGTGTGCGTGTGTGTTCACAGAGAGGCTGTGTGTGTGTTCACAGAGAGGCTGTGTGTGTGTGTGTGTGTTCGCAGAGAGCCTGCATGTGTGTGTGTATTCGCAGAGAGGCTGCGTGTGTGTGTGTGTGTGTGTGTGTGTTCGCAGAGAGGCTGTGTGTGTGCGCGTGTTCGCAGAGAGGCTGTGTGTGTGCGCGTGTGTGTGTTCACAGAGAGGCTGTGTGTGTGCGCGCGTGTGTGTATTCACAGAGAGGCTGTGTGTGTGCGCGCGTGTGTGTGTTCACAGAGAGGCTGTGTGTGTGCGCGCCTGTGTGTTCACAGAGAGGCTGTGTGTGTGCGCGTGTGTGTGTTCACAAAGGCCTTGTGTGTGCGCGCGTGTGTGTGTTCACAGAGAGGCTGTGTGTGCGCGTGTGTGTGTGTTCACAGAGAGGCTGTGTGTGCGCGCGTGTGTGTGTTCACAGAGAGGCTGTGTGTGTGCGCGTGTGTGTGTTCACAGAGAGGCTGTGTGTGTGCGTGTGTGTGTGTTCACAGAGAGGCTGTTTGCGCGTGTGTGTGTTCACAGAGAGGCCGTGTGTGTGCGCATGTGTGTGTTCACAGAGAGGCTGTGTGTGTGCACGTGTGCGTGTTCACAGAGAGGCTGTGTGTGTGTGTGTGTGTGTGTGTGTGCGTGTGTTCGCAGAGAGGCTGTGTGTGTGCGTGTGTGTTCACAGAGAGGCTGTGTGTGTGTGTGTGTGTGTGTGTGTGTGTGTGTGTGTGTGTGTGTTCGCAGAGAGGTTGTGTGTGTGTGTTCGCAGAAAGGTTGTGTGTGTGTGTGTGTGTGTGTGTGTGTGTGTGCGTGTGTTCGCAGAGAGGCTGTGTGTGTGCGTGTGTGTTCACAGAGAGGCTGTGTGTGTGTGTGTGTGTGTGTGTGTGTGTGTGTGTGTTCGCAGAGAGGTTGTGTGTGTGTATTCGCAGAGAGATTGTGTGTGTGTGTGTGTTCGCAGAGAGGTTGTGTGTGT
>NC_137504.1:34620000-34652500 GCF_041902795.1 Electrophorus electricus | reverse complement strand
GTTCACAGAGAGGTTGTGTGTGTGTGTGTTCACAGAGAGGCTATGTGTGTGTGTGTGTGTGTTCACAGAGAGGCTGTGTGTGTGTGTTCACAGAGAGGCTGTGTGTATATGTGTGTTCACAGAGAGGCTGTGTGTGTGTGTGTGTGTGTGTGTGTGTTCACAGAGAGGCTGTGTGTATATGTGTGTTCACAGAGAGGCTGTGTGTGTGTGTGTGTGTGTTCACAGAGAGGCTGTGTGTGTGTGTTCACAGAGAGGCTGTGTGTGTGTGTGTTAACAGAGAGGCTGTGTGTGTGTGTGTTCACAGAGAGGCTGTGTGTGTGCGCGCGTGTGTGTGTTCACAGAGAGGCTGTGTGTGTGCGCGCGTGTGTGTGTGTGTTCACAGAGAGGCTGTGTGTGTGCGAGTGTGTGTGTTCACAGAGAGGCTGTTTGTGTGCGCGTGTGTGTGTGTTCACAGAGAGGCTGTGCGTGTGTGTGTTCACAGAGAGGCTGTGTGTGTGTGTGTTCACAGAGAGGCTGTGTATGTGTGTGTTCACAGAGAGGCTGTGTGTGTGTGTGTGTGTGTGTGTTCACAGAGAGGCTGTGTGTGTGTTCACAGAGAGGCTGTGTGTGTGTGTGTGTTCACAGAGAGGTTGTGTGTGTGTGTGTTCACAGAGAGGCTGTGTGTGTGTGTGTTCACAGAGAGGCTGTGTGTGTGTGTGTGTGTGTGTTCACAGAGAGGCTGTGTGTGTGTGTGTGTGTGCGTGTGTTCGCAGAGAGGCTGTGTGTGTGCGTGTGTGTTCACAGACAGGCTGTGTGTGTGTGTGTGTGTGTGTTCGCAGAGAGGTTGTGTGTGTGTGTTCGCAGAGAGATTGTGTGTGTGTGTGTTCGCAGAGAGGTTGTGTGTGTGTGTGTGTTCGCAGAGAGGTTGTGTGTGTGTGTTCGCAGAAAGGTTGTGTGTGTGTGTGTGTGTGTGTGTGTGTGTGCGTGTGTTCGCAGAGAGGCTGTGTGTGTGCGTGTGTGTTCACAGAGAGGCTGTGTGTGTGTGTGTGTGTGTGTGTGTGTTCGCAGAGAGGTTGTGTGTGTGTGTGTGTGTTCGCAGAGAGGTTGTGTGTGTGTGTTCGCAGAAAGGTTGTGTGTGTGTGTTCGCAGAAAGGTTGTGTGTGTGTGTGTGTTCTCAGAGAGGTTGTGTGTGTGTGTGTGTTCACAGAGAGGTTGTGTGTGTGTGTGTTCGCAGAGAGGTTGTGTGTGTGTGTTCGCAGAGAGGTTGTGTGTGTGTGTGTTCACAGAGAGGCTGTGTGTGTGCGTGTGTGTTCACAGAGAGGCTGTGTGTGTGTGTGTTCACAGAGAGGCTGTGTGTGTGTGTGTGTGTGTGTGTGTGTTCACAGAGAGGCTGTGTGTGTGTGTGTGTGTGTGTTCACAGAGAGGCTGTGTGTGTGTGTGTGTGTGTGTGTGTGTGTGTGTTCACAGAGAGGCTGTGTGTGTGTGTGTGTGTGTGTTCACAGAGAGGCTGTGTGTGTGTGTGTGTGTTCACAGAGAGGCTGTGTGTGTGTGTGTGTGTGTGTGTGTTCACAGAGAGGCTGTGTGTGTGTGTGTGTGTGTTCACAGAGAGGCTGTGTGTGTGTGTGTGTGTGTGTGTTCACAGAGAGGCTGTGTGTGTGTGTGTGTGTGTGTGTGTTCACAGAGAGGCTGTGTGTGTGTGTGTGTTCACAGAGAGGCTGTGTGTGTGTGTATGTTCACAGAGAGGCTGTGTGTGTGTGTGTGTTAACAGAGAGGCTGTGTGTGTGTGTGTTCACAGAGAGGCTGTGTGTGTGTGCGCGTGTGTGTGTTCACAGAGAGGCTGTGTGTGTGCGCGCGTGTGTGTGTTCACAGAGAGGCTGTGTGTGTGCGGGTGTGTGTTCACAGAGAGGCTGTGTGTGTTTCAAGTTTCAAGTTTGGTTTATTTGTCACATACATAGTCATACAAAGTACAACACGCAGTGAAATGGTGGAGTGTGTGTGCGAGTGTGTGTGTTCACAGAGAGGCTGTGTGTGTGCGAGTGTGTGTGTTCACAGAGAGGCTGTTTGTGTTCACAGAGAGGCTGTGTGTGTGCGCGTGTGTGTGTGTTCACAGAGAGGCTGTGTGTGTGCACATGTGAGTGTTCACAGAGAGGCTGTGTGTGTGCGTGTGTGTACACAGATAGGCTGTGTGTGTGTGTGTGTGTGCGTGTGTGTTCGCAGAGAGGCTGTGTGTGTGCGTGTGTGTTCACAGAGAGGCTGTGTGTGTGTGTGTGTGTGTGTGTGTGTGTGTGTTCACAGAGAGGTTGTGTGTGTGTTCGCAGAGAGATTGTGTGTGTGTGTGTGTGTGTTCGCAGAGAGGTTGTGTGTGTGTGTGTTCGCAGAGAGGTTGTGTGTGTGTGTGTGTGTGTTCGCAGAGAGGTTGTGTGTGTGTGTTCGCAGAAAGGTTGTGTGTGTGTGTTCGCAGAGAGATTGTGTGTGTGTGTGTGTTCGCAGAGAGGTTGTGTGTGTGTGTTCGCAGAGAGGTTGTGTGTGTGTGTGTGTTCGCAGAGAGGTTGTGTGTGTGTGTGTGTTCGCAGAGAGGTTGTGTGTGTGTGTGTTCGCAGAGAGGTTGTGTGTGTGTGTGTTCGCAGAGAGGTTGTGTGTGTGTGTGTTCGCAGAGAGGTTGTGTGTGTGTGTGTTCGCAGAGAGGTTGTGTGTGTGTGTGTTCGCAGAGAGGTTGTGTGTGTGTGTGTGTGTGTGTGCGCGTGTGTGTGTTCACAGAGAGGCTGTGCGTGTGCGCGCGCGTGTTCACAGAGAGGCTGTGTGCGCGCGCGCGTGTGTTCACAGAGAGGCTGTGTGTGCGCGCGCGTGTGTTCACAGAGAGGCTGTGTGTGTGTTCACAGAGAGGCTGTGTGTGTGTGTTCACAGAGAGGCTGTGTGTGTGTGTTCACAGAGAGGCTGTGTGTGTGTGTTCACAGAGAGGCTGTGTGTGCGTGTGTGTGTTCACAGAGAGGCTGTGTGTGTGCGTGTGTGTCTTCACAGAGAGGCTGTGTGTGCGCGTGTGTGTGTTCACAGAGAGGCTGTGTGTGTGCGTGTGTGTCTTCACAGAGAGGCTGTGTGTGTGTGTGTGTGTGTGTTCACAGAGAGGCTGTGTGTGTGTGTGTGTGTGCGTGTGTTCGCAGAGAGGCTGTGTGTGTGCGTGTGTGTTCACAGACAGGCTGTGTGTGTGTGTGTGTGTGTTCGCAGAGAGGTTGTGTGTGTGTGTTCGCAGAGAGATTGTGTGTGTGTGTGTTCGCAGAGAGGTTGTGTGTGTGTGTGTGTGTTCGCAGAGAGGTTGTGTGTGTGTGTTCGCAGAAAGGTTGTGTGTGTGTGTGTGTGTGTGTGTGTGTGTGTGCGTGTGTTCGCAGAGAGGCTGTGTGTGTGCGTGTGTGTTCACAGAGAGGCTGTGTGTGTGTGTGTGTGTGTGTGTGTGTTCGCAGAGAGGTTGTGTGTGTGTGTGTGTGTTCGCAGAGAGGTTGTGTGTGTGTGTTCGCAGAAAGGTTGTGTGTGTGTGTGTTCGCAGAAAGGTTGTGTGTGTGTGTGTGTTCTCAGAGAGGTTGTGTGTGTGTGTGTGTTCGCAGAGAGGTTGTGTGTGTGTGTGTTCGCAGAGAGGTTGTGTGTGTGTGTTCGCAGAGAGGTTGTGTGTGTGTGTGTTCACAGAGAGGCTGTGTGTGTGCGTGTGTGTTCACAGAGAGGCTGTGTGTGTGCGCGCGTGTGTGTGTTCACAGAGAGGCTGTGTGTGTGCGGGTGTGTGTTCACAGAGAGGCTGTTTGTGTGCGCGTGTGTGTGTTCACAGAGAGGCTGTGTGTGTGCGCGTGTGTGTGTGTTCACAGAGAGGCTGTGTGTGTGCACATGTGAGTGTTCACAGAGAGGCTGTGTGTGTGCGTGTGTGTACACAGATAGGCTGTGTGTGTGTGTGTGTGTGCGTGTGTGTTCGCAGAGAGGCTGTGTGTGTGCGTGTGTGTTCACAGAGAGGCTGTGTGTGTGTGTGTGTGTGTGTGTGTGTGTGTGTTCACAGAGAGGTTGTGTGTGTGTTCGCAGAGAGATTGTGTGTGTGTGTGTGTGTGTGTTCGCAGAGAGGTTGTGTGTGTGTGTGTTCGCAGAGAGGTTGTGTGTGTGTGTGTGTGTGTTCGCAGAGAGGTTGTGTGTGTGTGTTCGCAGAAAGGTTGTGTGTGTGTGTTCGCAGAGAGATTGTGTGTGTGTGTGTGTGTTCGCAGAGAGGTTGTGTGTGTGTGTGTGTTCGCAGAGAGGTTGTGTGTGTGTGTGTGTTCGCAGAGAGGTTGTGTGTGTGTGTGTGTTCGCAGAGAGGTTGTGTGTGTCTGTTCGCAGAGAGGTTGTGTGTGTGTGTGTTCGCAGAGAGGTTGTGTGTGTGTGTGTTCGCAGAGAGGTTGTGTGTGTGTGTGTTCGCAGAGAGGTTGTGTGTGTGTGTGTTCGCAGAGAGGTTGTGTGTGTGTGTGTGTGTGTGTGCGCGTGTGTGTGTTCACAGAGAGGCTGTGCGTGTGCGCGCGCGTGTTCACAGAGAGGCTGTGTGCGCGCGCGCGTGTGTTCACAGAGAGGCTGTGTGTGTGTTCACAGAGAGGCTGTGTGTGTGTGTTCACAGAGAGGCTGTGTGTGTGTGTTCACAGAGAGGCTGTGTGTGTGTGTTCACAGAGAGGCTGTGTGTGTGTGTTCACAGAGAGGCTGTGTGTGCGTGTGTGTGTTCACAGAGAGGCTGTGTGTGTGCGTGTGTGTCTTCACAGAGAGGCTGTGTGTGCGCGTGTGTGTGTTCACAGAGAGGCTGTGTGTGTGCGTGTGTGTCTTCACAGAGAGGCTGTGTGTGTGTGTGTGTGTGTGTTCACAGAGAGGCTGTGTGTGTGTGTGTGTGCGTGTGTTCGCAGAGAGGCTGTGTGTGTGCGTGTGTGTTCACAGACAGGCTGTGTGTGTGTGTGTGTGTGTGTTCGCAGAGAGGTTGTGTGTGTGTGTTCGCAGAGAGATTGTGTGTGTGTGTGTTCGCAGAGAGGTTGTGTGTGTGTGTGTGTTCGCAGAGAGGTTGTGTGTGTGTGTTCGCAGAAAGGTTGTGTGTGTGTGTGTGTGTGTGTGTGTGTGTGCGTGTGTTCTCAGAGAGGCTGTGTGTGTGCGTGTGTGTTCACAGAGAGGCTGTGTGTGTGTGTGTGTGTGTGTGTGTGTTCGCAGAGAGGTTGTGTGTGTGTGTGTGTGTTCGCAGAGAGGTTGTGTGTGTGTGTTCGCAGAAAGGTTGTGTGTGTGTGTTCGCAGAAAGGTTGTGTGTGTGTGTGTGTTCTCAGAGAGGTTGTGTGTGTGTGTGTGTGTTCGCAGAGAGGTTGTGTGTGTGTGTGTTCGCAGAGAGGTTGTGTGTGTGTGTTCGCAGAGAGGTTGTGTGTGTGTGTGTTCACAGAGAGGCTGTGTGTGTGCGTGTGTGTTCACAGAGAGGCTGTGTGTGTGTGTGTTCACAGAGAGGCTGTGTGTGTGTGTGTGTGTGTGTGTGTGTGTGTTCACAGAGAGGCTGTGTGTGTGTGTGTGTTCACAGAGAGGCTGTGTGTGTGTGTGTGTTAACAGAGAGGCTGTGTGTGTGTGTGTTCACAGAGAGGCTGTGTGTGTGTGCGCGTGTGTGTGTTCACAGAGAGGCTGTGTGTGTGCGCGCGTGTGTGTGTTCACAGAGAGGCTGTGTGTGTGCGGGTGTGTGTTCACAGAGAGGCTGTGTGTGTTTCAAGTTTCAAGTTTGGTTTATTTGTCACATACATAGTCATACAAAGTACAACACGCAGTGAAATGGTGGAGTGTGTGTGCGAGTGTGTGTGTTCACAGAGAGGCTGTGTGTGTGCGAGTGTGTGTGTTCACAGAGAGGCTGTTTGTGTTCACAGAGAGGCTGTGTGTGTGCGCGTGTGTGTGTGTTCACAGAGAGGCTGTGTGTGTGCACATGTGAGTGTTCACAGAGAGGCTGTGTGTGTGCGTGTGTGTACACAGATAGGCTGTGTGTGTGTGTGTGTGTGCGTGTGTGTTCGCAGAGAGGCTGTGTGTGTGCGTGTGTGTTCACAGAGAGGCTGTGTGTGTGTGTGTGTGTGTGTGTGTGTGTGTGTGTTCACAGAGAGGTTGTGTGTGTGTTCGCAGAGAGATTGTGTGTGTGTGTGTGTGTGTTCGCAGAGAGGTTGTGTGTGTGTGTGTTCGCAGAGAGGTTGTGTGTGTGTGTGTGTGTGTTCGCAGAGAGGTTGTGTGTGTGTGTTCGCAGAAAGGTTGTGTGTGTGTGTTCGCAGAGAGATTGTGTGTGTGTGTGTGTTCGCAGAGAGGTTGTGTGTGTGTGTTCGCAGAGAGGTTGTGTGTGTGTGTGTGTTCGCAGAGAGGTTGTGTGTGTGTGTGTGTTCGCAGAGAGGTTGTGTGTGTCTGTTCGCAGAGAGGTTGTGTGTGTGTGTGTTCGCAGAGAGGTTGTGTGTGTGTGTGTTCGCAGAGAGGTTGTGTGTGTGTGTGTTCGCAGAGAGGTTGTGTGTGTGTGTGTTCGCAGAGAGGTTGTGTGTGTGTGTGTGTGTGTGTGCGTTCACAGAGAGGCTGTGCGTGTGCGCGCGCGTGTTCACAGAGAGGCTGTGTGCGCGCGCGCGTGTGTTCACAGAGAGGCTGTGTGTGCGCGCGCGTGTGTTCACAGAGAGGCTGTGTGTGTGTTCACAGAGAGGCTGTGTGTGTGTGTTCACAGAGAGGCTGTGTGTGTGTGTTCACAGAGAGGCTGTGTGTGTGTGTTCACAGAGAGGCTGTGTGTGCGTGTGTGTGTTCACAGAGAGGCTGTGTGTGTGCGTGTGTGTCTTCACAGAGAGGCTGTGTGTGCGCGTGTGTGTCTTCACAGAGAGGCTGTGTGTGTGCGTGTGTGTCTTCACAGAGAGGCTGTGTGTGTGTGTGTGTGTGTGTGCGCGCGTGTGTGTGTTCACAGAGAGGCTGTGTGTGTGCGCGTGTGTGTTCACAGAGAGGCTGTGTGTGCGCGCGTGTGTGTTCGCAGAGAGGCTGTGTGTGTGTGTGTGTGTTCGCAGAGAGGCTGCGCCTGAGTGTGTTCGCAGAGAGGCTGCGCCTGTGTGTGTTCGCAGAGAGGCTGCGCCTGTGTGTGTTCGCAGAGAGGCTGCGCCTGTGTGTGTTCGCAGAGAGGCTGCGCCTGTGTGTGTTCGCAGAGAGGCTGCGCCTGTGTGTGTTCGCAGAGAGGCTGCGCCTGTGTGTGTTCGCAGAGAGGCTGCGCCTGTGTGTGTTCGCAGAGAGGCTGCGCCTGTGTGTGTTCGCAGAGAGGCTGCGCCTGTGTGTGTTCGCAGAGAGGCTGCGCCTGTGTGTGTTCGCAGAGAGGCTGCGCCTGTGTGTGTTCGCAGAGAGGCTGCGCCTGTGTGTGTGTTCGCAGAGAGGCTGCGCCTGTGTGTGTGTTCGCAGAGAAGCTGCGCGTGTGTGTGTTCGCAGAGAGGCTGCGCGTGTGTGTGTTCGCAGAGAGGCTGCGCGTGTGTGTGTTCGCAGAGAGGCTGCGCGTGTGTGTGTTCGCAGAGAGGCTGTGTGTGTGTGTGTGTGTGTGTGTTCACAGAGAGGCTGTGTGTGTGTGTTCACAGAGAGGCTGTGTGTGTGCACGTGTGTGTGTTCACAGAGAGGCTGTGTGTGTGTGTGTGTGTTCACAGAGAGGCTGTGTGTGGGTGTTCACAGAGAGGCTGTGTGTGTGTGTTCACAGAGAGGCTGTGTGTGTGCGTGTGTGTGTTCACAGAGAGGCTGTGTGTGTGCGTGTGTGTGTTCACAGAGAGGCTGTGTTTGTGCGCGTGTGTGTGTTCACAGAGAGGCTGTGTTTGTGCGCGTGTGTGTGTTCGCAGAGAGGTTGTGTGTGTGTGTGTTCGCAGAGAGGTTGTGTGTGTGTGTGTTCGCAGAGAGGTTGTGTGTGTGTGTGTGTGTGTGTGCGCGTGTGTGTGTTCACAGAGAGGCTGTGCGTGTGCGCGCGCGTGTTCACAGAGAGGCTGTGTGCGCGCGCGCGTGTGTTCACAGAGAGGCTGTGTGTGCGCGCGCGTGTGTTCACAGAGAGGCTGTGTGTGTGTTCACAGAGAGGCTGTGTGTGTGTGTTCACAGAGAGGCTGTGTGTGTGTGTTCACAGAGAGGCTGTGTGTGTGTGTTCACAGAGAGGCTGTGTGTGCGTGTGTGTGTTCACAGAGAGGCTGTGTGTGTGCGTGTGTGTCTTCACAGAGAGGCTGTGTGTGCGCGTGTGTGTCTTCACAGAGAGGCTGTGTGTGTGCGTGTGTGTCTTCACAGAGAGGCTGTGTGTGTGTGTGTGTGTGTGTGCGCGCGTGTGTGTGTTCACAGAGAGGCTGTGTGTGTGCGCGTGTGTGTTCACAGAGAGGCTGTGTGTGCGCGCGTGTGTGTTCGCAGAGAGGCTGTGTGTGTGTGTGTGTGTTCGCAGAGAGGCTGCGCCTGAGTGTGTTCGCAGAGAGGCTGCGCCTGTGTGTGTTCGCAGAGAGGCTGCGCCTGTGTGTGTTCGCAGAGAGGCTGCGCCTGTGTGTGTTCGCAGAGAGGCTGCGCCTGTGTGTGTTCGCAGAGAGGCTGCGCCTGTGTGTGTTCGCAGAGAGGCTGCGCCTGTGTGTGTTCGCAGAGAGGCTGCGCCTGTGTGTGTTCGCAGAGAGGCTGCGCCTGTGTGTGTTCGCAGAGAGGCTGCGCCTGTGTGTGTTCGCAGAGAGGCTGCGCCTGTGTGTGTTCGCAGAGAGGCTGCGCCTGTGTGTGTTCGCAGAGAGGCTGCGCCTGTGTGTGTGTTCGCAGAGAGGCTGCGCCTGTGTGTGTGTTCGCAGAGAAGCTGCGCGTGTGTGTGTTCGCAGAGAGGCTGCGCGTGTGTGTGTTCGCAGAGAGGCTGCGCGTGTGTGTGTTCGCAGAGAGGCTGCGCGTGTGTGTGTTCGCAGAGAGGCTGTGTGTGTGTGTGTGTGTGTGTGTGTTCACAGAGAGGCTGTGTGTGTGTGTTCACAGAGAGGCTGTGTGTGTGCACGTGTGTGTGTTCACAGAGAGGCTGTGTGTGTGTGTGTGTGTTCACAGAGAGGCTGTGTGTGGGTGTTCACAGAGAGGCTGTGTGTGTGTGTTCACAGAGAGGCTGTGTGTGTGCGTGTGTGTGTTCACAGAGAGGCTGTGTGTGTGCGTGTGTGTGTTCACAGAGAGGCTGTGTTTGTGCGCGTGTGTGTGTTCACAGAGAGGCTGTGTTTGTGCGCGTGTGTGTGTTCACAGAGAGGCTGTGTGTGTGCGCGTGTGTGTGTTCACAGAGAGGCTGTGTGTGTGCGCGTGTGTGTGTTCACAGAGAGGCTGTGTGTGTGCGCGTGTGTGTGTTCACAGAGAGGCTGTGTGTGTGTGTGTGTGTGTGTGTTCACAGAGAGGCTGTGCGTGTGTGTTCACAGAGAAGCTGTGTGTGTGTGTGTGTTCACAGAGAGGCTGTGTGTGTGTGTTCACAGAGAGGCTGTGTGTGTGTCTTCACAGAGAGGCTGTGTGTGTGTGTTCACAGAGAAGCTGTGTGTGTGCGCGTGTGTGTGTGTTCACAGAGAGGCTGTGTGTGTGCGCGTGTGTGTGTTCACAGAGAGGCTGTGTGTGTGCGCGTGTGTGTGTGTTCACAGAGAGGCTGTGTGTGTGCGCGTGTGTGTGTTCACAGAGAGGCTGTGTGTGTGTGTGCACAGAGAGGCTGTGTGTGTGTGTTCACAGAGAGGCTGTGTGTGTGCGCGTGTGTGTGTTCACAGAGAGGCTGTGTGTGTGTGTGCACAGAGAGGCTGTGTGTGTGTGTTCACAGAGAGGCTGTGTGTGTGCGCGTGTGTGTGTTCACAGAGAGGCTGTGTGTGTGCGCGTGTGTGTGTTCACAGAGAGGCTGTGTGTGTGCGCGTGTGTGTGTTCACAGAGAGGCTGTGTGCGTGTGTGTGTGTGTTCACAGAGAGGCTGTGTGCGTGTGTGCACAGAGAGGCTGTGTGTGTGTGTGTTCACAGAGAGGCTGTGTGTGTGTGTGTTCACAGAGAGACTGTGTGCGTGTGTGTGTGTGTTCACAGAGAGGCTGTGTGCGTGTGTGTGTGTGTTCACAGAGAGGCTGTGTGCGTGTGTGTGTGTGTTCACAGAGAGGCTGTGTGCGTGTGTGTGTGTGTTCACAGAGAGGCTGTGTGCGTGTGTGTGTGTGTTCACAGAGAGGCTGTGTGCGTGTGTGTGTGTGTTCACAGAGAGGCTGTGTGCGTGTGTGTGTGTGTTCACAGAGAGGCTGTGTGCGTGTGTGTGTGTGTTCACAGAGAGGCTGTGTTCGTGTGTGTGTGTGTTCACAGACAGGCTGTGTGCGTGTGTGTGTGTGTCTTCACAGAGAGACTGTGTGCGTGTGTGTGTGTGTGTGTGTTCACAGAGAGGCTGTGTGCGTGTGTGTGTGTGTGTGTGTGTTCACAGAGAGGCTGTGTGTGTGCGCGTGTGTGTTCGCAGAGAGGCTGTGTGTGTGCGCGTGTGTGTTCGCAGAGAGGCTGCGCGTGTGTGTGTTCGCAGAGAGGCTGCGCGTGTGTGTGTTCGCAGAGAGGCTGCGTGTGTGTGTGTTTGCGTGTTCACAGAGAGGCTGTGTGTGCACGTGTTTACAGAGAGGCTGTGTGTGCGCGTGTTTACAGAGAGGCTGTGTGTGCGCGTGTTTACAGAGAGGCTGTGTGTGCGTGTTCACAGAGAGACTGTGTGTGTGTGTGTTCACAGAGAGGCTGTGTGTGTGTGTGTTCACAGAGAGGCTGTGTGTGTGTGTGTTCACAGAGAGGCTGTGTGTGCGTGTGTGTGTTCACAGAGAGGCTGTGTGCGTGTGTGTGTGTGTTCACAGAGAGGCTGTGTGTGTGTGTGTGTGTGTGTGTGTTCACAGAGAGGCTGTGCGTGTGTGTGTTCACAGAGAAGCTGTGTGTGTGTGTGTTCACAGAGAAGCTGTGTGTGTGTGTGTGTTCACAGAGAGGCTGTGTGTGTGTGTTCACAGAGAGGCTGTGTGTGTGTCTTCACAGAGAGGCTGTGTGTGTGTGTTCACAGAGAAGCTGTGTGTGTGCGCGTGTGTGTGTGTTCACAGAGAGGCTGTGTGTGTGCGCGTGTGTGTGTTCACAGAGAGGCTGTGTGTGTGCGCGTGTGTGTGTTCACAGAGAGGCTGTGTGTGTGCGCGTGTGTGTGTGTTCACAGAGAGGCTGTGTGTGTGCGCGTGTGTGTGTTCACAGAGAGGCTGTGTGTGTGTGTGCACAGAGAGGCTGTGTGTGTGTGTTCACAGAGAGGCTGTGTGTGTGCGCGTGTGTGTGTTCACAGAGAGGCTGTGTGTGTGCGCGTGTGTGTGTTCACAGAGAGGCTATGTGTGTGCGCGTGTGTGTGTTCACAGAGAGGCTATGTGTGTGCGCGTGTGTGTGTTCACAGAGAGGCTATGTGTGTGCGCGTGTGTGTGTTCACAGAGAGGCTGTGTGCGTGTGTGTGTGTGTTCACAGAGAGGCTGTGTGCGTGTGTGCACAGAGAGGCTGTGTGTGTGTGTTCACAGAGAGGCTGTGTGTGTGCGCGTGTGTGTGTGTTCACAGAGAGGCTGTGTGTGTGTGTGTTCACAGAGAGACTGTGTGCGTGTGTGTGTGTGCTCACAGAGAGACTGTGTGCGTGTGTGTGTGTGTTCACAGAGAGGCTGTGTGCGTGTGTGTGTGTGTTCACAGAGAGGCTGTGTGCGTGTGTGTGTGTGTTCACAGAGAGGCTGTGTGTGTGTGTGTGTGTGTTCACAGAGAGGCTGTGTGCGTGTGTGTGTGTGTTCACAGAGAGGCTGTGTTCGTGTGTGTGTGTGTTCACAGAGAGGCTGCGCGTGTGTGTGTTCGCAGAGAGGCTGCGTGTGTGTGCGTGTTTACAGAGAGGCTGTGTGTGCGCGTGTTTACAGAGAGGCTGTGTGTGCGCGTGTTTACAGAGAGGCTGTGTGTGCGCGTGTTTACAGAGAGGCTGTGTGTGCGTGTGTTTACAGAGAGGCTGTGTGTGCGTGTTCACAGAGAGACTGTGTGTGTGTGTGTTCACAGAGAGGCTGTGTGTGTGTGTGTTCACAGAGAGGCTGTGTGTGCGTGTGTGTGTTCACAGAGAGGCTGTGTGCGTGTGTGTGTGTGTTCACAGAGAGGCTGTGTGTGCGTGTGTGTGTTCACAGAGAGGCTGTGTGCGTGTGTGCGTGTGTTCACAGAGAGGCTGTGTGCGTGTGTGTGTGTGTTCACAGAGGCTGTGTGCGTGTGTGTTCACAGAGAGACTGTGTGCGTGTGTGTGTGTGTGTTCACAGAGAGGCTGTGTGCGTGTGTGTGTGTGTGTTCACAGAGAGGCTGTGTGCGTGTGTGTGTGTGTGTTCACAGAGAGGCTGTGTGCGCGTGTGTGTGTTCACAGAGAGGCTGTGTGTGTGCGCGTGTGTGTTCACAGAGAGGCTGTGTGTGTGCGCGTGTGTGTTCGCAGAGAGGCTGCGCGTGTGTGTGTTCGCAGAGAGGCTGCGCGTGTGTGTGTTCGCAGAGAGGCTGCGTGTGTGTGTGTGTGTGTGTGTGTGTTCGTGTGTTCACAGAGAGGCTTTGCGTGTGCGCGTGTGTGTGTTCACAGAGAGGCTTTGCGTGTGTGTGTTCACAGAGAGGCTTTGCGTGTGTGTTCACAGAGAGGCTTTGCGTGTGTGTGTTCACAGAGAGGCTTTCCGTGTGTGTGTTCACAGAGAGGCTTTGCGTGTGTGTGTTCACAGAGAGGCTTTGCGTGTGTGTGTTCACAGAGAGGCTTTGCGTGTGTGTGTTCACAGAGAGGCTTTGCGTGTGTGTGTTCACAGAGAGGCTTTGCGTGTGTGTGTTCACAGAGAGGCTTTGCGTGTGTGTGTTCACAGAGAGGCTTTGCGTGTGTGTGTTCACAGAGAGGCTTTGCGTGTGTGTGTTCACAGAGAGGCTTTGCGTGTGTGTGTTCACAGAGAGGCTTTGCGTGTGTGTGTTCACAGAGAGGCTTTGCGTGTGTGTGTTCACAGAGAGGCTTTGCGTGTGTGTGTTCACAGAGAGGCTGTGCGTGTGTGTGTTCACAGAGAGGCTGTGCGTGCGTGTTCACAGAGAGGCTGTGCGTGCGTGTTCACAGAGAGGCTGTGTGTGTGCGCGTCTGCGTGT
This sequence comes from Electrophorus electricus, assembly GCF_041902795.1. Taxonomy (NCBI): domain Eukaryota; kingdom Metazoa; phylum Chordata; class Actinopteri; order Gymnotiformes; family Gymnotidae; genus Electrophorus; species Electrophorus electricus. Next base: position 34,639,442 of record NC_137504.1, on the reverse strand, counting down.
TCACAGAGAGGTTGTGTGTGTGCGCGTGTGTGTGTGTTCACAGAGAGGCTGTGTGTGTGCGCGTGTGTGTGTGTGTTCACAGAGAGGCTGTGTGTGTGCGCGTGTGTGTGTGTTCACAGAGAGGCTGTGTGTGTGCGCGTGCGTGTTCACAGAGAGGCTGTGTGTGTGTGTTCACAGAGAGGCTGTGTGTGTGCGCGTGTGTGTGTTCACAGAGAGGCTGTGTGTGTGCGCGTGTGTGTGTTCACAGAGAGGCTGTGTGTGTGCGCGTGTGTGTGTGTGTTCACAGAGAGGCTGTGTGTGTGCGCGTGTGTGTGTGTGCACAGAGTGGCTGTGTGTGTGCGCGTGTGTGTGTGTGCACAGAGTGGCTGTGTGTGTGTGTGCACAGAGAGGCTGTGTGTGTGTGTGCACAGAGAGGCTGTGTGTGTGTGTGTGCACAGAGAGGCTGTGTGTGTGTGTGTGCACAGAGAGGCTGTGTGTGTGTGTGTGCACAGAGAGGCTGTGTGTGTGTGTGTGCACAGAGAGGCTGTGTGTGTGTGTGTGCACAGAGAGGCTGTGTGTGTGTGTGTGCACAGAGAGGCTGTGTGTGTGTGTGCACAGAGAGGCTGTGTGTGTGTGTGCACAGAGAGGCTGTGTGTGTGTGTGTGCACAGAGAGGCTGTGTGTGTGCACAGAGAGGCTGTGTGTGTGTGTGTGCACAGAGAGGCTGTGTGTGTGTGTGTGTGCACAGAGAGGCTGTGTGTGTGTGTGCACAGAGAGGCTGTGTGTGTGTGTGCACAGAGAGGCTGTGTGTGTGTGTGCACAGAGAGGCTGTGTGTGTGCACAGAGAGGCTGTGTGTGTGTGTGTGCACAGAGAGGCTGTGTGTGTGTGTGCACAGAGAGGCTGTGTGTGTGTGTGCACAGAGAGGCTGTGTGTGTGTGTGCACAGAGAGGCTGTGTGTGTGTGTGTGCACAGAGAGGCTGTGTGTGTGTGTGTGCACAGAGAGGCTGTGTGTGTGTGTGCACAGAGAGGCTGTGTGTGTGTGTTCACAGAGAGGCTGTGTGTGTGTGTTCACAGAGAGGCTGTGTGTGTGTTCACAGAGAGGCTGTGTGTGTGCGCGTGTGTGTGTTCACAGAGAGGCTGTGTGTGTGTGTGTGTTCACAGAGAGGCTGTGTGTGTGTGTTCACAGAGAGGCTGTGTGTGTGTGTTCACAGAGAGGCTGTGTGTGTGTGTTCACAGAGAGGCTGTGTGTGTGTGTTCACAGAGAGGCTGTGTGTGTGCGCGTGTGTGTGTGTTCACAGAGAGGCTGGGTGTGTGCGTGTGCGTGTTCACAGAGAGGCTGTGTCTGTGCGTGTGCGTGTTCACAGAGAGGCTGTGTGTGTGTGTTCACAGAGAGGCTGTGTGTGTGTTCACAGAGAGGCTGTGTGTGTGCGCGTGTGTGTGTGTTCACAGAGAGGCTGTGTGTGTGCGCGTGTGTGTGTGTTCACAGAGAGGCTGTGTGTGTGTGTGTTCACAGAGAGACTGTGTGCGTGTGTGTGTGTGTTCACAGAGAGACTGTGTGCGTGTGTGTGTGTGTTCACAGAGAGGCTGTGTGCGTGTGTGTGTGTGTTCACAGAGAGGCTGTGTGCGTGTGTGTGTGTGTTCACAGAGAGGCTGTGTGCGTGTGTGTGTGTGTCTTCACAGAGAGACTGTGTGCGTGTGTGTGTGTGTGTGTGTGTTCACAGAGAGGCTGTGTGTGTGCGCGTGTGTGTTCGCAGAGAGGCTGTGTGTGTGCGCGTATGTGTTCGCAGAGAGGCTTTGTGTGCGCGTGTGTGTTCGCAGAGAGGCTGTGTGTGTGCGCGTGTGTGTTCGCAGAGAGGCTGTGTGCGTGTGTGTTCACAGAGAGGCTGTGTGCGTGTGTGTGTGTGTTCACAGAGGCTGTGTGCGTGTGTGTGTGTGTTCACAGAGAGACTGTGTGCGTGTGTGTGTGTGTGTTCACAGAGAGGCTGTGTGCGCGTGTGTGTGTTCACAGAGAGGCTGTGTGTGTGCGCGTGTGTGTTCACAGAGAGGCTGTGTGTGTGCGCGTGTGTGTTCGCAGAGAGGCTGCGCGTGTGTGTTCGCAGAGAGGCTGCGCGTGTGTGTTCGCAGAGAGGCTGCGCGTGTGTGTGTTCGCAGAGAGGCTGCGCGTGTGTGTGTTCGCAGAGAGGCTGCGCGTGTGTGTGTTCGCAGAGAGGCTGCGCGTGTGTGTGTTCGCAGAGAGGCTGCGTGTGTGTGTGTGTGTGTGTGTTCGTGTGTTCACAGAGAGGCTTTGCGTGTGCGCGTGTGTGTGTTCACAGAGAGGCTTTGCGTGTGTGTGTTCACAGAGAGGCTTTGCGTGTGTGTTCACAGAGAGGCTTTGCGTGTGTGTTCACAGAGAGGCTTTGCGTGTGTGTGTTCACAGAGAGGCTTTGCGTGTGTGTGTTCACAGAGAGGCTGTGTGTGTGTTCACAGAGAGGCTTTGCGTGTGTGTGTTCACAGAGAGGCTTTGCGTGTGTGTGTTCACAGAGAGGCTTTGCGTGTGTGTGTTCACAGAGAGGCTTTGCGTGTGTGTGTTCACAGAGAGGCTTTGCGTGTGTGTGTTCACAGAGAGGCTTTGCGTGTGTGTGTTCACAGAGAGGCTTTGCGTGTGTGTGTTCACAGAGAGGCTTTGCGTGTGTGTGTTCACAGAGAGGCTGTGCGTGTGTGTGTTCACAGAGAGGCTGTGCGTGCGTGTTCACAGAGAGGCTGTGCGTGCGTGTTCACAGAGAGGCTGTGTGTGTGTGTGCACAGAGAGGCTGTGTGTGTGTGTTCACAGAGAGGCTGTGTGTGTGTTCACAGAGAGGCTGTGTGTGTGTGTTCACAGAGAGGCTGTGTGTGTGTGTTCACAGAGAGGCTGTGTGTGTGTGTTCACAGAGAGGCTGTGTGTGTGTGTTCACAGAGAGGCTGTGTGTGTGCGCGTGTGTGTGTGTTCACAGAGAGGCTGGGTGTGTGCGTGTGCGTGTTCACAGAGAGGCTGTGTGTGTGCGTGTGCGTGTTCACAGAGAGGCTGTGTGTGTGTGTTCACAGAGAGGCTGTGTGTGTGTTCACAGAGAGGCTGTGTGTGTGCGCGTGTGTGTGTGTTCACAGAGAGGCTGTGTGTGTGCGCGTGTGTGTGTGGTCACAGAGAGGCTGTGTGTGTGTGTGTTCACAGAGAGACTGTGTGCGTGTGTGTGTGTGTTCACAGAGAGGCTGTGTGCGTGTGTGTTCACAGAGAGGCTGTGTGCGTGTGTGTGTGTGTTCACAGAGAGGCTGTGTGCGTGTGTGTGTGTGTTCACAGAGAGGCTGTGTTCGTGTGTGTGTGTGTTCACAGACAGGCTGTGTGCGTGTGTGTGTGTGTCTTCACAGAGAGACTGTGTGCGTGTGTGTGTGTGTGTGTGTGTTCACAAAGAGGCTGTGTGCGTGTGTGTGTGTGTGTGTGTGTTCACAGAGAGGCTGTGTGTGTGCGCGTGTGTGTTCGCAGAGAGGCTGTGTGTGTGCGCGTATGTGTTCGCAGAGAGGATTTGTGTGCGCGTGTGTGTTCGCAGAGAGGCTGTGTGTGTGCGCGTGTGTGTTCGCAGAGAGGCTGCGCGTGTGTGTGTTCGCAGAGAGGCTGCGCGTGTGTGTGTTCGCAGAGAGGCTGCGCGTGTGTGTGTTCGCAGAGAGGCTGCGCGTGTGTGTGTTCGCAGAGAGGCTGCGTGTGTGTGTGTGTGCGTGTTCACAGAGAGGCTGTGTGTGTGCGTGTTTACAGAGAGGCTGTGTGTGCGTGTGTTTACAGAGAGGCTGTGTGTGCGCGTGTTTACAGAGAGGCTGTGTGTGCGCGTGTTTACAGAGAGGCTGTGTGTGCGTGTGTTTACAGAGAGGCTGTGTGTGCGTGTTCACAGAGAGACTGTGTGTGTGTGTGTTCACAGAGAGGCTGTGTGTGCGTGTGTGTGTTCACAGAGAGGCTGTGTGCGTGTGTGTGTGTGTTCACAGAGAGGCTGTGTGTGCGTGTGTGTGTTCACAGAGAGGCTGTGTGCGTGTGTGTGTGTTCACAGAGAGGCTGTGTGCGTGTGTGTGTGTGTTCACAGAGAGGCTGTGTGCGTGTGTGTGTGTGTGTGTTCACAGAGGCTGTGTGCGTGTGTGTGTGTGTTCACAGAGAGACTGTGTGCGTGTGTGTGTGTGTGTTCACAGAGAGGCTGTGTGCGTGTGTGTGTGTGTTCACAGAGAGGCTGTGTGCGCGTGTGTGTGTTCACAGAGAGGCTGTGTGTGTGCGCGTGTGTGTTCACAGAGAGGCTGTGTGTGTGCGCGTGTGTGTTCGCAGAGAGGCTGTGCGTGTGTTCGCAGAGAGGCTGCGCGTGTGTGTTCGCAGAGAGGCTGCGCGTGTGTGTGTTCGCAGAGAGGCTGCGCGTGTGTGTGTTCGCAGAGAGGCTGCGCGTGTGTGTGTTCGCAGAGAGGCTGCGCGTGTGTGTGTTCGCAGAGAGGCTGCGTGTGTGTGTGTGTGTGTGTGTTCGTGTGTTCACAGAGAGGCTTTGCGTGTGCGCGTGTGTGTGTTCACAGAGAGGCTTTGCGTGTGTGTGTTCACAGAGAGGCTTTGCGTGTGTGTTCACAGAGAGGCTTTGCGTGTGTGTGTTCACAGAGAGGCTTTGCGTGTGTGTGTTCACAGAGAGGCTTTGCGTGTGTGTGTTCACAGAGAGGCTTTGCGTGTGTGTGTTCACAGAGAGGCTTTGCGTGTGTGTGTTCACAGAGAGGCTTTGCGTGTGTGTGTTCACAGAGAGGCTTTGCGTGTGTGTGTTCACAGAGAGGCTTTGCGTGTGTGTGTTCACAGAGAGGCTTTGCGTGTGTGTGTTCACAGAGAGGCTTTGCGTGTGTGTGTTCACAGAGAGGCTTTGCGTGTGTGTGTTCACAGAGAGGCTTTGCGTGTGTGTGTTCACAGAGAGGCTGTGCGTGCGTGTTCACAGAGAGGCTGTGCGTGCGTGTTCACAGAGAGGCTGTGTGTGTGCGCGTCTGCGTGTTCACAGAGAGGCTGTGTGTGTGCGCGTGTGTGTGTGTTCACAGAGAGGCTGTGTGTGTGCCCGTGTGTGTGTGTGTTCACAGAGAGGCTGTGTGTGTGCGCGTGTGTGTGTGTTCACAGAGAGGCTGTGTGTGTGTGCGTGCGTGTTCACAGAGAGGCTGTGTGTGTGTGTTCACAGAGAGGCTGTGTGTGTGCGCGTGTGTGTGTTCACAGAGAGGCTGTGTGTGTGCGCGTGTGTGTGTTCACAGAGAGGCTGTGTGTGTGCGCGTGTGTGTGTGTTCACAGAGAGGCTGTGTGTGTGCGCGTGTGTGTGTGTTCACAGAGAGGCTGTGTGTGTGCGCGTGTGTGTGTGTGCACAGAGTGGCTGTGTGTGTGTGTGCACAGAGAGGCTGTGTGTGTGTGTGCACAGAGAGGCTTTGCGTGTGTGTGTTCACAGAGAGGCTTTGCGTGTGTGTGTTCACAGAGAGGCTTTGCGTGTGTGTGTTCACAGAGAGGCTTTGCGTGTGTGTGTTCACAGAGAGGCTGTGCGTGCGTGTTCACAGAGAGGCTGTGCGTGCGTGTTCACAGAGAGGCTGTGTGTGTGCGCGTCTGCGTGTTCACAGAGAGGCTGTGTGTGTGCGCGTGTGTGTGTGTTCACAGAGAGGCTGTGTGTGTGCGCGTGTGTGTGTGTGTTCACAGAGAGGCTGTGTGTGTGCGCGTGTGTGTGTGTTCACAGAGAGGCTGTGTGTGTGCGCGTGCGTGTTCACAGAGAGGCTGTGTGTGTGTGTTCACAGAGAGGCTGTGTGTGTGCGCGTGTGTGTGTTCACAGAGAGGCTGTGTGTGTGCGCGTGTGTGTGTTCACAGAGAGGCTGTGTGTGTGCGCGTGTGTGTGTGTTCACAGAGAGGCTGTGTGTGTGCGCGTGTGTGTGTGTTCACAGAGAGGCTGTGTGTGTGCGCGTGTGTGTGTGTTCACAGAGAGGCTGTGTGTGTGCGCGTGTGTGTGTGTGCACAGAGTGGCTGTGTGTGTGTGTGCACAGAGAGGCTGTGTGTGTGTGCACAGAGAGGCTGTGTGTGTGTGTGCACAGAGAGGCTGTGTGTGTGTGTGCACAGAGAGGCTGTGTGTGTGTGTGTGCACAGAGAGGCTGTGTGTGTGTGTGTGCACAGAGAGGCTGTGTGTGTGTGTGTGCACAGAGAGGCTGTGTGTGTGTGTGTGCACAGAGAGGCTGTGTGTGTGTGTGTGCACAGAGAGGCTGTGTGTGTGTGTGTGCACAGAGAGGCTGTGTGTGTGTGTGTGCACAGAGAGGCTGTGTGTGTGTGTGTGCACAGAGAGGCTGTGTGTGTATGTGCACAGAGAGGCTGTGTGTGTGTGTGCACAGAGAGGCTGTGTGTGTGTGTGCACAGAGAGGCTGTGTGTGTGTGTGTGTGCACAGAGAGGCTGTGTGTGTGTGTGCACAGAGAGGCTGTGTGTGTGTGTGCACAGAGAGGCTGTGTGTGTGTGTGTGTGCACAGAGAGGCTGTGTGTGTGTGTGCACAGAGAGGCTGTGTGTGTGTGTGCACAGAGAGGCTGTGTGTGTGTGTGCACAGAGAGGCTGTGTGTGTGTGCACAGAGAGGCTGTGTGTGTGCACAGAGAGGCTGTGTGTGTGTGCACAGAGAGGCTGTGTGTGTGCGCGTGTGTGTGTGTTCACAGAGAGGCTGGGTGTGTGCGTGTGCGTGTTCACAGAGAGGCTGTGTGTGTGCGTGTGCGTGTTCACAGAGAGGCTGTGTGTGTGTGTTCACAGAGAGGCTGTGTGTGTGTTCACAGAGAGGCTGTGTGTGTGCGCGTGTGTGTGTGTTCACAGAGAGGCTGTGTGTGTGCGCGTGTGTGTGTGGTCACAGAGAGGCTGTGTGTGTGTGTGTTCACAGAGAGACTGTGTGCGTGTGTGTGTGTGTTCACAGAGAGGCTGTGTGCGTGTGTGTTCACAGAGAGGCTGTGTGCGTGTGTGTGTGTGTTCACAGAGAGGCTGTGTGCGTGTGTGTGTGTGTTCACAGAGAGGCTGTGTTCGTGTGTGTGTGTGTTCACAGACAGGCTGTGTGCGTGTGTGTGTGTGTCTTCACAGAGAGACTGTGTGCGTGTGTGTGTGTGTGTGTGTGTTCACAAAGAGGCTGTGTGCGTGTGTGTGTGTGTGTGTGTGTTCACAGAGAGGCTGTGTGTGTGCGCGTGTGTGTTCGCAGAGAGGCTGTGTGTGTGCGCGTATGTGTTCGCAGAGAGGATTTGTGTGCGCGTGTGTGTTCGCAGAGAGGCTGTGTGTGTGCGCGTGTGTGTTCGCAGAGAGGCTGCGCGTGTGTGTGTTCGCAGAGAGGCTGCGCGTGTGTGTGTTCGCAGAGAGGCTGCGCGTGTGTGTGTTCGCAGAGAGGCTGCGCGTGTGTGTGTTCGCAGAGAGGCTGCGTGTGTGTGTGTGTGCGTGTTCACAGAGAGGCTGTGTGTGTGCGTGTTTACAGAGAGGCTGTGTGTGCGTGTGTTTACAGAGAGGCTGTGTGTGCGCGTGTTTACAGAGAGGCTGTGTGTGCGCGTGTTTACAGAGAGGCTGTGTGTGCGTGTGTTTACAGAGAGGCTGTGTGTGCGTGTTCACAGAGAGACTGTGTGTGTGTGTGTTCACAGAGAGGCTGTGTGTGCGTGTGTGTGTTCACAGAGAGGCTGTGTGCGTGTGTGTGTGTGTTCACAGAGAGGCTGTGTGTGCGTGTGTGTGTTCACAGAGAGGCTGTGTGCGTGTGTGTGTGTTCACAGAGAGGCTGTGTGCGTGTGTGTGTGTGTTCACAGAGAGGCTGTGTGCGTGTGTGTGTGTGTGTGTTCACAGAGGCTGTGTGCGTGTGTGTGTGTGTTCACAGAGAGACTGTGTGCGTGTGTGTGTGTGTGTTCACAGAGAGGCTGTGTGCGTGTGTGTGTGTGTTCACAGAGAGGCTGTGTGCGCGTGTGTGTGTTCACAGAGAGGCTGTGTGTGTGCGCGTGTGTGTTCACAGAGAGGCTGTGTGTGTGCGCGTGTGTGTTCGCAGAGAGGCTGTGCGTGTGTTCGCAGAGAGGCTGCGCGTGTGTGTTCGCAGAGAGGCTGCGCGTGTGTGTGTTCGCAGAGAGGCTGCGCGTGTGTGTGTTCGCAGAGAGGCTGCGCGTGTGTGTGTTCGCAGAGAGGCTGCGCGTGTGTGTGTTCGCAGAGAGGCTGCGTGTGTGTGTGTGTGTGTGTGTTCGTGTGTTCACAGAGAGGCTTTGCGTGTGCGCGTGTGTGTGTTCACAGAGAGGCTTTGCGTGTGTGTGTTCACAGAGAGGCTTTGCGTGTGTGTTCACAGAGAGGCTTTGCGTGTGTGTGTTCACAGAGAGGCTTTGCGTGTGTGTGTTCACAGAGAGGCTTTGCGTGTGTGTGTTCACAGAGAGGCTTTGCGTGTGTGTGTTCACAGAGAGGCTTTGCGTGTGTGTGTTCACAGAGAGGCTTTGCGTGTGTGTGTTCACAGAGAGGCTTTGCGTGTGTGTGTTCACAGAGAGGCTTTGCGTGTGTGTGTTCACAGAGAGGCTTTGCGTGTGTGTGTTCACAGAGAGGCTTTGCGTGTGTGTGTTCACAGAGAGGCTTTGCGTGTGTGTGTTCACAGAGAGGCTTTGCGTGTGTGTGTTCACAGAGAGGCTGTGCGTGCGTGTTCACAGAGAGGCTGTGCGTGCGTGTTCACAGAGAGGCTGTGTGTGTGCGCGTCTGCGTGTTCACAGAGAGGCTGTGTGTGTGCGCGTGTGTGTGTGTTCACAGAGAGGCTGTGTGTGTGCCCGTGTGTGTGTGTGTTCACAGAGAGGCTGTGTGTGTGCGCGTGTGTGTGTGTTCACAGAGAGGCTGTGTGTGTGTGCGTGCGTGTTCACAGAGAGGCTGTGTGTGTGTGTTCACAGAGAGGCTGTGTGTGTGCGCGTGTGTGTGTTCACAGAGAGGCTGTGTGTGTGCGCGTGTGTGTGTTCACAGAGAGGCTGTGTGTGTGCGCGTGTGTGTGTGTTCACAGAGAGGCTGTGTGTGTGCGCGTGTGTGTGTGTTCACAGAGAGGCTGTGTGTGTGCGCGTGTGTGTGTGTGCACAGAGTGGCTGTGTGTGTGTGTGCACAGAGAGGCTGTGTGTGTGTGTGCACAGAGAGGCTTTGCGTGTGTGTGTTCACAGAGAGGCTTTGCGTGTGTGTGTTCACAGAGAGGCTTTGCGTGTGTGTGTTCACAGAGAGGCTTTGCGTGTGTGTGTTCACAGAGAGGCTGTGCGTGCGTGTTCACAGAGAGGCTGTGCGTGCGTGTTCACAGAGAGGCTGTGTGTGTGCGCGTCTGCGTGTTCACAGAGAGGCTGTGTGTGTGCGCGTGTGTGTGTGTTCACAGAGAGGCTGTGTGTGTGCGCGTGTGTGTGTGTGTTCACAGAGAGGCTGTGTGTGTGCGCGTGTGTGTGTGTTCACAGAGAGGCTGTGTGTGTGCGCGTGCGTGTTCACAGAGAGGCTGTGTGTGTGTGTTCACAGAGAGGCTGTGTGTGTGCGCGTGTGTGTGTTCACAGAGAGGCTGTGTGTGTGCGCGTGTGTGTGTTCACAGAGAGGCTGTGTGTGTGCGCGTGTGTGTGTGTTCACAGAGAGGCTGTGTGTGTGCGCGTGTGTGTGTGTTCACAGAGAGGCTGTGTGTGTGCGCGTGTGTGTGTGTTCACAGAGAGGCTGTGTGTGTGCGCGTGTGTGTGTGTGCACAGAGTGGCTGTGTGTGTGTGTGCACAGAGAGGCTGTGTGTGTGTGCACAGAGAGGCTGTGTGTGTGTGTGCACAGAGAGGCTGTGTGTGTGTGTGCACAGAGAGGCTGTGTGTGTGTGTGTGCACAGAGAGGCTGTGTGTGTGTGTGTGCACAGAGAGGCTGTGTGTGTGTGTGTGCACAGAGAGGCTGTGTGTGTGTGTGTGCACAGAGAGGCTGTGTGTGTGTGTGTGCACAGAGAGGCTGTGTGTGTGTGTGTGCACAGAGAGGCTGTGTGTGTGTGTGTGCACAGAGAGGCTGTGTGTGTATGTGCACAGAGAGGCTGTGTGTGTGTGTGCACAGAGAGGCTGTGTGTGTGTGTGCACAGAGAGGCTGTGTGTGTGTGTGTGTGCACAGAGAGGCTGTGTGTGTGTGTGCACAGAGAGGCTGTGTGTGTGTGTGCACAGAGAGGCTGTGTGTGTGTGTGTGTGCACAGAGAGGCTGTGTGTGTGTGTGCACAGAGAGGCTGTGTGTGTGTGTGCACAGAGAGGCTGTGTGTGTGTGTGCACAGAGAGGCTGTGTGTGTGTGCACAGAGAGGCTGTGTGTGTGCACAGAGAGGCTGTGTGTGTGTGTGTGCACAGAGAGGCTGTGTGTGTGTGTGTGCACAGAGAGGCTGTGTGTGTGTGTGTGCACAGAGAGGCTGTGTGTGTGTGTGCACAGAGAGGCTGTGTGTGTGCACAGAGAGGCTGTGTGTGTGTGTGCACAGAGAGGCTGTGTGTGTGTGTGCACAGAGAGGCTGTGTGTGTGTGTGTGCACAGAGAGGCTGTGTGTGTGTGTGCGCACAGAGAGGCTGTGTGTGTGTGTGCACAGAGAGGCTGTGTGTGTGTGTGCACAGAGAGGCTGTGTGTGTGTGTTCACAGAGAGGCTGTGTGTGTGTGTGTGTTCACAGAGAGGCTGTGTGTGTGTGTTCACAGAGAGGCTGTGTGTGTGTGTTCACAGAGAGGCTGTGTGTGTGTGTTCACAGAGAGGCTGTGTGTGTGTGTTCACAGAGATGCTGTGTGTGTGCGCGTGTGTGTGTGTTCACAGAGAGGCTGGGTGTGTGCGTGTGCGTGTTCACAGAGAGGCTGTGTGTGTGCGTGTGCGTGTTCACAGAGAGGCTGTGTGTGTGTGTTCACAGAGAGGCTGTGTGTGTGTTCACAGAGAGGCTGTGTGTGTGCGCGTGTGTGTGTGTTCACAGAGAGGCTGTGTGTGTGCGCGTGTGTGTGTGTGTTCACAGAGAGGCTGTGTGTGTGCGCGTGTGTGTGTGTTCACAGAGAGGCTGTGTGTGTGCGCGTGTGTGTGTTCACAGAGAGGCTGTGTGTGTGCGCGTGTGTGTGTTCACAGAGAGGCTGTGTGTGTGCGCGTGTGTGTGTTCACAGAGAGGCTGTGTGTGTGCGCGTGTGTGTGTTCACAGAGAGGCTGTGTGTGTGCGCGTGTGTGTGTTCACATAGAGGCTGTGTGTGTACGCGTGTGTGTGTTCACAGAGAGGCTGTGTGTGTGCGCGTGTGTGTGTGTTCACAGAGAGGCTGTGTGTGTGCGCGTGTGTGTGTGTTCACAGAGAGGCTGTGTGTGTGCGCGTGTGTGTGTGTTCACAGAGAGGCTGTGTGTGTGCGCGTGTGTGTGTTCACAGAGTGGCTGTGTGTGTGCGCGTGTGTGTGTGTTCACAGAGTGGCTGTGTGTGTGCGCGCGTGTGTGTGTGCACAGAGAGGCTGTGTGTGTGTGTGCACAGAGAGGCTGTGTGTGTGTGTGCACAGAGAGGCTGTGTGTGTGTGTGCACAGAGAGGCTGTGTGTGTGTGTGCACAGAGAGGCTGTGTGTGTGTGTGCACAGAGAGGCTGTGTGTGTGCACAGAGAGGCTGTGTGTGTGTGTGCACAGAGAGGCTGTGTGTGTGTGTTCACAGAGAGGCTGTGTGTGTGTGTTCACAGAGAGGCTGTGTGTGTGTGTTCACAGAGAGGCTGTGTGTGTGTTCACAGAGAGGCTGTGTGTGTGTTCACAGAGAGGCTGTGTGTGTGCGCGTGTGTGTGTTCACAGAGAGGCTGTGTGTGTGTGTTCACAGAGAGGCTGTGTGTGTGTGTTCACAGAGAGGCTGTGTGTGTGTGTTCACAGAGAGGCTGTGTGTGTGCGCGTGTGTGTGTGTTCACAGAGAGGCTGTGTGTGCGCGTGTGTGTGTGTTCACAGAGAGGCTGTGTGTGTGCGCGTGTGTGTGTGTTCACAGAGAGGCTGTGTGTGTGTGTGTGTGCACAGAGAGGCTGTGTGTGTGTGTGTGTGCACAGAGAGGCTGTGTGTGTGTGTGTGTGCACAGAGAGGCTGTGTGTGTGTGTGTGTGCACAGAGAGGCTGTGTGTGTGTGTGTGTGTGCACAGAGAGGCTGTGTGTGTGTGTGTGCACAGAGAGGCTGTGTGTGTGTGTGTGCACAGAGAGGCTGTGTGTGTGTGTGTGCACAGAGAGGCTGTGTGTGTGTGTGCACAGAGAGGCTGTGTGTGTGTGTGTGCACAGAGAGGCTGTGTGTGTGTGTGTGCACAGAGAGGCTGTGTGTGTGTGTGTGTGTGTGCACAGAGAGGCTGTGTGTGTGTGTGTGTGCACAGAGAGGCTGTGTGTGTGTGTGTGTGTGTGCGCACAGAGAGGCTGTGTGTGTGTGTGCACAGAGAGGCTGTGTGTGTGTGCGCACAGAGAGGCTGTGTGTGTGTGTGTGTGTGTGTGCGCACAGAGAGGCTGTGTGTGTGTGCACAGAGAGGCTGTGTGTGTGTGTGTGTGTGTGTGTGCGCACAGAGAGGCTGTGTGTGTGTGTGTGTGTGCACAGAGAGGCTGTGTGTGTGTGTGTGTGTGTGTGTGTGTGTGTGTGTGCACAGAGAGGCTGTGTGTGTGTGTGTGTGTGTGTGTGTGCACAGAGAGGCTGTGTGTGTGTGTGTGTGTGCACAGAGAGGCTGTGTGTGTGTGTGTGTGCACAGAGAGGCTGTGTGTGTGTGTGTGTGTGTGTGTGTGTGTGCGCACAGAGAGGCTGTGTGTGTGTGTGTGTGTGCACAGAGAGGCTGTGTGTGTGTGTGCACAGAGAGGCTGTGTGTGTGTGTTCACAGAGAGGCTGTGTGTGTGTGTTCACAGAGAGGCTGTGTGTGTGTGTTCACAGAGAGGCTGTGTGTGTGTGTTCACAGAGAGGCTGTGTGTGTGCGCGTGTGTGTGTGTTCACAGAGAGGCTGTGTGTGCGCGTGTGTGTGTGTTCACAGAGAGGCTGTGTGTGTGCGCGTGTGTGTGTGTTCACAGAGAGGCTGTGTGCGTGTGTGTGTGTGTTCACAGAGAGGCTGTGTTCGTGTGTGTGTGTGTTCACAGACAGGCTGTGTGCGTGTGTGTGTGTGTCTTCACAGAGAGACTGTGTGCGTGTGTGTGTGTGTGTGTGTGTTCACAAAGAGGCTGTGTGCGTGTGTGTGTGTGTGTGTGTGTTCACAGAGAGGCTGTGTGTGTGCGCGTGTGTGTTCGCAGAGAGGCTGTGTGTGTGCGCGTATGTGTTCGCAGAGAGGCTTTGTGTGCGCGTGTGTGTTCGCAGAGAGGCTGTGTGTGTGCGCGTGTGTGTTCGCAGAGAGGCTGCGCGTGTGTGTGTTCGCAGAGAGGCTGCGCGTGTGTGTGTTCGCAGAGAGGCTGCGCGTGTGTGTGTTCGCAGAGAGGCTGCGCGTGTGTGTGTTCGCAGAGAGGCTGCGTGTGTGTGTGTGTGCGTGTTCACAGAGAGGCTGTGTGTGTGCGTGTTTACAGAGAGGCTGTGTGTGCGTGTGTTTACAGAGAGGCTGTGTGTGCGCGTGTTTACAGAGAGGCTGTGTGTGCGCGTGTTTACAGAGAGGCTGTGTGTGCGTGTGTTTACAGAGAGGCTGTGTGTGCGTGTTCACAGAGAGACTGTGTGTGTGTGTGTTCACAGAGAGGCTGTGTGTGCGTGTGTGTGTTCACAGAGAGGCTGTGTGCGTGTGTGTGTGTGTTCACAGAGAGGCTGTGTGTGCGTGTGTGTGTTCACAGAGAGGCTGTGTGCGTGTGTGTGTGTTCACAGAGAGGCTGTGTGCGTGTGTGTGTGTGTTCACAGAGAGGCTGTGTGCGTGTGTGTGTGTGTTCACAGAGGCTGTGTGTGTGTGTGTGTGTGTTCACAGAGGCTGTGTGCGTGTGTGTGTGTGTGTTCACAGAGAGACTGTGTGCGTGTGTGTGTGTGTGTTCACAGAGAGGCTGTGTGCGTGTGTGTGTGTGTGTTCACAGAGAGGCTGTGTGCGCGTGTGTGTGTTCACAGAGAGGCTGTGTGTGTGCGCGTGTGTGTTCACAGAGAGGCTGTGTGTGTGCGCGTGTGTGTTCGCAGAGAGGCTGTGCGTGTGTTCGCAGAGAGGCTGCGCGTGTGTGTTCGCAGAGAGGCTGCGCGTGTGTGTGTTCGCAGAGAGGCTGCGCGTGTGTGTGTTCGCAGAGAGGCTGCGCGTGTGTGTGTTCGCAGAGAGGCTGCGCGTGTGTGTGTTCGCAGAGAGGCTGCGTGTGTGTGTGTGTGTGTGTGTTCGTGTGTTCACAGAGAGGCTTTGCGTGTGCGCGTGTGTGTGTTCACAGAGAGGCTTTGCGTGTGTGTGTTCACAGAGAGGCTTTGCGTGTGTGTTCACAGAGAGGCTTTGCGTGTGTGTGTTCACAGAGAGGCTTTGCGTGTGTGTGTTCACAGAGAGGCTTTGCGTGTGTGTGTTCACAGAGAGGCTTTGCGTGTGTGTGTTCACAGAGAGGCTTTGCGTGTGTGTGTTCACAGAGAGGCTTTGCGTGTGTGTGTTCACAGAGAGGCTTTGCGTGTGTGTGTTCACAGAGAGGCTTTGCGTGTGTGTGTTCACAGAGAGGCTTTGCGTGTGTGTGTTCACAGAGAGGCTTTGCGTGTGTGTGTTCACAGAGAGGCTTTGCGTGTGTGTGTTCACAGAGAGGCTTTGCGTGTGTGTGTTCACAGAGAGGCTGTGCGTGCGTGTTCACAGAGAGGCTGTGCGTGCGTGTTCACAGAGAGGCTGTGTGTGTGCGCGTCTGCGTGTTCACAGAGAGGCTGTGTGTGTGCGCGTGTGTGTGTGTTCACAGAGAGGCTGTGTGTGTGCGCGTGTGTGTGTGTGTTCACAGAGAGGCTGTGTGTGTGCGCGTGTGTGTGTGTTCACAGAGAGGCTGTGTGTGTGTGCGTGCGTGTTCACAGAGAGGCTGTGTGTGTGTGTTCACAGAGAGGCTGTGTGTGTGCGCGTGTGTGTGTTCACAGAGAGGCTGTGTGTGTGCGCGTGTGTGTGTTCACAGAGAGGCTGTGTGTGTGCGCGTGTGTGTGTGTTCACAGAGAGGCTGTGTGTGTGCGCGTGTGTGTGTGTTCACAGAGAGGCTGTGTGTGTGCGCGTGTGTGTGTGTTCACAGAGAGGCTGTGTGTGTGCGCGTGTGTGTGTGTGCACAGAGTGGCTGTGTGTGTGTGTGCACAGAGAGGCTGTGTGTGTGTGTGCACAGAGAGGCTTTGCGTGTGTGTGTTCACAGAGAGGCTTTGCGTGTGTGTGTTCACAGAGAGGCTTTGCGTGTGTGTGTTCACAGAGAGGCTTTGCGTGTGTGTGTTCACAGAGAGGCTTTGCGTGTGTGTGTTCACAGAGAGGCTGTGCGTGCGTGTTCACAGAGAGGCTGTGCGTGCGTGTTCACAGAGAGGCTGTGTGTGTGCGCGTCTGCGTGTTCACAGAGAGGCTGTGTGTGTGCGCGTGTGTGTGTGTTCACAGAGAGGCTGTGTGTGTGCGCGTGTGTGTGTGTGTTCACAGAGAGGCTGTGTGTGTGCGCGTGTGTGTGTGTTCACAGAGAGGCTGTGTGTGTGCGCGTGCGTGTTCACAGAGAGGCTGTGTGTGTGTGTTCACAGAGAGGCTGTGTGTGTGCGCGTGTGTGTGTTCACAGAGAGGCTGTGTGTGTGCGCGTGTGTGTGTTCACAGAGAGGCTGTGTGTGTGCGCGTGTGTGTGTGTTCACAGAGAGGCTGTGTGTGTGCGCGTGTGTGTGTGTTCACAGAGAGGCTGTGTGTGTGCGCGTGTGTGTGTGTTCACAGAGAGGCTGTGTGTGTGCGCGTGTGTGTGTGTTCACAGAGAGGCTGTGTGTGTGCGCGTGTGTGTGTGTGCACAGAGTGGCTGTGTGTGTGTGTGCACAGAGAGGCTGTGTGTGTGTGTGCACAGAGAGGCTGTGTGTGTGTGCACAGAGAGGCTGTGTGTGTGTGTGCACAGAGAGGCTGTGTGTGTGTGTGTGCACAGAGAGGCTGTGTGTGTGTGTGTGCACAGAGAGGCTGTGTGTGTGTGTGTGCACAGAGAGGCTGTGTGTGTGTGTGTGCACAGAGAGGCTGTGTGTGTGTGTGCACAGAGAGGCTGTGTGTGTGTGTGCACAGAGAGGCTGTGTGTGTGTGCACAGAGAGGCTGTGTGTGTGCACAGAGAGGCTGTGTGTGTGTGTGTGCACAGAGAGGCTGTGTGTGTGTGTGCACAGAGAGGCTGTGTGTGTGTGTGTGCACAGAGAGGCTGTGTGTGTGTGTGTGCACAGAGAGGCTGTGTGTGTGTGCACAGAGAGGCTGTGTGTGTGCACAGAGAGGCTGTGTGTGTGTGTGCACAGAGAGGCTGTGTGTGTGTGTGCACAGAGAGGCTGTGTGTGTGTGTGTGCACAGAGAGGCTGTGTGTGTGTGTGCGCACAGAGAGGCTGTGTGTGTGTGTGCACAGAGAGGCTGTGTGTGTGTGTGCACAGAGAGGCTGTGTGTGTGTGTTCACAGAGAGGCTGTGTGTGTGTGTGTGTTCACAGAGAGGCTGTGTGTGTGTGTTCACAGAGAGGCTGTGTGTGTGTTCACAGAGAGGCTGTGTGTGTGTGTTCACAGAGAGGCTGTGTGTGTGTGTTCACAGAGAGGCTGTGTGTGTGCGCGTGTGTGTGTGTTCACAGAGAGGCTGGGTGTGTGCGTGTGCGTGTTCACAGAGAGGCTGTGTGTGTGCGTGTGCGTGTTCACAGAGAGGCTGTGTGTGTGTGTTCACAGAGAGGCTGTGTGTGTGTTCACAGAGAGGCTGTGTGTGTGCGCGTGTGTGTGTGTTCACAGAGAGGCTGTGTGTGTGCGCGTGTGTGTGTGTGTTCACAGAGAGGCTGTGTGTGTGCGCGTGTGTGTGTGTTCACAGAGAGGCTGTGTGTGTGCGCGTGTGTGTGTTCACAGAGAGGCTGTGTGTGTGCGCGTGTGTGTGTTCACAGAGAGGCTGTGTGTGTGCGCGTGTGTGTGTTCACAGAGAGGCTGTGTGTGTGCGCGTGTGTGTGTTCACATAGAGGCTGTGTGTGTACGCGTGTGTGTGTTCACAGAGAGGCTGTGTGTGTGCGCGTGTGTGTGTGTTCACAGAGAGGCTGTGTGTGTGCGCGTGTGTGTGTGTTCACAGAGAGGCTGTGTGTGTGCGCGTGTGTGTGTGTTCACAGAGAGGCTGTGTGTGTGCGCGTGTGTGTGTGTTCACAGAGTGGCTGTGTGTGTGCGCGTGTGTGTGTGTTCACAGAGTGGCTGTGTGTGTGCGCGTGTGTGTGTGTGCACAGAGAGGCTGTGTGTGTGTGTGCACAGAGAGGCTGTGTGTGTGTGTGCACAGAGAGGCTGTGTGTGTGTGTGCACAGAGAGGCTGTGTGTGTGCACAGAGAGGCTGTGTGTGTGTGTGCACAGAGAGGCTGTGTGTGTGTGTTCACAGAGAGGCTGTGTGTGTGTGTTCACAGAGAGGCTGTGTGTGTGTGTTCACAGAGAGGCTGTGTGTGTGTGTTCACAGAGAGGCTGTGTGTGTGTTCACAGAGAGGCTGTGTGTGTGCGCGTGTGTGTGTTCACAGAGAGGCTGTGTGTGTGTGTGTTCACAGAGAGGCTGTGTGTGTGTGTTCACAGAGAGGCTGTGTGTGTGTGTTCACAGAGAGGCTGTGTGTGTGTGTTCACAGAGAGGCTGTGTGTGTGCGCGTGTGTGTGTGTTCACAGAGAGGCTGTGTGTGCGCGTGTGTGTGTGTTCACAGAGAGGCTGTGTGTGTGCGCGTGTGTGTGTGTTCACAGAGAGGCTGTGTGTGTGTGTGTGTGCACAGAGAGGCTGTGTGTGTGTGTGTGTGTGCACAGAGAGGCTGTGTGTGTGTGTGTGTGCACAGAGAGGCTGTGTGTGTGTGTGTGTGCACAGAGAGGCTGTGTGTGTGTGTGTGTGCACAGAGAGGCTGTGTGTGTGTGTGTGTGCACAGAGAGGCTGTGTGTGTGTGTGTGTGTGCACAGAGAGGCTGTGTGTGTGTGTGTGCACAGAGAGGCTGTGTGTGTGTGTGTGCACAGAGAGGCTGTGTGTGTGTGTGTGCACAGAGAGGCTGTGTGTGTGTGTGCACAGAGAGGCTGTGTGTGTGTGTGTGCACAGAGAGGCTGTGTGTGTGTGTGTGCACAGAGAGGCTGTGTGTGTGTGTGTGTGTGTGCACAGAGAGGCTGTGTGTGTGTGTGTGTGCACAGAGAGGCTGTGTGTGTGTGTGTGTGTGTGTGCGCACAGAGAGGCTGTGTGTGTGTGTGCACAGAGAGGCTGTGTGTGTGTGCGCACAGAGAGGCTGTGTGTGTGTGTGTGTGTGTGTGCGCACAGAGAGGCTGTGTGTGTGTGCACAGAGAGGCTGTGTGTGTGTGCACAGAGAGGCTGTGTGTGTGTGTGTGTGTGTGTGTGTGCGCACAGAGAGGCTGTGTGTGTGTGTGTGTGTGCACAGAGAGGCTGTGTGTGTGTGTGTGTGTGTGTGTGTGTGTGTGTGTGCACAGAGAGGCTGTGTGTGTGTGTGTGTGTGTGTGTGTGCACAGAGAGGCTGTGTGTGTGTGTGTGTGTGCACAGAGAGGCTGTGTGTGTGTGTGTGTGCACAGAGAGGCTGTGTGTGTGTGTGTGTGTGTGTGTGTGTGTGCGCACAGAGAGGCTGTGTGTGTGTGTGTGTGTGCACAGAGAGGCTGTGTGTGTGTGTGCACAGAGAGGCTGTGTGTGTGTGTTCACAGAGAGGCTGTGTGTGTGTGTTCACAGAGAGGCTGTGTGTGTGTGTTCACAGAGAGGCTGTGTGTGTGTGTTCACAGAGAGGCTGTGTGTGTGCGCGTGTGTGTGTGTTCACAGAGAGGCTGTGTGTGCGCGTGTGTGTGTGTTCACAGAGAGGCTGTGTGTGTGCGCGTGTGTGTGTGTTCACAGAGAGGCTGTGTGTGTGCGCGTGTGTGTGTTCACAGAGAGGCTGTGTGTGTGTGTGTGCACAGAGAGGCTGTGTGTGTGTGTGCACAGAGAGGCTGTGTGTGTGTGTGTGTGCACAGAGAGGCTGTGTGTGTGTGTGTGTGCACAGAGAGGCTGTGTGTGTGTGTGTGTGCACAGAGAGGCTGTGTGTGTGTGTGTGTGTGCACAGAGAGGCTGTGTGTGTGTGTGTGCACAGAGAGGCTGTGTGTGTGTGTGTGCACAGAGAGGCTGTGTGTGTGTGTGTGCACAGAGAGGCTGTGTGTGTGTGTGCACAGAGAGGCTGTGTGTGTGTGTGTGCACAGAGAGGCTGTGTGTGTGTGTGTGTGTGTGCACAGAGAGGCTGTGTGTGTGTGTGTGCACAGAGAGGCTGTGTGTGTGTGTGTGTGTGTGTGCGCACAGAGAGGCTGTGTGTGTGTGTGCACAGAGAGGCTGTGTGTGTGTGCGCACAGAGAGGCTGTGTGTGTGTGTGTGTGTGCGCACAGAGAGGCTGTGTGTGTGTGCACAGAGAGGCTGTGTGTGTGTGCACAGAGAGGCTGTGTGTGTGTGTGTGTGTGTGTGTGTGTGCGCACAGAGAGGCTG
>NC_137504.1:34592500-34615000 GCF_041902795.1 Electrophorus electricus | reverse complement strand
TGTGTGTGTTCACAGAGAGGCTGGGTGTGTGTGTGTGTGTGTGTGTGTGTTCACAGAGAGGCTGTGTGTGTGTGTGTGTGTGTGTGCACAGAGAGGCTGTGTGTGTGTGTGTGTGTGTGTGTGTGTGTGTGCACAGAGAGGCTGTGTGTGTGTGTGTGTGTGTGTGCACAGAGAGGCTGTGTGTGTGTGTGTGTGTGTGTGTGTGTGTGCACAGAGAGGCTGTGTGTGTGTGTGTGTGCACAGAGAGGCTGTGTGTGTGTGTGTGTGTGCACAGAGAGGCTGTGTGTGTGTGTGCACAGAGAGGCTGTGTGTGTGTGTGCACAGAGAGGCTGTGTGTGTGTGTGTGCACAGAGAGGCTGTGTGTGTGTGTGCACAGAGAGGCTGTGTGTGTGTGTGCACAGAGAGGCTGTGTGTGTGTGTGCACAGAGAGGCTGTGTGTGTGTGTGCACAGAGAGGCTGTGTGTGTGTGTGTGTGTGCACAGAGAGGCTGTGTGTGTGTGTGTGTGTGTGTGTGTGTGTGTGTGTGTGTGTGCGCACAGAGAGGCTGTGTGTGTGTGTGTGTGCACAGAGAGACTGTGTGTGTGTTTGTGCACAGAGAGGCTGTGTGTGTGTGTGTGTGTGTGTGTGTGTGCGCGCGCACATAGAGGCTGTGTGTGTGTGTTCACAGAGAGGCTGGGTGTGTGTGTGTGTGTGTGTGTGTTCACAGAGAGGCTGTGTGTGTGTGTGTGTGTGTGTGTGTGTTCACAGAGCCACGGTTACGTCAGGACCGGATCACGCCCTCCACGCGGATCTCGTGCAGTGCTACTCACTTGTCCCGGATGATGGTCTGCAGCTCGCGGATTTGGTCGTTTAACGGCACGAGCTTCAGCTGAGGTCCGATCTGCTGGATTTCGGCCGGGGGCGCGGCGTCCTCTTGGCACGCGACCTGCTTGACACTGCTGCTGGGCTTGGCCGCGTGCTCCAGCTCGTGGCTCTCATCGTTCCCCTGCTGATTCTGACACGGCATTCCGTTATTAGTAAATCTGGTTTCCATAGAAACTGACTGAGAGCAAGTTACCGGGAATGTCGCCTCGTTAAGATGCAGCCGAAGGGAGTTTAACATAAAATGTCCTCGCGCTCCATTTTTCCCCTACAACAGACGGAAAGACTCGCGCGTGACGCACGCTCCCAGGAACAAAAACACGGCAACAGGCTGTTACGACACGCCTCAAGATGATCTCTGATTGGGTAGAACAAACGTCAGTCAACAACCTACAGGAAAGCGGTGGAGCAATAACGGCTTTGTTGAAGCGAAGTAGATACCTGAAGACGTAGCTGTTGCAGTGCAGTTAAACAAATTATTAAAATCATTTCCAGAGGAAACAAATGTAAATCTGAGTTAATGTGGAGCGGGACACAGTCTTTGTGTTTCTGGTGCTAACCGGAAGTGGCGTCCACTGAAGCCATCGGCACTAGAAGTATTTTCAAACCTTTACCGCTAGAGGGCGCTGGCTTCCAATAGCCCACGGTCATGAAACCATGACATTAAATATACTGTGTAGTATGACAATGTGCATTATAATCAACATATAAATGTACAACGCGAAAGGAACTAAATGATCAAAAGAAGAAAGACGAACGATGTTAAAATATGGCCGACATTCTTGACATCTCCGGAAGTCCAGATTGATCACAGAGTCCATCACAAATCCTGACACCCAACACCTCCACCCAGAGTGATCTTCCTTTCCTCACCAACCCACCCCATTTTCTGAGTAGGCTGTGTCTGTAGGGTGCACATACACTGGTTCAGTACAAACAGTGGTCTAAACATAAACCGCTGCGTCTGTAAGGTCCCCCATTCTGGAAGTGAACCATGAAACCTGCAGATCTTTTAAAAAGCTCTGATCATGAAAAATATGCAAAGAGAAAGACCAGAAAAGTCTCTGAAGAGTCCTGTATGTACCACAGTCTCAGTAATCAATGACTAATCTCACAACACAAACAATGCCACACCACACCTCCACATTACACTGCCAATCTGAGGCTATATCCTACAAGCACCTGCCGCTTCATTACAAACACCTACACGCACCTGCCGCTTCATTACAAACACCTACAAGCACCTGCCGCTTCATTACAAACACCTACACGCACCTGCCGCTTCATTACAAACACCTACAAGCACCTGCCCCTTCATTACAAACACCTACACGCACCTGCCGCTTCATTACAAACACCTACAAGCACCTGTCGCTTCATTACAAATACCTACACGCACCTGCCGCTTCATTACAAATACCCACACGCACCTGCCCCACTTCATTACGAACACGTACACGCACCTGCCACTCCATTACAAACACCTACACGCACCTGCCACTCCATTACAAACACCCACTCCATTACAAACACCTACACGCACCTGCCACTTCATTACAAACACCTACACGCACCTGCCACTTCATTACAAACACCTACACGCACCTGCCACTTCATTACAAACACCTGTATAAATGATTGATAATATACATTCAGTGTCATTATTAACCCAGCACTTATTCTGGGTCCATATGTAGTAAATTGATATTATTTGAAGTATACCAAATGTATTGTTATTATTATATAGTATTATATTATATATTATGTCTGTTATTATCCCAGTTCTTATACAGGGTCCACATGTAATAAATGCATATTTGAAAACTTTATAGTATACAGTAATATACTGTGTTTCTGTTACAGGAAGGAGCTCCTAGCTACTAACCCTAAACTCTAAACCCTAACCCTAGTGTTTATACTTTACGAAGTATGCTTATATGATATAGGGAGGCCATTTCAGAAACAGATAGATAGATAGATAGATAGATAGATAGATAGATAGATAGATAGATAGATAGATAGATAGATATTTATAATTTAATTTACTGTAACTCATCAATCCATGACGCAATAATAACTCTGCAAAGATCCCCATACGTCATCATAAACCGTTCACTCGTTATTTATGAGGCTTACTACCATCTTATGAGCAGATCCAGCAGGTTCATGTGTGGCTTCGTTTACCTTTAGTTATGTTTAATGTAGATTTTCATATTTGTGTTGACTCTTTATATTACTTCTAAACATTAAACCTCTGAACATTAAAAACTTTCAAACTGATGTTTGTCTTCGTCTTGCTGCTGAACTGCGCGCATGCTCGTTGCAATGCACCTGCTCAACAGTAGTGCGCGTGCCCGAAGCTCGAGCGCGCCGCCGTAAAAATATGTGGGCGCGCTCTTTATGGCAAGTCTCAAAAGAGGGGGAGCAGCAGCACATGAGCGCGCCGTAGTTGTGAGGGACGGGGTGCAGCTGGGAAAAACACATACACCCCCTGTCTCTCCCTCTCGCGCATATACGGAGACGCGGCAGCGCAGTGGCAGGGCACGAGGCCGTTTTCATCATGACGGTGACACGGTGGCCCGGGGAACACTGAGCATGTCGCGCGGAGAAGGTGTTGCTGCAGACCTTTTGTTTGTTTCGTGCAAACCCTGGAGCGCGAGGGAATAAAATGGAGTGGTAGGGGCTCCCAGGCGCGAGGAGCGCGTCCACCTGCTGCTACCGGGAAGGCAGTCCGGGCTCGCGAGAGAGAGCGAGCGGCGGAAAACATGCGAAGACCGATGCACTGAGAAAGAAGAAACGCACAACGTTCTGTTTGGAAGACGATCAAACGAGCTCCTGCCCGCGAGAAGACGTGCGGCCCGGGTGTAGCGGGAGGTGAGTGTGTGCGTGCGTGTGTGCCCGCGCGCACGCGCGTGTGTGTGTGTGTGTGTGTGCGCGTGTGTGCGTGCGTGATGCGGTGAATGGTTAGCTGGGCCACTGTGTCGCGCGTCAAATAGCTGCATTGGGGGAAAAACGGGAGGCGAGAGTCAGCTGTCATGATGAACCCATAATGGACAGGTGCGCGCGCGTGTCCGCGTGTGTCCTGTGTACAGGGGGAAGACAGGGATCGCAGGATTGCGTGAGAGCTATGAATGGTGGATCCCGACTGCACGCCAGAGAAAAGAGCTTTTGCGCGTATGAGGAAAGCCAAGCATCGTCCTCGCGCTGAGAAACCCGCATCAGGCACGCTCACCCACCACCCCCTACACCGCGGCTCGTGGCTGCATGCGCACTCGTACGCACATAGAATAAGAGGAGACCTGTCACGTGCTGCTCCATGTCCACTGGTTCGTGAATGTTAATATTGACGTTATCGTGAGACGCTCGCGCTGTCCAGCGGTCCTGAACTGGGAGGGGAACGGAATGGCAATGAGCGCGCGCGGGGCCTCCGCCAAACATCTCTGAATCAAAACCTGTTACGTGTCTGCAAAACCACCGGCAGAACGGCCCGGTCACTCCGCCGTTAGGAGGCTGTTCGGTGTAGAGCGTTTCTGACACGGTTGTGAGAGGGCACTCGGACCGCCTTGCCGCTGACGTGTTTGTCACTTAATTATAGCAGAATGTAAACAAACACCACCCCCACCAACAAAAAAAGTAAAAATGTCATTTTATTCTTATTTAATTTAAAGATTTTATGAGTGGAGTTTGTCCAGAAAATGTGCTTGCATCCTACAGTGAACTTTCCACGGAATAGTGCAGTAACATAAATAGGTTTTGGTCTCTTTGTTGTGGGAACACAGAGACCAAAACCTATTTATGCCCCCACACCCCCCCCCCCCCCCCAATTCCTTATGAATCTTAAGGATTCTCACTTTAGCTTAACGGTATGATCACTACATTTTTTTAAATTGCATCTATTGTTTGCATGAGTTAAGCCTGATGCAGAAGAGATTTGGGTGTAAAGGCTGCAGACCGAGAGCCATTACATTGGGCCTGGAGCTGCATCATTTAAAACGACCCCCTAAAGCCAGCGATGTTCTGCCTGCCCACAGAGTTCTCCTGAACAGAAGGTGTCTGGGTTTCATCCCACCCCAGTGGTGAAGGTACTGGACTAGTAATCAAAAGGTTGCCAGTTCAACTGCCACCACTGCCACTGTTGGGCCCCTGAACACGACCCTTAACCCTCAATAACTCAAGTTGTGTTCAGTCAGAATTGTAAGTCACTTTAGATAAAAGTGTCAGATAAATGCTGTCGATGTGTATGGGTTTGGGAGGTGTGTTCCTGCTTAAGGGAGGTGTGTACCTGTTTTGGTAGTCAGGTTTCTCTTATAAGTGGTGTGTTAAGGTGACTTACTGCAGATACTGTAGACTTTTTAATCTTCACTATTTAAAGTGAAGATCTCCAGGCTGTTACCTGAAAATGTGTCGTACATGAAGGAGGGTTTAAAGGTTCAGGAGGTTATTTTAAACATGCTCTCTAACTATTCAAATGGAATATATACTACAGAGATTTATATTTCACTATATGAGTCAGATACAAAACAGGCAGCAACATCAGAGACTTGTACCTGAGACCTGTGGGTGCGAAATACCTGTAGCATCCTCACCTGAGCAGTCTGGGTCAGAAATACCTGTAAAATCCATATCTATATAGATGGTTCAGTAAATTGATTGATGGATATAGATGGTTCAGTAAATTGATGGTGAGGCTGAAAACAGACTAGAGTAGACCTATTGATCATATCTAAGATCACATCCATTTAAGATTCTATCTCTGTCTCTCTCCATCTCTGAATCTCTTTAGCTCTCTCTCTCTTCCTCCCATCTTTCTGTCTCTTTATCGCTCCATCTTTGTCTGTTTCTCTCACTCCTCTGTCCATCTCTCTCTTCCTCCCATCTTTCTGTCTCTTTATCGCTCCATCTTTGTCTGTTTCTCTCACTCCTCTGTCCATCTCTCTCTTCCTCCCATCTTTCTGTCTCTCTCTGTCTTTCTTACACCATTGCATCTTGCTTTGGTGCATGCTGTCACAGTGCAGCACTTAATCGTGAAAACATGCAGTAGGTGGGGAGCTGACGGAGAACGCACAGACATTTACACAAAAGCCAGAGAATGTCTTTCCCTTCTCTCCTTTCGCTCATCTATCCTATAATCCTGCTGTCTGCCTCTAGGTGCTAAAGCTGGATAAATATTAATGGAGTATTTTTAATAACAGCCCTGTGCAGACAGTTCCACGCTTCCCTCTCTCGCCCTCCCTCTGTTTACTCTGATCTGAGAGCAACGCAACCATGTCTCTCATAATGACTCGGACTGGGATTTAGACTGTGGCAGAGCAGGTCCCAGATCAGCGCAAAAAGCGGCTTTATTATACTGGAGTGGCTATAATTAGGATTGTTTACTTGTACATCATCAGGGCTTGACTTTATCATAGTTACTCAGTAACGCGTAAACAACGAGGACAGCTGGGCATCTTTGCACGTGTCGGAAGGTACTGGAAGGAAATGATGACATATTAGCTGTTGCTGCTCAGTGCTGAAGGGTTCATTTTGTACATTCAAATTTGTTGTGAATTGTGTACATTTATTAGACCATCGTGAAGTTTTAACTGTGTTACTATGCAAATGAGATGTCTGGCTAACTGCAGAAATGTCCAAGTGTGACATATCCAAAACTTTGAGCATTTTGTGGGGGGGTGAGGGAGTTTGACAGCAGGGTTAGAGACCAGCAATGTTTGCATTCAGGGTAATAAACCAGCAATGTTTGCATTCAGGGTAATAAACCAGCAATGTTTGCCTTTAGGGTAAATTATGCTAATGCTTATATTTAAATATGCTAATTGAGACATTTTTCTGCACATGCAACTTTGTGTTGTTGTTGTTTGGGTGTTTGACACAGGTGGGTCAGAATTTGATACTTTCACCAGAATTGCTTTGATGCATGATCATTCTTTATCCTGATTAGATCAAAAGCACGTGATATTAGCCTTAAACTGATGCAGGTTACTGATGCAGGTTCATCTAAAACAGCTGCTGGCTGCCTGTGTCAGGCTCTGGTGTGGTTTGGCTGTATCATAATTACGATAATCCCCACTGCTTCGGTCTTCCCTGCATGTGGACTAGGCAGCATGTAGACAGCTAGGCATCGGGAGGGCGGAGCTTTAGAGTAAGGCTTGCATGGAGGGGGCGGGATTAAAGGAGAGGGCGGGCTTTGCTGGTGGCTACATCTAATGGAAAATAGCAAAAACTGCTAATTTCTACTAATATTTAGGTCTTATTTCATGACAGACTTCTACCCCCCTGCCCCCGTGATGACAAATGACTAATCTCACATCTGACAAGACACTACTAATCCCCCTGTGTGAAGACACGCTACTAATGCACTGTTCTAAAAACACATTTTCATGGTTGGGAACATCTGAGGAAACCTAATGTTTATTCTCACATTAAAGATGTAGATTGTAAAAAGCTGAAGAACAATTATATCATTTTACTGTTTCATAGGAGTTTTTCGTTTTCCTGTTTGTGGGAGTTGATTGTTTTACTTTTCGTAGGAGTTTATCGTTTTACTGTTCATTGGAGTTTTTCGTTTTCCTGTTTGTGGGAGTTGATTGTTTTACTTTTCGTAGGAGTTTTTCGTTTTCCTGTTTGTGGGAGTTGATTGTTTTACTTTTCGTAGGAGTTTTTCATTTTCCTGTTCGTAGGAGTTTTTCATTTTCCTGTTCATATTAGTTTATCATTTTATTGTCCGGTGGAGTTTAGCGTTTTATTGTCCGGTGGAGTTTAGCATTTTATTGTTTGGTGGAGTTTAGTGTTTTATTGTTCATAGGAATTTAGCGTTTTATTGATTGGTGGAGTTTATTGTTTTATTGATCGGTGAAGTTTATCGTTTTACTGTTCAATGGTTTGCTGTACTGACTCTAGTATTAGTCACATTAGTCCCAGTGACAACAGTTCCTTTGTTCTCTGGGTCTTCTGTTCTATGTATTCCTGATTTATTCATACTTTCATACCTCAGAATCTATGGAATAATATCTCTTTTCAAACGTATCAATTTTCCGTCTCTTTCTGAACAACAGGTAATCGGTGTTCTGTATCTCTTACTCACGTATATACCAGAATGGTACACACCTGCACAGACACATGTGTGAGTGAGAGGTTTATTTCCTTGTTATTGTTATATCCTTGCCTCTCTTCAGCATGACAGAGCAGTTCATGCAGAGGTCGGAGTGATGTAATATAGCAGAACTATCAGTAACAGACAGAGAGACAGGACTGAGCTCCATAGAAAGGGTGAAGTGTTGAGAGAGGTGTTTGGATTTGGCAGTAATACTCTGATGAGATGCATTTCTGTTTCTTGTATTACTGCAAGCACAGCAAATATGTGATGTTTTTCGTGTGTGTGTGTGTGTGTGTGTGTGTCTCTGCAGGTTGGACAGTAATAATGATGTTTGTGAGAAGCAGGCTTCTTCCAGACTGATGGATGCTATACAGGAGGAGCCCCCCCCGCCCAGGGAGCACTGTCCCAGTCCCCACGGTAACAGCCCCCGCCCAGGGAGCACTGTCCCAGTCCCCACGGTAACAGCCCCGCCCCAGGGAGCACTGTCCCAGTCCCCACGGTAACAGCCCCCCGCCCAGGGAGCACTGTCCCAGTCCCCACGGTAACAGCCCCCCCGAGGGATAGGGTTACAGTCACAGTTACCCCCCCCCCCCCCCCCCCCCCCGTGGGTTAGGGTCAGTGTCCAACACTACTGGGATAGGCAAGTTTAGTATTAGGAGTCTTGCCCAAGGACTCTTATTGGTATAGCAGAGAGCACTGGCCCAGACAGGGTATAAACCCCAGTTGCCCCATGTGCCCTCACTGTCTGCGTTTAAAGGGCAGTTCTGCTCTAATGTTGATCAGTACTTACCCCTCTTCCCATTGGTGCACTTTGGCAACTGCTTTTAGTTTTTATGTTTTCTTCACTTCCTATTTATTTGTTTTCTATTAGCATTCTATGTTCACACTATTAACATTAAATGTTCACACTATTAGCATTCTATGTTCACACTATTAGCATTACATGTTCACACTATTAACATTAAATGTTCACACTATTAGCATTCTATGTTCACACTATTAGCATTACATGTTCACACTATTAGCATTAAATGTTCACACTATTAGCATTACATGTTCACACTATTAGCATTACATGTTCACACTATTAACATTAAATGTTCACACTATTAGCATTACATGTTCACACTATTAGCATTACATGTTCACACTATTAGCATTAAATGTTCACACTATTCTGCCCCAGTTCTCACTGCCTTTAAATTGTGTTCTAGTACCCAAAGAGTGCAACCTTTGTACATCATGTTAAATGTGGATGGTGTTTTTCTGAAAATGGACTAAAGATGAGAGACTTTTGTTTCTGACCTATCGTATTTCTTCTTTTGTGTTCTAGATTTGCAGGATCATTTTTCTGATGAGTCACATATTCTGAGGGACTGTGACTCCGCAGAGGCTGGTCTCCTAGCCACGCCCACCCTGGGTCCTCTGAGTCGTACAGCTGAAGTTACGCTCAGTGTAACAGACCTCCATGATGAGTCTGTCTCCAATGCTGCCTCTCTGTCCTCTCTGTCATCCCTCTCTTCTCTCTCATCCCTCTCTTCTCTCTCATCCCTCTCTTCTCTCTCATCCCTGTCTTCTGTCTCTTGCTCCAAGCCTGTGACCCCCTGGTCTGTGCCCCAAAGCTGCGACAGGACAACCCTTTCCAGCATGGATTCTGGGGGCGGAGACTGTCTGAGTTGTCTGATCCCTAAGAGCCAATCGTGCGACTCTGTGCTCGGCCTAACATCCGAGTTTCAGCCGTGTCCTGCCTCCAACATTAGCATGCAGTGCCTTGGCTCCGCCCCCAGTGCCGGACGCTATGGTGACCAAGTGCTGTCTGACCAGTTGCTCAGTGGCCCTGCCCATACAGCTGGAGTTAATGAAAATGCAGAGGAAGGGAAATCGATGCGAGAGAGTGAATCGGATGACGATCCCGCCTCCCGGAGTATATATGAGAGTCTGGGGGAAGAGGCGCAGGACTGGAGCTGCTTGGAGTCCCTGATTAGCGAGAGTAGGATGGAACTGTTGGACTTGTGTTCACGTAGTGAGCTGGCCGTCAACCTCTTCTGTGAGGAGGACGTGGAAAACTACATGTTCCAGGAGGAAGAGTCAACACTGGGCACTGACGTCTGCTCGCTCAAAATCCGCTACGAGTCCTACCCAGATGGAGGGCAGGGACGCACAGAGCCCTCGCTGCAAGACGAGTCACAACTGGGTTTCTTTCCCACACTGCCTTGCAGCAGAACGGACGGACTGAGGGACCAAACGGACCAGTCCGGCGAGTACAAGGCAGATGCCCCGACAACTCCAAACAGCAACTTTCTCTTCGATCTCAGTAACTCACCGGATGATTCCGGCGAGTTCAGTGATGACAGCTACTGCACCGGCTCGTCCCCAGACGCCTGGCAGGCCCACCGAGCCCACGGCCAACTGTCCAGCTCCTCCAGTCAGCTTAGCTATCGCCTCCGTGCCAAAAGGAAGGTGGCATACCGAGAGGACTACCTATATGACGTGGACTCCATAGACAGTGAGAAGAACCCAGAAAAGCGGGACAAGCAGCCCGTGGGACCCAAGAAGGAGAGAGATGACGACTGGTGTCCAAAGAAACGACGGCGGTCTTGCCGCAAGGAACCACCAATTATCATAAAATACATCATAATCAACCGCTTCAAAGGTGAAAAGCACATGCAGGTGAGGCTGAGCAGAGTTGACCCCTCAGCTCCCAGGGTGCATCTGAGTCCAGACAAACTGCTACACTACGAAAGACTGGCGCCCCTGAAGGCCTACTGGCAGAGAAAAGAGCAGGAGCAGAGCAGACTAGCGGCCGCAGACAAAACCAGATGCCTGAACGGCTGTAAACGACTGCCCAACGCCAGCGCCAAGCGCAAACAAAGGAGCACCAGCCGACTCAGGATTCAACGGATCCATACAGTGGAGACCCCGGCCTCTGGCCTGACCCCTGCTACTTCCTCCCACCACTCACAACACACTCTCGAATCAGTCAAAAGCACAGATGAACCAAAAGAGAGTGCTACACAGGATGTCCTGGACAGTGTGGGGTCCCCAAACACAAGCCCCCCGGCCAGGGCAAAGAGCAGGACAGAAGAGAGAGAGGAGAAGAGCAAAGGAGGTAAAATAGTAAAGATGAAGAAGTTCAAAAGTGAAGCCACACTGAGGTCTAAAAAGCTAAAGGAAGCACAGAAGGAAGAAGGTGCCACTGCCTCTGAGCTTACAGAGTTGCCTGCTTGTTTACCTGAAAGCATTCCTGATTCTTTGGAAGGTAATCTTGTCTCAGCCAATACGTCGACCGAAAAAAGCACTTTGACCCCCACCGTCCCCGGGACTAATGGGACTGTGGTCCTCCTACCTGGTGGATATCTCCAGACTCTTCTGGATGCTTCTGAATCTTCTGCAAGTGCTAATGTCACATATTTCTCTACAGACCAGCAGCAGGCTGAGCTGGTACCAGTTCCAGCCCCCATGCAGCCCCTCCAGAGTTGTGTGCTCTCCCCTCCTTCAGAGTCCGAGCTCCCCCACTCCCCTCTCACTCACATCTCCCACCCCACCGAGTACCCTGAGACCAGCCAACCTGAGCAGAGCTACCCTGTCTCCTGGCCATCACAGCCAATAGCTGAGCAGCTCTCATTCACTCCTGACCTCCCAGCTCAGTCCCCGGTCCTGCCAGTGGGCTTCCCCAGGCCGGTGTTACCGGGGGACGGCTCGGCCGTACCAGGGTATGGGCAGGTGCCGCTGGGCGTCTGTCGGATGGCGTTTGAAGAGCCTCTCTTGCCGGAGCCCCACTCGGACACCGATTACGGGCTGAGTCCCGCAGGGTCCCGCGGGGAGAACGGTGTAGGTCGGCTCGTCAGCTTCAACTCGCTGGGGTCCCTCTCCGCAAGCTCTAGCAACTACAGCTCACTCAGCCTGAGAGACGGAGAGCGGGAGAGGGAAGAGGAGATCGGCGAGATGAACGATGGCTTCCTGTCCCACTGCAGCCCAAGGCTGGTTCTGCAGCAGAGTCTGGAGGAAGTCACTCCACTTAGAGAGTCCACAGACCTGCTGGACATCTCAAACTTCACCCCAGACAAGTTTCGCCATTCCTCGTTGTCTGAGATGTCCCCACCAGATACTCCCAGCCCCTCCCCACAGCTGCTGGGGAACTGCGGAAAAGGGGGAGGGTTTACAGAGGCGGGAGGGTCATGCGTGAGGTGGAACTGCAGCACTGTCCCAGGAGCTGAGCCAGACGTAGCACAAAACACACTCCTTTTACAAACCTTCAATGACAAGGATGGAGAGGAAGAGCCGCAGGGCCACAGGGAGTCGAAGAAGAAGAGTGGAAAGAATGGGCAGAGCACCAAAAAGAGCAAAACCCCCAGAGCAGCTAAAGGGGCGAAGCTCCCACGACAGGGTTCACGCTCCGCTCGGAAGATCAAAGCCCTACTGGAGGGAAAGGCAACCAAAGGGGAGAGGAGATTAGAAAGTGGTGCTCCCTCTCCGACCCCTTCGCTAGGTGTGATGGGAGCTCAGGGGGAGTGGCCAATCGCCGTGGGCCTCTCGGACGACGACCAGGGAGAGTTCCAAGAGCCGTCAAACATCCTGTCCAACATCGTGTCCGGCATGGCAGAGGTGCAGCGCTTCATGCGGGCATCTGTGGAGCCGCTCTGGGGGCCGTGCCTGGCACCGGGGCAGCACGCACTCCAAAGCCAGACGCTGAAGATCCTGGGGGGCAGCGTGGACCTCAAGAAGCGGGGCGGCCCTGCTGGGAGCACCAGAGGGAGGAAGAGCGCGGGCCGTGGCGCTAAGACCCCCTCCAAGCTCCTCGCTCCCGGCTTCTTCCCGCCGCTTGGCTTGGACTGCCTGCCTCTCACTCACCGGCCTGCACACAAGAAGATGTATCGACACAAGAGCACCACCAAATTTGCTCGCGATGAACTTTTATCTGCTAAAAGGGACATTAAAGGAGTAGCGCTGACTGCTTTGGTAGAGAAACGGAGGTAATATTTTCTCTGTGCAAAACACCTCTTCTCAGTCTCCCATCCTCGTTTACTGTCAAATCCTTACGAGCTGCCACACACACACACACACACACACACACACACACACACACACACACACACACACACACACACCCTTCAGAGCTGCGTGGCACTGACTTTACCCACAGTCCTTTGCATGACAGCCCTGTTAAGCTACCTACTGACCAAGCAGAGTCACAGCTGTGTCTGTCTGCCACTGACGATCTGTTGCATTTTTACATTTTTATTTTTATTTTTATGTGACTTTTTGAAAAACACAATGCCTTGAAGACCTTCTAAAATCTAACTTTGTTTTACTATTAAATGTTTTTTTTGCCCCTTAGCTTTCTGTTGCAGCTCTAGGAGTCTGTGCTCAGTCAGTCTCTCAGCTCTAGGAGTCTGTGTTCAGTCAGTCTCTCAGCTCTAGGCGTCTGTGCTCAGTCAGTCTCTCAGCTCTAGGAGTCTGTGCTCAGTCAGTCTCTCAGCTCTAGGAGTCTGCTCTGTCAGTCTCTCAGCTCTAGGAGTCTGTGTTCAGTCAGTCTCTCAGCTCTAGGAATCTGTTCAGTCAGTCTCTCAGCTCTAGGCGGCTGTGCTGTCAGTCTCTCAGCTCTAGGAGTCTGTGTTCGGTGAGTCTCAGCTCTAGGAGTCTGTGCTCTGTCAGTATCTCAGCTCTAGGAGTCTGTGCTGTCAGTATCTCAGTTCTAGGAGTCTGTGCTGTCAGTCTCAGCTCTAGGAGTCTGTTCAGTCAGTCTCAGCTCTAGGAGTCTGTGCTGTCAGTCTCAGCTCTAGGAGTCTGTGCTCTGTCAGTCTCTCAGCTCTAGGAGTCTGCTCTGTCAGTCTCTCAGCTCTAGGAGTCTGTTCAGTCAGTCTCTCAGCTCTAGGAGTCTGTGCTCTGTCAGTCTCTCAGCTCTAGGAGTCTGTGCTCTGTCAGTCTCTCAGCTCTAGGAGTCTGTGCTGTCAGTCTCTCAGCTCTAGGAGTCTGCTCTGGCAGTCTCTCAGCTCTAGGAGTCTGCTCTGGCAGTCTCTCAGCTCTAGGAGTCTGCGCTGGCAGTCTCTCAGCTCTAGGAGTCTGTGCTCAGTCAGTCTCAGCTCTAGGAGTCTGTGCTCTGTCAGTCTCTCAGCTCTAGGAGTCTGTGCTCTGGCAGTCTCTCAGCTCTAGGAGTCTGTGCTGTCAGTCTCTCAGCTCTAGGAGTCTGTGCTGTCAGTCTCTCAGCTCTAGGAGTCTGTGCTCTGGCAGTCTCTCAGCTCTAGGAGTCTGCTCTGGCAGTATCTCAGCTCTAGGAGTCTGTTCTGTCAGTATCTCAGCTCTAGGAGTCTGTTCTGTCAGTATCTCAGCTCTAGGAGTCTGTTCTGTCAGTCTCTCACCATCATTTAAAACAATCTCAACTTCCCTCTGGCTTCTGTGATTCAGGGGTCAGATTTGGTTGGTTTGTTTGTTTGTTTTGTTTGTGCTAAAGACTATTCCCCTTGTTACTGTGCCAGCCATTCAGAATGATGGATTCGGGATCACAGGTAGATCACCACAGGTAGATCACCACAGGTAGATCACCGCAGGTAGATCACCACAGGTAGGTCTCCTTAGTAAGGAACATTATATGCTTGTGTAAGACACAGTTGTGTATTAATGTACTAGCTGTCGTCAGTATAATGTTTGTTTTGATCTGAGAAAGGTTTTCCCTCACAACTCCCCTCTGCCAGTGTCTAAATGCTGTTGTACAGGAAGATATGCACTATTTACAAAATAAGATTATATCAAACATGTTTAAATTAATGTGCCAAAATATGAACAATTAAGTGTACAGACATTTTTATCTACATAAATATTTGCTGTTTTTTAATGTGGTGGTGGGAATGTGTGTGTAGGATGGGGTTGGGTTGGAAAATAATTTTGGATTTATTGTTGTTACATATGCAGACATAAGCTGTTGCGTCATCTGTATAATTGGGAGAAAGACGTCATTGTTTTGATTTATTTTCAGTTTCACACTCTTAGTGAGCTGCAGAAACGGAGTAGAAATCTCTAAACAGCTGAAGGACCGAATACCCGGAGAGAAGTTCCACTTGTTGGATTGGGAATGAGTGTTTTAGCATGTAGTTCTAGAAGTTCTGATTCAGTTCTTGAATTTGATCGTTAGTTATTATTGGAGACACAAAGTCTTGTTGTTCTAAATATAGTGTGGAACTGCACACAGGCGTGTCGATTCTACTGAAAGGGTTAAACAATGACCTATGTAGAGATTAGTGTCAGCGCACAGGACTGTTCAGTAACTCACCATAATCAGTGTACATGATGAAACATCATTTTGGGTCGCTGATGACAAATATTAAAAAAAATTATTCCGATTTGTCTTCATAAATCTACATTTTCAGGAATTTAAAAATGAGAAAGAGGTTTGTTTTCTTTATCCGTTTGGAATTTCCCAGTGCAGTTGGGCACACGTCTGGGCCGAGTGCTGGCGGTGTCTGGAGCTGTGCATCAGTCTGGGGAACTGAGCACACACACCCTGCTTTTCACTGTTTTCACTCAAGTTGCATTTTTTGTTTGTTCAGCATTGTGGTTATGTCTGGCTCTCGCTATATTTCGGTATTATTTGTTTATTTGTTTACTTGCTATATTTCCGTATTGTTTGATTGTTTGTTTATTTGCTATGTTTCAGTATTATTTGTTCACACAACCATCTTTCCTGGTCTCATGCCAGCTAAGTTACAGCAGAATCCACTGGTCAGAGTTTTTAAACGTCTTGCTTTGGTGCACTGTATTGAACAGCAGTGTTCTTTGGCTTTGGGCTGACGAATCTGTGTGCTGTGGTCTACTCACAGTCCGCTGACTTTTCTGTTGTAAATAAATATTAAAAGCCACATTTGCATCAGCTACAGAGAGACAAGAACAGTTGTCAGAAAATCATTGTGCCCTTTATATGAATGTATTATGCCTTCCTGTTTGAGACGTTCATGTCATAGTTTTTTCCTACATTACTTACATGCCTTTTTCTCATCATAAAGAGAGCTGTTTGTATCATCTGGAATCATTTCCAGGTGAATTATTAATGAACTCTTGATGTGAGGAAAAAATACAACCTGTATTTTTTTCATCGTGCCAATTTGTAACATATTTTCTAAGTGTATATTTTTCTTAGAAAGTGCTGTGAGGTTGTTTTGATGTAGCTACTGGATTTATTATTTTATTTTATTATTATTATTTATTTATTTTTGCCATTCTGGCAGTCAAAGGTTGGTAATTATCATGGTTTTTTGGTTTTAAAACCAAAATTGTGAAAGACAAAAAACTATGGTAATGGAGACAAAAATCTGGGTTTTGTTGAGTTTCGTTACTGGACCAATCTTATTGTGAGAGTGATGTGCCCTAGTAAAAGAATTACTAATCTAAAAAAGAGGAAAACGGACAGCTAATCAAGGAGACGAATTTGTGATTTACTTGCTGTTTTATAGAATTTCATGTAAATTATTCTAGTATTTTGTTTTTGTTGTATCTGTTACAAAAGGTTTAAATATTTGTGAACAAGCCTGTATGGTGAAAAATGTAATATTGGTACCTTGCTGAGTTTTGTAATCATGTTTATGGAATAAGTATAAATTAAAAAGAGGTTTTGATCACTTGTTTCACCGACATCATTTTTTTGGATGTTAAAAATCCAGGTGTTCATCGTTTCATTCCATTGATGCTGAAGGGCAGTGGAACGTTCCAAGATTTCAACGTTCCGATGTTCCTAACGGTGGGGGGGGGGGGGGGGTGTATGTGGATGCACTACATGGACACTACAGTACCTGCTGGTGTGGTGAAACTGTACTCATAGTGTCACTGACACAGGGTCAAATCCCACATGCTCAAGGAGGCAATAATGTTGTCAGCAAGTGTCACCACAGAGCTTTTAGTCCTGAACTCAGAGAGCAGGAATGTGTCCAGACAGAGAAGATGCAGCGACTGTTGCCATAGCATAAGATAACAGAAAATGTCAAGGGAGCTCTGTGAATAATGCTTTTTATTCCATTTTTCTGTGGAAGCTGGAATCATTTTTAGATTGTTTAAATACATTATAAATGTTCTGTTTTTGTCTAGGAATCTGAATCACACAAGAAAAGGAAAACCAGAAAATAAATTTCTCCTTTTTTACTGTTTATCTTCAGGATTGAGACCCATAGAGCTCCTTTTCTGATCTCAGTCAAACATCAAACATTAGTGCATAAACAACATTAACCACTGTTACACCTTTAACATAACATAAATACACTGTAAACTCTGAGTGACACTTTAATGGGTACACCTGTAACTGTACCTGTAAACTCTGAGTGACACTTTAATGGGTACACCTGTAACTGTACCTGTAAATGCTGAGTGACACTTTAATGGGTACACCTGTAACTACCTTTAAATGCTGAGTGACACTTTAATGGGTACACCTGTAACTGTACCTGTAAATGCTGAGTGACACTTTAATGGGTACACCTGTAACTGTACCTGTAAATGCTGGATGACACTTTAATGGGTACACCTGTAACTGTACCTGTAAACTCTGAGTGACACTTTAATGGGTACACCTTTAACTGTACCTGTAAACTCTGAGTGACACTTTAATGGGTACACCTGTAACAGTACCTGTAAACTCTGAGTGACACTTTAATGGGTACACCTGTAACTGTACCTGTAAACTCTGAGTGACACTTTAATGGGTACACCTGTAACAGTATCTGTACTGCACCTGTAAATGCTGAATGACCACTGTATTCACAAGTTAGGTATTATTATTATTATAATTATTATAGGTGATGATATTTTTCTCTGCAGACTTCAGTGGTCTCTTTAATGAGTAGCACATTTTAAAAAGGCCATCTGATGTCTGTAGATTTTAAAAGGCCAGGTTATGTGTGTATATTTGTGTGCATATGCATCAGTTTGTGCTGTAATGATGAGCGTCTATATTATAAATGTAATAGAATCCAGTAACACCAGCCCTTTGTCCCTGACACAATGTACACAGAGTCCAGGACTCTGTCAGTCAGCCCTAACTACACAGGATAACACAGCCACCCACTTACAATTAACTGGCAAAGTAGGGCAGTCTACCTTGTGTAGCTGTGGAGGACGTGCCATTCAAATTTAGTTGTCACACCCAAATCCTGAAGAAAGGGAGTGTGGATAATGTGTAGTTACACGGATCTGCACGGCAGCGACTGAAATATCTTTTCTCTGACATAAACGAATTGCTGTTGATGATGAAATCCAGGAGCAGATTTTGAATTTCAGGTCTGAAGTCGTTAGTTGGTCATACAGGCCCAGTCAGGCAGGGTTTGATGGTCAAAACACAGCACATCACAGTTGTCAGGGGTGATGGTGTGACTTTAGACTACCACAGAGTCTCTAATCTCTCACATGGTCCTACTGACTCACACATATAACAGACTCCGTGCACATCCCTTTCTCGGGGTCCCTGTTGCTTTGCTGGTGATGGCAGCCCTAGCTACAATACTGGAATCCCACTGCACTTACTAAATGCCATAACAACCCTCTAACAAGCTGAATCATTACAGCAAAACAGTACACTGTGTGGGGTAAGGTCTGGGAAACAGAAAACAGGCCAAATTAGCTCGGGCCGAAGTGTCTCTGGTCACAGAGTGCAAAGAGCACTCCAATGCTGTCTTGCTAGTGCAGTGTAGCATCTACTGTGAGCTGACTTCACCTGCCTGGGACTCTGCTGACATTCCTGTCTCTTTCCTTCCATTAACGCACACAATGCAACTGGAGTTGTAATAGCTTTGTTGATCCTGAAAACACAGGATTTGGTCGACATGTTAACGAGATTTGTTTTGCCCACTGTCTTTAGTGAGCCAGCTATCTGGAGATGTAGGTGTTGGCCATCTGTGACTATTTATGCTACTTAAATTAAAGTATGACAGTTTGATACAGGAAACAATTTATTGACATGTTTGTTTGACAACCTCTTCCCAGACTGAAATCCTAAACCTGTGTTAATGTTTGTTAATAAAATCTCTCTCTTTTTCTCTCTCTTTATCATTCTCTGTCCCTTCCTTTCTCTGCTTGCATCTCTTAGGACTGAATGACACACTGTCTGTCTTGAGGTGAGTAGTGTCCTGAGAGAGGCGCCCCCTACTGTTCCACAGTACCTTAGCGATCTCCTGGTGCACTGTGATCTGTCACGTCTGCTTAGATCAAAAGGTGCAGGCTATTTATTAGTATCTCAGATAAGAAAATCTACCGCAGGGGGCGGAGCCTTTTCCTATAACGCTCCAACACTTTGGAATCTGCCATGAAGGTGTATGGAGCAGAAGGCATACAGAGCCTAACCCTGGGGCATTAACAGAGCGTATCACCAGGACATTAACAGAGCCTAACCCTGGGGTATTAACAGAGCATAACCCTGGGGCATTAACAGAGCCTAACCCTGGGGTATTAACACACCGTAACCCTGGGGCATTAACAGAGCGTATCACCAGGACATTAACAGAGCATAACCCTGGGGTATTAACAGAGTGTAACCCTGGGGCATTAACAGACCGTATCACCAGGACATTAACAGAACATAACCCTGGGGTATTAACAGAGCCTAACCCTGGAGCATTAACAGAGCCTAATCTTGGGGTATTAACAGAGCATAACTCTGGGGTATTGACAGCGTAATCCTAGGGCATTAACAGAGCATAACCCTGGAGTATTAACAGAGCATACCTCTGGGGTATTAACAGAGTGTAACCCTGGGGTATTAACAGAGCATAACTCTGGGGTATTGACAGAACCCCAGGGTTATACTCCACACCTGATGTCAAAAGGGGTAATCACAGGGTTCATAAACCCAGATTAGTAACATGTATCTAGAACTCTGTAATATAACTCTATATAGCAGTCTATATTAGATACGTTTTATTCTCCACTGGAAATGACATAAATGGGAACCAGATTGTATTCCATCCTGTGTAGGATCGGATATGGTTTAACCTGATTAATACATCTAAGAATCTTCCCCATCAGTCAACGCCCTTTAAATTTACACACAGGGCCAGAGCACACACCCTCAAAGCTGGGCGGAGTCCCCAGGTCTCACTGGACTATCTGTAACACGGAGTGTCTGCACACTGTAACGTGATTAGTGCATACTGTCCGCATTATCTGATATGCTTGAAATTCCTATGAACAGAAATCCTTGTCTCTGTGTATTAAACGATGAAAGCTGGGTCACCTTCACATTAGCTCAGAAATGGCAGGTTTTACTGCTCCTAAAAAAGACCATTTACACGAAACTGGTTCAGTCCAAAAGTAAGACCATCATTGCTGCAGGTGGAGGACCTATGGCGACACTCCGACACGCAGGGCCAAGCGGACACGCAGGGCCAAGCGGATGGGATCTTAGTGGCTCCTGGGAAAACCTTCATGAAGATGGAAGCTCACAGGGACTAAACGCTGACATGCTCACAAAATGGGCTTTCCCACAGAAAGGTCCACAGGCTCATCTATTCCTCGCCTCTCACGTACATCGACCTCAACATCCACGCATTTACCCTACAACCCCAAGAGCCCAAAGCACTGCTGACAGCTGGCTTTGGCTTGGCACTGCCACTGTTCTCAAAGGCCTTGGAGAAAGATGCCGCACCATCGCCTACAAGCCAGTGATGTCCTCCACGTTGACCATAGCGATGATGATGATGATGATGCTAATGCTGATTTCTGCTGTCCACACACATGGGAACCTCTGGACCAGATACCATGATGCTGTTAAGACAGCAATCTTCTCAGCGCTCTTCACTCCACTTGCTTCTATCCACCACTCTAACCACAGCCATGAGACATCTTCCGATGTCTGATCTAACTTCTGCTAAGGGAACACCCAACCACCAGTGGAACAAACCTCCTTTAATTTAACCTTCCTTTAATTTGACCAGTGGCAACCATTTTTCTCTCATTAAAGACAAAATAGGGAAAGAAACAAGACGAGATCCAGGAAGTCTGTGAAATCTTCCAGCAATCTTCCAGAAAGGACCCCATAGAGCAGAGGATAATGGACTTATAGATGATGTGCACTTCTTGACATATGAGGGCAACTTGTTTCCAGAAAAGTAAAGAGCTCATTCCTCGAGGTGGTTGTTGTAATCTCTATGCATTACAAATTATTGAATCACTAACCATAATGCAGTGATGGTTTTAGGCATATTCAGGTGTTCAAAGTTGCTCCAAGATTTTATGTTTTTCCTTTAGATATGTCTGTGATGGTAAACGCGCACCTGTGAAATAGGACACATTTGAAGGGTTTAACATTCTAACTTTGCATCTGATTCGTGAATGTTCAGCTGTGTGTTTAATTCTGCTTTCTCTGCATGTCGAGTATGATAATACAGGTGACCTAATGTGTAATGTATCAAAATAATTAGTCTATTGCTTGATGTTGTTCAGTTCTCAGTATTTTTACTGTTAGACTGAGAATCGAACAACATCAAACAAACAATAGGCTATAAGTGTAATTATATCATTGTAAGTGGTAAACTTACTGAAAATGGGCTCACACATGTAGCCTTAGTGTTATTACATGAATTAAGGTGATTTAGGCTTTGTGATTGGGATGTTTCTGTGTCCAGCGTTAGTAAATGCAGACCGTCTGAGACACCTTGGCCCTAAGAGTACTATATCTTTCATTTCTATTATGAGTTTGGCATCTGGGTTTTCTCTTTTGGTTGGACTGGAACATATCCTGGAGATCACAGGTAATGGTGTGCTTTTAGGTCAGATTCACACTGGAGGTTTTTACTCCAGACCCAGAAATGCCGGCTGTTCAGTATGTTTGGTCAAGTGTGACAGTTTGAGCCTGGTAGCGGAAGCGGTCCAGAGATATGAGCTACACTCCTCCTGAACTCAAGTTCAAGCAAACTCGGGGATGATCCCCTGCACGTGTGTAAGCTATCAGCTTGAGGCCTCATGTGTTGGATTATGTGATTGGTTCATTTTGTAAATGGTCTGCGTTTACGTATTACGTATCACTTCCCTTGTCACCTTTCAAGGTGTACGGTGAAACGGCACGTGTCCAAAACGCATTGTTCCCATTGAGTGTTCGTGTCTGAGGAAAATCATTAAAAGCAGCAAACAGACGAAAATAGGGCCTAACATTTGGATGCATGGATTTAACTGATCCACGGTTCGGATGGAACACCTCTGTCTTAAAGGAAACCGGCTCTAATGAATCCCTCCCCAAACGAGCCCAGAATGGGTTCTGGGTGCGGACTCGTACTGGGGTCAAGTAGCAAAACTATCTGAGGGTGGTTATGTCAAGGGTCCCCAACAACTCTGTTGTACACGGAAACCATGTTTCTTTGTTAATTTCTAGGTACAGAGAAACAAGTATGTATGTATGTAACAGCATTTGCTACAGGTTGAAGGAGATGAGAAGATATTGGAGCTTTAATAAAAGCGGATTAAACATCAGCTTGCTCTCTTCACTTTTAAAGCATCAAGAGCCAACATAACAGGAGCCTAGGTTTGTCTCGCGGGAGTTTTATTACTGTAATGTAGCGCGCATGTGGTCCATCGCGCTC
>NC_137504.1:34560000-34585000 GCF_041902795.1 Electrophorus electricus | reverse complement strand
AATGTGTACACGCATACACACATGAATGTACACACATGCGTACACGAACGTACACACGAACGTGTACACACACACGAACGAACACACACACGAACGAACACACACACGAACGAACACACGAACGAACGAACACACGAACGAACGAACGAACGAACACACGAACGAACGAACACACGAACGAACGAACACACGAACGAACGAACACACACGAACGAACACACACGAACGAACACACACACGAACGAACACACACACGAACGAATACACACCCACGAACGAATACACACCCACGAACGAATACACACCCACGAACGAACACACACACACACACGAACGAACGAACACACACACCAATGTACATGAACGAACGTATACACGAATGTGTACACGCATACACACATGAATGTACACACATACGTACACGAACGTACACATGATTGTGTACAAACACACACGAACGAACACACACACGAACGAACACGAACGAACACACACACACGAATGAACACGAACGAACACACACACGAACGAACACGAACGAACACACGAACACGAACGAACACACGAACACGAACGAACACACGAACACGAACGAACACACGAACACGAACGAACACACGAACACGAACGAACACACACACACGAACGAACACACACATGAACGAACACACACACACACGAACGAACAAACGAACACACACACACACCCACGGACGAACACACACACACCCACGGACGAACACACACACCAATGTACATGAACGAACGTATACACAAATGTGTACACGCATACACACATGAATGTACACACATACGTACACGAACGTACACATGAACGTGTACACACACGTACAGGAACGTACACATGAACGTGTACACACACGTACACGAACGTACACACAAACGTATACACACATGAATGAGCACACACACAAACATATACACACAAAAACGCGCACACATACACGCGAACGTACCCACACACACGAACGAACGTACACACACACACGAATGTATACTTACACGAACATACACGAAAGTACACACACGTACACACACATACACAAAAACGAACATACACACACGAACGTACCCACAAACGTACACACATGAATGTACATATGAACATGTGTACACACACAACAACGTGCACACACGTATGCTCACATGAACGTGCACACACATGTACACAGACTAACGTAGACATGTACACGAACGTACACACATGTACACAACGTGAACACACACAAAACGTGCACCCAAACATACACACGTGTACACAGATCAGACACACGTCATAATTAGAACCATCAGAAGCACGATCACATTATATTAGTTAGAATATTATTATTACCTTCAGGGTAATTAAAATAACTCTAACCTTAATTAAATACCCCTAATCTTAATTAAATATCCCTAATCCTAATTTTGAAATATCCCTAACCTGATTTAAAATATCCATAATTTTAATAAAAATACTCCTAAATCTAATTAA
Source organism: Electrophorus electricus (assembly GCF_041902795.1). NCBI lineage: Eukaryota > Metazoa > Chordata > Actinopteri > Gymnotiformes > Gymnotidae > Electrophorus > Electrophorus electricus. Next base: position 34,583,505 of record NC_137504.1, on the reverse strand, counting down.
AATATGCTTAATCCTAAATAAAATATCCTTAACCCGGAGAATTAAAATAACCTGACTGAGAAATAAAACCCAAAAACTGCAGCAGTGGACAAATGTTGAATTTAGAATCTTTTTGCAAGTCCTCATAATTTTTGTGGGTGTGTGTGTGTGTGTGTGTGTGTGTGGGGGTGTGTGTGTGGGTATGGAACATTAGGTTGGTTTCTGCTGGAGCTACTAAGGTTTACGCTATTCTGACTCATGGTATCTTCTCTGGGCCTGCGATCTCCCGTATAAATAATGCCAACTTTGAAGCTGTGGTTGTCACAAACACCATTCCCCAGGAGGACAAGATCAAACACTGCAGCAAGATCCAGGTAACAAACTCTGTAGGGTGGGAGATCTCGAGGAGAAGGGTGGAGCTAAACTCTGCAGGGTGGTAGATCTCCAGGACTGGGGGTGGAGCTAAGCTCTGTAGGGTGGTAGATCTCCAGGAGTGGGGGTGGAGCTAAGCTCTGTAGGGTGGTAGATCTCCAGGTGAAGGGTGGAGCTAAACTCTATAGGCTGGTAGATCTCCAGGAGAAGGGTGGAAGATCTCCAGGAGTGGAGTAGGAGCTAAACTCTGCAGGGTTGTAGATCTCCCTGAGTCGGGGTGGAGCTAAACTCCGTAGGCTGGTAGATCTCCAGGTGAAGGGTGGAGCTAAACTCACCCTCAGCAGGGTTGTCTCTGTCCTGTTTATCTCAGACACCGACAGTGTGTGAATGCGTAGTAATGGCATGTGTGTCTCTTTATTCCACCCCCATGCAGGTGATTGACATCTCCATGATTCTGGCAGAGGCTATCAGACGAACCCACAATGGAGAGTCTGTGTCCTACCTGTTCAGTCATGTACCTTTATAACACACACTCTTTAACTAAATCAAATGCACTTCCTTGATTTGTGGTTGTTGTTTGTGGTTCTCATACAGAACCGGTTCAAATATACCAACTTCACCATAAAATGATGATGTTTACTATAATCATCACTGCCCAGACTATCTCGGTGTTACGCAACATTAATAAGCCATACGCAGATGTTTCGAGCTAGTTACTGAGAGTTCACGCGAGTCTGTTACGTTATCCGTCACGCGAGTCCAGGCCACACTGGTACTGCTGTGGTACTGGTCTGTTATATAGTTCACCTCGTAGACACTCTGCCTGCTTCATGCAGTAAAATGCTGTTTGTTTAGAATGTTGTTGCTATGGCAGCTGCACTCCTTGTTTATCTCTTATAATCTTATTTTGTTCGTCATTGTGATTTTTTAAAACTTTTTTTTTTGGGTGTGGTATACTGCATTGCGTTAAAAGCTTTCCTACCGGCATCTGAAGATTCAGAGATTTTAAAAGTGTAAAGTAGAATGAGAAAGTGAGAGGTTTATTTTTATATACGAGTGTTCGGATGTTGCTAAATGCTGTGGATTCTAATGTGCTCTGTGTTTACTCAGGCTGTTACCAGAGTGCTTGAAGAGAGATCATTCTGAACATCTCTTCAGTTTTGACTTCTCTTGTTCTCACTCTTATTCTCACACACGTGCACGCATGTGCGTACACACACACACACACGCATACTGCACTCACACACACTTCACACACATAATTCGCACGCACGCACACACACACACACACTACACTCACGCACACACACTACACTCACACACACTACACTTCTCACACACACACTACACACACACTTCATACACACACTACACATGCACACACACACACACACACTATACTCACACGCACACTGCGCGCACACACTACACACGCGCACACACACTACACTTCTCACACACACACACTACACTCACATACACACTACACACACACACACATGCACGCACATACAATCACACACACACACACACGCTCGCGCGCGCGCACACACACTGGTAAGAGTGGTATGAATTGGCTTCATGTTGGATTTCTTTCAGGGATTTGTTTGTGTGTGCGCGCATGTGTGCGTGTGCGCAGTTCATTTGATTAGACTTATTTTTAACTCATAAGTGATGTAGGTGACTTTTATTTTGACATCATCATCCCTCTCTGTCCTGCTCAGCTGAAGTCTTGATTGTCTTGGTCAAATCTTGTTGCCTTAAATAAAACGTTACCGTGAAGGCGGAGCCTGTAGTGCCACCAATCAGAACAAAAACTGTCACATTTGGGTACAGAATGAGAAATAAATCATCTGCGAATTATACCTGCAACAGTCTCTCTGTCCTTCATTCAGGGTGCAGGAAGTAATCTTTAGACTAAATCCCCAGCCCCCAACAAACAAGGACAAACAAACAAAACAAACAAGCAAACAATGGCCTAGCTGAGCTGATGGCCTTATGAATATTAAGTTCTGATGTTGAACTTGATTTCTGGTCTTTGTACGCTGGGGTAGTAACATTGGAAGTTAACATTTTACCAATATAATATCATGAATAATATAAAAGCGGGTGTGGGCATCTGTAAGGCATAACTCGCGAGCACGAGTAAACCCGCGTGTCACGATCTGTTTTTGACAGTTTATTACTACCTCTAGATGGCGCCAGTTAGCATATTTTGAGAAACAATAAAAATCAAACTGCAATTATGTAGTTATTGCTTTAATAGTGTGGTTACCTTTAATAACGTCATGTGGTGGTTGTAGTATTGAAATAAAATTCAAAGAAGCAAACGGAGCAGAGATTTAGTAGGGAAGCGTGTAATACTGCCTGTCTACCCAACATTTTACCAGAGAAGGTGGAAACTAATATGGTAAATGGAAAAGGAACAGAGCTTATTATTACTGCAACTATAATTACTGCTGTTCTGTGCCGTACTATAAACGTGCAGGAAAAATTTAATTTTTTTTAGTTAATTGCAGTTTTTTAAAGAGAGGTTTTTTATTTGCAGTACAAACGTTCCTCTTTTTTATTTGTTTATGCCATTCTTTGGTTTAGTGCGCACGCGGCCCTTTCAGTCTTCTTATTGGCGCGAGATGTTTCTGCTTCACGTCGGCATTCGGCTTCGGGGAGACCTGAGCACGAGCTCTGGTCGCCACCTGGCAGCTGTTTCACGCGCCCCAGCACTGAGCACGTGCAAATCAGAATAACAGTAATGAGTCCATCCGCATCTTTAGAAGGTTATAACACACTGTGTGTGTGTGTGAGAGACCTATTCATTTGGTTTTCATCCGTGAATGAAGCTGTCCAACAACAAACAGACCTCTTCTAAACCCCAGATATGAAGATTAGAAAAAGAAGAACCCGAATGACCTCTGTATGACCCCTTCACCTTTTAGCCCCGGTAGTAGCGATTATTACTGTTGATTCGCTACTCTACACTTATATAGTTTGTATTTCCACGTTTTGGTCTTTTATATAGTTCACAGCTGGAAAGAAAGCTCTGCGAACGGCTCGCTCCCCGCGTGCTGATGTGCGGGAAAAGATATCTGCAGAGTTTACAGGAGACGAGAGCAGAAACCACAGAAGCCCTGTACCACTAAACCGCCTCTCATACGCTGCCAGGTGGCGACGGAGCAGTTTAAGGCCATTTCTGTGCATAGAGTTGAATGTAGAATACATGTAAAATCAGCAGCATTGGCGGATCTCCCACAGGCTTCTGGAGGTTTCTGGACCAGCGGGAAACGCGGCACGCACTGGAACAAAAAAAAAAGGTAAAGGCATGACATTTATGGCTCGTGTGTGAAATGACAGCACATTTTGCTTATAATTTCATCCAGCCGACTGTTCCAGTTTAGTGAGTTGTGTATGAAACAGGTCGTTTGTTTAACCTTTCAGCTGTTTAGTTGCCATTTTTTCCCCTCGCTCTCATTCTCAATGTCAAACACGAACAGACAGTTTTAAAGTAAATCGGCGTGGACTAAAGTTTACAGTCGAGGATAAATCCGCGATCTCTCCATGTGCATCCTGGAGACGTCAACTCCAGAGTCAAAGAGCTTCTTCAAATAACTCCGCTTATACTCGGTATTATCGGTATTATTATTAGTAGTATTACTATTATTAGTAGTATTATCTGGAATGATCCCTAATTTATAAATATATGGTTTTGTTTTGCGCTGTAACGTGGCGGATTTTACGGTTGGATCATTTTGGAGCATTTTTGCACGCGCCGCGACCGTCCAGCGACGAGTTCACGGGAGAGCGCGTGCGATCATCAGTCCCGGGAGTATACCGGCCCGCAGCCGCGCGCCGCACCCGCCACCCGCCAGGTACCAACGAGGAGCACGTGGGTGCCAGAGTGGCGCGCGAGACTGGGCTGCTCACGGTAGGAAACGTGTTGCTAAAATTGTACCAAAAAAACGTAAAAGTAGAGCACGACGACAGTATTAGTTATATTATTCGTTTGTATCTAGTGATTTTAGATATCATTTAATTTAAACTATATATTATTTTTTGGTTGTAGCCTGTTATACTCTTAAAAGAATCTCTTAGCCTTATATCCTATTATAGTCTTTAACAAATCGCCCATATTGTTATATTCTTTAGTAAGTGAATTATAATGTAAAGATAATTATAATCTGTCATATTCTTTAATTAACAAAAACCCCCAATCTTCTGTAAGTTGATTTTTGTAAATGCTGTAGACTATTCTAACTCAAATGCCTCTAGAAATTCCTGAGCTGTAGCGCCAGTGAGGCCATTGTCGGCGGCGCAGCAGTGCTGGACTGGCCAAGCCAAAGCATGTCAGGTGTCGCTCTGCAGTTCCACTGCGCTCTCCCTCCGCGCGAACGCAGTCTGCATGATTGAATGTCGAGATGAATGTGATTAATCCTAAAACAGCTTTGCAGCCTCCGCCATGGCAAACATGCTTCTTTAATAAGCAACTTTTCTCTGTGAGGTTCAGAGGTTTTTAAAAGTGTTACACCACCTAGTCTCACTCACGAGCTGCCTAAACTTCCAGGGCATGGAGGGAATCAGAGTTTACCTGCACGAGCGGGAGCTGTGGATGAAATTTCATAACGTCACCACGGAAATGATCGTCACTAAATCAGGCAGGTGAGCAAACAGGTTTTATTTTGGACAAATTAATTCCGGGGAGGTGTCGCTGTGTCCACCGCACCTGCCTGACCAGCAGATTTGTTCTCTGCACCGTGATCATTCCACGCGCGCAGTAAAACAGTACATAACCGCACGCGTTTGCACTGTTTGTTCTCTTTGTGACCGGGACGTTTGACATCCTGTCCTCGTGCACTGCATCGTCGGTTTGCCCCGAACACAGATGTGCTGTAGCTAACCCTGATCAGCTCGTTATCACGAGTCCCTTCCGTTGGCTCACGCGCCGTAACGCTGCGATCGCTTACTGAGTCGCGTGTGATCGGTAACGCTCACCGTGTTTCTCACGCGGTGTCCGTCGTGCAGGCGGATGTTCCCGAGCTACAGGGTAAAGGTCACCGGTCTGAACCCCAAAGCCAGATACGTTCTGCTGATGGACGTGGTGTCCGCAGATGAACACCGCTACAAATACGCCGAGAACGAATGGTACGGATTAAACCTGTCACCTATTACAGGAATGTGTCGTTATATGTCTGGATCAGCCTGTTCCAGCTGAATAACTAATACTCGGAGAAACCAGATCCGTGTGTGTGCGCGCCCTCAGGTTCGTGAACGGGAAGGCTGAGCCCGCAGCTCCCGGTCGGCTCTACGTTCATCCGGGTCGCACTGGACCAGACAGCTCGTCTCCTTCCAGAAACTCAAACTCACCAACAATCACCTGGACCCTGTCGGCCACGTGAGTGCTAACGCAGGATAGGAGAGAGGGATCATTGCGCACTGCTCATGACGACACCAGTCGGGAAGGATTTCAGCAGGTAGATTTAGATAAGATTCAAACGAGAGTAGACAGACAGACAGACAGTCAGTGAGACAGACAGACAGATGTGCATAAGTAGGTAGTTTCATAGATGCTTTGTGTGAACACATTATAGTATAAATTAGCGTGTAGTGTTTGAGAGGTTTAGTATCACATCTCCAACGTTTCAGATCATATTGAACTCGATGCAGAAATACCAGCCACGTCTGCATGTAGTGCAGGTGGACGAGAAGAACAGCTTTGGCTCCCACAACACAGCCTTCTGCACACACTCCTTCCCCGAGACCGCCTTCATCGGTGTGACGACCCAACACGGAGACACGCACGGAGAGAAATGGATGGATGGAGGGATGGATGTTGAATGGATATTTAACTGATGAAATGATAGTGGGGTAGACAAACACATGAACATTAATATTTCTGTCTGTTAGATCACACAGCTGAAGATTCAGAACAACCCATTCGCTAAGGGTTTCTGTGGCAACGAGGACATCAAGAAACGTCAAATGTCCAGCACAGAGGTGGGAAAACTCACATAATATAAATACACATGCAAAAATCACACACACGTGTGCACACACAAGATTCACTTCATATTTGATTGCCATTTTATTTTTATATCAAATAAAAAAAAATTTAAGTCAGTTGTTAAATTATTAATTTAACAGTTAGCAATAGACTATTAATTATTAAATGAATGTATGAACCCCTCACACCGTAACCCCTCATGCCCTAACCCCTCACGCCCTAACCCCTCACACCCTAACCCCTCACGCCCTAACCTCTCACGCCTTAACCCCTCACGCTTTAACCCCTCACGCCCTAACCCCTCACGCCCTAACCCCTCACGCCCTAACCCCTCATGCCCTAACCCCTCACGCTTTAACCCCTCACACCCTAACCCCTCCTGCTTTAACCCCTCACGCCTTAACCCCTCACGCCCTAACCGCTCACGCTTTAACCCCTCACGCCCTAACCCCTCACGCCCTAACCCCTCACGCTTTAACCCCTCACGCTTTAACCCCTCACGCCCTAACCCCTCACGCTTTAACCCCTCACGCCTTAACCCCTCACGCCCTAACCCCTCACGCCCTAACCCCTCACGCCCTAACCCCTCACGCTTTAACCCCTCACGCCCTAACCCTTCACGCCCTAACCCCTCCTGCTTTAACCCCTCACGCCCTAACCCCTCACGCCCTAACCCCTCACGCCTTAACCCCTCACGCCCTAACCCCTCACGCCCTAACCCCTCACGCCTTAACCCCTCACTCCCTAACCTCTCACGCCCTAACCCCTCATGCCTTAACCCCTCACGCCCTAACCCCTCTACCTCACGCCCTAACCCCTCTGCCTCGGTGTAGGTCCTCCCGCAGGCTCTTACCATTACCTTGGGCTGAGTCCCAGAATGGAAAACTAGAAATACCCATCACAGTTGAAGTCCACTTCCACTATCGTTAAAGTTAACCAATGTGGGAGTAATGTTTTCAACCACGTGGAACAGTTTCCGTTCCAGGTCACACACCTAATTTTGAACTGTTCCGCTCACTTCCACCAAAAGTGAATATGTTCCCGAACACTAAATGCTTGTTCCTATCTGAAACCAGAAGAAAAGCATTTTTCGGTGCGAACCATGACGACAGATTACAGACTACGTTATTCATTAGCCTATATGTAGTATTGGTATATTTCCATTATTATTTTTTGGTTGTTTGAATTATATTAACATTAGTTTAATTGTTTGATATCATTCAGTTGGAAACTTGTTTGCTTCCTCCTTTTTTCCTGCATGGATAAAAGCAAACACCTGAACAACTATAATTTAATCTCAGCGCCAATCCTTGATCTATGCACGCTTTATGGATAAAAACAAACATCTGAACAACAGCACAAATGCTCACAGGTAATCTATATGCAGTTAATCTCTGTGCAGTTAATCTATGTGAAATTAATCTGTGTGCAGTTAATCTGTGCAGTTAATCTATGTGCAGTTAATCTATGTGAAATTAATCTGTGTGCAGTTAATCTATGTGCAGTTAATCTCTGCAGTTAATCTATGTGCAGTTAATCTCTGCAGTTAATCTGTTCAATTAATCTGCAATTAATCTGTGCAGTTAATCTATGTGCAGTTAATCTCTGCAGTTAATATATGTGCAGTTAATCTCTGCAGTTAATCTGTTCAATTAATCTGCAATTAATCTCTGCAGTTAATCTATGCAATTAATCTGTGCAGTTAATCTCTGCAGTTAATCTATGTGAAATTAATCTGTGTGCAGTTAATCTGTGCAGTTAATCTGTGCAGTTAATCTATGCAGTTAATCTCTGCAGTTAATCTCTGCAGTTAATCTGTTCAATTAATCTGCAATTAATCTCTGCAGTTAATCTATGTGCAATTAATCTGTGCAGTTAATTTATGTGCAGTTAATCTATGCAATTAATCTGCAGTTAATCTATGTGCAATTAATCTGTGCAGTTAATTTATGTGAAGTTAATATATATGCAGGCAATTTATTGTAGTGTAGTGAACACTTTATTACACTGTTATTGTAGTGTAGTGAACACTTTACCACACTGTTATTCTAATATAGTAGACACTTTATCACACTGTTACTGTAGTGTAGTTGACACATAACCATACTGTTATTGTAGTGTAGTGGACACTTTACCACACTGTTATTGTAGTGTAGTGGACGCTATCACACTGTTATTGTAGTGTAGTGGACACTTTACCACACTGTTATTGTAGTGTAGTGGACACTTTATTACACTGTTATTGTAGTGTAGTGAACACTTTACCACACTGTTATTCTAATATAGTGGACACTTTATCACACTTACTGTAGTGTAGTTGACACATAACCACACTGTTATTGTAGTGTAATGGACACTTTACCACACTTATTGTAGTGTAGTGAACACTTTACCACACTGTTATTCTAATATAGTGGACACTTTATCACACTGTTACTGTAGTGTAGTTGACACATAACCACACTGTTATTGTAGTGTAGTGGACACTTTATCACACTGTTATTCTAGTGTATCATCTGAAGAGAGTTAGTGTCTCATGTAAGAGTTCTGCGTTATGCGTCTAATGTACACCCTGTCAGAGCTCAGAGAAAATGCCGTCATGGTGTGTGCTCTGCCGTGTGCTCCAGACTCAGTGGGTATGACTGGAGCCTCATTCCCTCTTAGACTTTGAGGAAGAGTTGTGCACCCCTGCCAGGAATGGTATGGTCCTGCTTCTTTGACTGGTTGTCTGAGACTCTACCTCCAGTTCTAAGGTCACAATTCATTTTATTCAATAAAATAAATAGGTAAATGAATTAACAAATAGACAAATAAATATCACTGTATGTAGGTGAGTCATTAAACCACCTTAATATGTATGTTTATATACATTAATTGTACATGTTTGTACATGTAATATCAACATAATCCTTCACTTTTACAGGGTTATCTCACTTTAAATCTGTTTGTTTGTATTTCTCCTTTCACACTTCATTTAAATAATGAAACTTATCTGTCTCTCTATGGAACATTCAAGGCATAAAATAATCCCTGCTTGGGTACAATAATCCCTGTTTGGGTATAAACACTGAATTCACAAATAACACAGAAGATAAGGACATTATAATTCTTCAGGAAACCTGGTGTAAATCTGAGTGGGTGACTCGCTGTCCTGTAAACTACAAGGAAATCATCCTCCCTGCTGTTAAGCACCCTGACATTAAAAGAGGGAGATTCAGTTGGAATTATTATCTGGTAGAAATCACAACTGCCTAAATTCATAATTCCTCTGAAATAGAAAAATCACACATTTGTCTTAAAATCAACAAAGAGATTCTAAACACTCCGTAAGAAATATTCCTTCGTACAATCTCCAGTCCTCCCAGTGATGCCCTTATTATAATGAAGACATCTGTCCCAATCTCCGTGGTCAGAGCAGTGGCTTCCAGGCCCAGGGAAGTGTGCTGATCTGTGGAGATCTGAACACACGTACTGGATCTCTGCCTAACTCCAACACAGAACAAGGTAACTCTCACATATTTGGACACCATTACGCAAGAAATATAACTAATCTCCCCCGATATAATTCTGACACACAGGTAAGCAGGAATGGAAAAGACCTCCTGCAGCTCTGTCAAAGTCTGGGTCTGTACATTGACACCTTTCTGGACACCACATACACTTACAATAATGAAGGCATCAATCTTGCAGTTAAGAATATGAATAATATTTTTAGTACAACTGTCCAGAAATGTAATCTAAGACAAGTAAGGAACAAACCAAAAGATGATAAGTGGTTTGACACAATGTCACACAATTAGGAAAGACTTGAGAAAGTTATAAAATCAAAAACCCAAATAATGCAGATTTACGCCTTCAGTATTGTGAAACTCTGAAACTTTACAAACGTACACTCAGAATCAAGAAAGCACAATACACACGCGCATAACTGACACTAACTGAGGAGTCCATAAATACAAATAGTTTTTGTAACACTGGAGCACTCAATAAATCTAAAGCAGAAGAATTGATCATTCAAAACAGTGATACATGAATAACACATTTTAAATCACCCTACAGTCAATTTCCGAACAATACAAGTCCTGAACAAAAGCATATAACTGAAAAATTAAATATATTAGAACTAGCAGTAAAAGACTTCCAGAATCCCTTGGACTCACCCATTACTGAGCAAGAACTTAGAAATCAAATTTCTACTCTTAAACCAAAAAAGCAAGTGAGCCTGATGGGATTTTAAATGAAATGATTAAACACAAGTAAAATGATTAAACTCCAGCTGGCTGTCCTCCAACTCTTCAACATGACTCTGAGTGTCAGTTACTTCCCTGACATCTGGAGTCAAGGTCATATAACACTTGTTTTCAAAAATGGAGATAAATTTGACCCTATTAACTACTGAGGCATCTGTGTGAACAGTAATCTGGGGACTCTGGAACATTAATTCAAGACTTCCAGACTTGCTTATGAAACAGTGTCTTGAATAAAAGTCAGATCACATCACTGCACATCAGATCATATTTATACCCACAAACCCTAATTGACATACAGGTTAACCAGAACAAATATATATGCAAAAAAAATATTTGCATGTTTAATAGATTTCAAAAAAGCTCTTGACAATCTGGCACAAAGGTCTATTCTACAAATGACTGGAAAATGGTGTAGGGGGTAACGCATACGACATGATCAAATCCATGTACACACACAACGGGTGCAGTAGAAAGATTGGCAACAGAAGGACTGTGTTGTTTTCTCAGGAGTGTGGAGTGAGACAAGGCTGCTGCTTAAGCCCAACATTATTCAACATTTACATCAATGAATTAGCCACCATTTTAGAATGCTCTGCAGCACCTGGTCTCACTACACGACTCAGAAAGAACGTTTCTGCTCTACACAGACGACCTGGTTCTACTGTCACTCACAGAGCAGGAGATACAACAGACCCTGGACCTGCTGGAGCAGTACTGACAGACCTGGACGCTGGACCTGCTGGAGCAGTACTGACAGACCTGGACCTGCTGGAGCAGTACTGACAGACCTGGACCCTGGACCTGCTGGAGCAGTACTGACAGACCTGGACCTGCTGGAGCAGTACTGACAGACCTGGACCCTGGACCTGCTGGAGCAGTACTGACACACCTGGATCTGCTGGAGCAGTATTGACAGACCTGGACCCTGGACCTGCTAGAGCAGTACTGACAGACCTGGACCTGCTGGAGCAGTACTGACAGACCTGGACCCTGAACCTGCTGGAGCAGTACTGACAGACCTGGACCCTGGACCTGCTGGAGCAGTACTGATGGACCTGGATCTGCTGGAGCAGTACTGACAGACCTGGACCCTGGACCTGCTGGAGCAATACTGACAGACCTGGACCCTGGACCTGCTGGAGCAGTACTGACAGACCTGGACCTGCTGGAGCAGTACTGACAGACCTGGATCTGCTGGAGCAGTACTGACAGACCTGGACCTGCTGGAGCAGTACTGACAGACCTGGACCCTGGACCTGCTGGAACAGTACTGACGGACCTGGACCTGCTGGAGCAGTACTGACAGACCTGGACCCTGGACCTGCTGGAGCAGTACTGATGGACCTGGATCTGCTGGAGCAGTACTGACAGACCTGGACCCTGGACATGCTGGACCAGTACTGACAGACCTGGACCTGCTGGAGCAGTACTGACAGACCTGGACCGTGGACCTGCTGGAGCAGTACTGACAGACCTGGACCCTGGACCTGCTGGAGCAGTACTGATGCACCTGGACCTGCTGGAGCAGTACTGATGGACCTGGATCTGCTGGAGCAGTACTGACAGACCTGGACCCTGGACATGCTGGACCAGTACTGACAGACCTGGACCTGCTGGAGCAGTACTGACAGACCTGGATCTGCTGGAGCAGTACTGATAGACCTGGACCCTGGACATGCTGGAGCAGTACTGACAGACCAGGACCCTGAGAGTAAATCTGAAAAAGACCAAAACCATCATTTTCAAAAAAGAGCCAGATCTCAGAGAGACGCATCACGTTTCACGTTAGGGACACAAACAGTAGAAACGTGTACAAATGACAATGACTTAGGAGTTGAAAATGAGTTAACCTGGAAACTTCAATCCAGCAGTCAGTGAACTGAGAGAGAAAGCACGCAGGGCGTCTACGCAATCAAACATCAAATTCTCATTCAAATACCAATTCAAATTTGGCTCAAAATATTCCAGTCTAACATAGAAGCAGTTCTGCTGTGTGGTTGTGAAGTGTGGGGCCAATCACAATTAAACAAACACCCATCTGAAATTATGCACTCTGAATTCTGTAAAAATATCCTGAAAGTGCCCAGGAAAACAACAAATAACAAATAACACATGTAGAGCTAAATTAGGCCAATTTCCACTATTACTCAAAATTCAAAAAAGGATCATTAAATACTGGCTACACTTAAAAACCAGAGACCCCCCACTCCTAGCACTACAAAGCCCTGCAGTGCCAAGAGTGCCCTCACACAGCACAGTGCAGTGCCCTCACACAGCAGAGAAAAGAGTCCCCTCGCACAGCCGGTCCCCTCACACAGCAGAGAAAAGAGTCCCCTCGCACAGCCGGTCCCCTCACACAGCAGAGAAAAGAGTCCCCTCGCACAGCTGGTCCCCTCACACAGCAGAGAAAAGAGTCCCCTCGCACAGCCGGTCCCCTCACACAGCTGGTCCTGACACTGAATTCATTAACAAACACTAACACTGTAACACACCAGGACCAGTGTGAAATACAAACAATCAGACCAAACCAAATTATAACACGTCAAAAACTAAACTACACTAGAACACACACACACAAGCACAAAGCGTAATGCAGTGTTATCTGGCCCTAAAACGTCAGTACACTGTAGCAGACGACCTGTTCACACTGACTGATATTAACCACAGAATCACGATGTCAAAGTCCAGACTCAGTGAACACAGCCTGGATGTCCAGTCCGGCTGATATGAAAAGTCATGGCTACCAGAGAACAGAGACTTTACCAGCAATGTAAGAATGACACTGTAGAGACAGAGCTGCACTTCCTCACTGAATGTGAAAAAATCACCCAAATACAGCAAATTTACTTTATAACATTTGAGACGATCCACCGCAACTTTATGTGTCTGTCTAACACTGACAAACTGTCCGTCCTACTGGGTGAAAAGAAGGAGAGCAGCACTTTAGCTGTGTGATACACATCTGACATAAGATGAGGGACCGTGAGTAACCCACCCACACACACACATACACGCATATATACACACACTATAAAAGGTTCCATAACTATTTATTATTATCTATTTATTATTATTAACTATTATCTATTTATTATTACTAACTATTTATTATTAACTATTTATTATTAACTATTATTATCTATTTATTATTGCTAACTTTATTATGATTGACTATTATTATTAACTATTATTATCTATTTATTATTAACTATTTATTATTATCTATTTATTATTTTCCATTATTATTTCACTTATTCCCTTTATTAATATTTCAGACCAATCACAGCTTCTCTAACTTAATTTTCATAATTGCAAAAGTTGTAATGTTGTCATGTTCATGTTATAATGCTACTTTGGCAATACTGTTATTGTATATGGTCATGCCAGTAAAGCTAACAGAGAGAGAGAGAGAGATATGAGGAGGGTAAATTCTGTATCCTGGTTGGTAACTGACTCTGAATTGAAGATCAAATCTCTCTCGACTGACTCCAGATGAAAATACAATTCTGAATCCCAGATCACCTTCAGATTCAGTAGAATTTCTGAATCGTGATTTATAAACTTCAGGAAAGATTCTCTAAATGTCTGAAACAAAAGCCTTGTGTAGACCTGAGGTTTCCGCTCCTCTGTTCAGGGTCCTGCTGTGTCTTTAGTGTCTTTAGTTTCTTTAGTGTCTTTAGTGTCTTTTAGTTTCTCGAGTTTCTTTAGTGTCTAGTTTCTTTAGTGTCTTTAGTTTCTTTAGTGTCTTTAGTTTCTTTAGTGTCTTTAGTGTCTTTAGTTTCTTTAGTGTCTTTAGTTTCTTTAGTGTCTTTAGTGTCTTTTAGTTTCTCGAGTTTCTTTAGTGTCTAGTTTCTTTAGTGTCTTTAGTTTTTTTAGTGTCTTTAGTTTCTTTAGTGTCTAGTTTCCTTAGTGTCTTTAGTTTCTTTAGTGTCTTTAGTTTCCTTAGTGTCTTTCGTTTCTTTAGTGTCTTTAGTTTTTTTTAGTGTTTTTAGTGTCTTTAGTTTCCTTAGTGTCTTTCGTTTCTTTAGTGTCTTTAGTTTTTTTTAGTGTTTTTAGTGTCTTTCGTTTCTTTAGTGTCTTTAGAGTCTTAGTTTCTCGAGTTTCTTTAGTGTCTTTAGTGTCTTAGTTTCTCGAGTTTCTTTAGTGTCTTTAGTTTCTTTAGTGTCTTTAGTTTCCTTAGTGTCTTTCGTTTCTTTAGTGTCTTTAGTTTTTTTTAGTGTTTTTAGTGTCTTTAGTTTCCTTAGTGTCTTTCGTTTCTTTAGTGTCTTTAGTTTTTTTTAGTGTTTTTAGTGTCTTTCGTTTCTTTAGTGTCTTTAGAGTCTTAGTTTCTCGAGTTTCTTTAGTGTCTTTAGTGTCTTAGTTTCTCGAGTTTCTTTAGTGTCTTTAGTTTCTTTAGTGTCTTTAGTTTCTTTAGTGTCGTTAGTTTTTTTAGTGTCTAGTTTCTTTAGTGTCTTTAGTTTTTTTAGTGTCTTTAGTTTCTTTAGTGTCTTTAGTGTCTTAGTTTCTCGAGTTTCTTTAGTGTCTTTAGTTTTTTTAGTGTCTAGTTTCTTTAGTGTCGTTAGTTTTTTTAGTGTCTAGTTTCTTTAGTGTCTAGTTTTTTTAGTGTCTTTAGTGTCTTTAGTGTCTTTAGTTTCTTGAGTTTCTTTAGTGTCTTTAGTTTCTTTAGTGTCTTTCGTTTCTTTAGTGTCGTTAGTTTTTTTAGTGTCTTTCGTTTCTTTAGTGTCGTTAGTTTTTTTAGTGTCTAGTTTCTTTAGTGTCTTTAGTTTTTTTAGTGTCTTTAGTTTCTTGAGTTTCTTTAGTGTCTTGTTTTTTTTAGTGTCTTTAGTTTCTTTAGTGTCGTTAGTTTCTTTAGTGTCTTTAGTTTCTTTAGTGTCTAGTTTTTTTTAGTGTTTTTAGTTTCTTTAGTGTCTTTAGTTTTCTTTAGTGTCTTTCGTTTCTTTAGTGTCTTTCGTTTCTTGAGTTTCTTTAGTGTCTTTAGTTTCTTTAGTGTCTTTAGTGTCTTTAGTTTCTTTAGTGTCTTTAGTTTCTTTAGTGTCTTTAGTTTCTTTAGTGTCTCGAGTTTTTTTAGTGTCTTTAGTGTGTTTAGTTTTTTTAGTGTCTTTAGTTTATTTTGATTGTACAGTAGACGTGTGTTGAGGTCTTAAAGTTGATGTTCAAATAAAAACTAATACTAATAATTATTAATCATAATCATTAAAATGAATAATTTTCTTAATCAATTCACTTTTCTTTCATTTAGTCCTGTATGAGATAAAAGATTCTTCTTCAAACCCAAATCACATGATTTCAAAGAATCACCATGATCACTGTAAATATGTCGCATTTATAAAGACAAAATGAAGAATCATTAATGAGTGCCACTGAAAAATAAACAGAAAAAAATAATTAATTTGATATGATGAAAACACTTTACATTTAGACCTGAGCTGTTCTTCAAAGGCAGTGTGCAACAAGGGTGTAGTTTCAGTGTGTGCGTGTGTGTGTGCGTGCACATCCTGAAGTGTTCCATAAGGTCTTCAGACATAACTAGTTTATCTGTGTAAAAGGTAGACAATTCCATAAACACGGTCCAGCCTGGAACACTGGGAATGAGTCAGGAACATCCTCTCTGAGCCACTCCCACTTGGTTCCTGGAACAAGCATGGTCACTAAAATGCCAGACATTCCAGTACAGGACCCTGGTAGTGCCAAAATACCTCATGCCTCAACTAAGTGTAATGAGAGGTGTTAGTCAAGACCGTTTGCACCAGCACTGCTGAGCTTGTAGGAAACAGAGTCTGTGTGTCTTGGCAAACTTTAGCTACATTTTGAAAAATATTAGGTGAAGTGTCTCTGACTTTAGATTGCTACGGCCATGAGTCGTGTGACCACACAACTCTTCACATCCAGCACAGCAGTGTTCCAGTCAGCCTTAATGACGCTCTACTGTAAACCTCTGACCAAGCAGAGCAATAAATCTCTCTAACGATGACCCTGGCTGGACTTCCCCATCAGGCTGAATGCACAATTACAGCCAATTAAGCGACGTAAGTGTGCTGCATCTGAGCTAGAGTCGTTTAGCCGGAGTGGGGCACTGGCCCAGTTAATGCCCCGGGACTGCCCTCCACACACCCCTCTGGAGGTCGTTGCCCTCCAGTTTAGTGTTATTACTTTCTGCATCTCATCCAACTCTATTTACCCTAAATAAAGGTTTATGGTGGGCAGAGGCATATGGGCGATGGCGTTGATCAGCGCGGCAGAGCGGACTCGGGACATCTCACGTCCCCCCATTTCTGAAGACATGCCACTCCCTCGATTCCTGAAATCGAGTCGCAGATTAAAACTTGGTTAAAAGGACCAACGTTAAATAAGTGACGTTATGTTGCTCATCAATGAGAGCTGAGACAGAAACACAGACCAGACAAGGGTGTGTGCGATGGGCTTTGTGTGTGTGTGACGGCATTTGTGTGTGACAGGGTTTGTGTGTGTGATGGTGTTTGTGTGTGTGACAGGGTTTGTGTGTGATGGTGTTTGTGTGTGTGACAGGGTTTGTGTGTGTGACAGGGTTTGTGTGTGAGACAGGGTTTGTGTGTGTGACAGGATTTGTGTGTGTGATGGTGTTTGTGTGTGTGACAGGGTTTGTGTGTGTGATAGGGTTTGTGTGTGTGATGGTGTTTGTGTGTGTGACAGGGTTTGTGTGTATCGTATCAAATCAAATTTATTTATACAGCACTTTTTACAACAGATGTTGTCAGCTTTACAAATGTCCAAGTCCAACCCCCCAGTGAGAAAGACGAGGGCGACAGTGGTGAGGAAAAACTCCCTAGAGCATGAGGAAGAAACCTTGAGAGGAACCAAGACTCAAAGAGGGGCCCCATCCTTCTCTGGCTCACAATGGTCACCACAATAAAAATGGTTTTACAAGAAAAATAAATTAAAAACTTTCTAGAGATCCTAGTCTTGTCCCGTTGGTGTGCATGTGTCCGAGACCCATCCCACAGAGATGTAGTTGGCTGGGGTGGAGGTATGATGGGCTACAGCAGGGGGGCATCGGGGCGGTGGAGAAGCCATGGCAGCTGATATGGGTTGAGGCTCAGTAACATCATGACATCAGGAGTAGGTGTATGCACCTCAGCAGAAAGAGAGAATAGATTATTAGGCATGTCAAAGTATGAAAGTGAATACATTAGGGAAATATAATGTATAATGATGGACTAGCAGATCTAGCTCTAGCAGCACAGCTAAAAGGAAAGAGCCAGAAGAAACCACAGGCATGAGGGCACCCTGGAACATCAGGACTCTGCCGCTTTCAGTCAACAAACTAGAGTTACAAAAGAGAGGTGAAGTGACAGCATCATAACATCCCAGGTTACTAGAACTCAATGCCCATGGACCCCCAGATCTACACCTTTAGCTAAGATGGGAAGTAGTTAATAAAATGCCTGACTGTACAGAGAGGTTTTCAGCCTAGCTTTAAATATTGAGAGTGTCTGAATCTTGGAACATTTACAGGAACGTTATTCCATAGTGTGGGAGCTTTATAAGTAAAGGCCCCTTGTGGAAGATTTTCTTATTTTTGGTACTAGTAAAGAGCGGCACCTTTTGATCTAAGCAGACATGGCGGATCGTAATGCACTAGGAGTTCTCTAAGATACTGTTGGGCAAGACCATTCAGTGCTTTGTAGGTTATTAGAAGTATTTTAGAATTAATATGAAATTTTACTGGGAGCCAATATAACATAGCTAAGATGGGAGTGATGTGATCAAGTAAGTTCTAGTAAGAACTCTGGCTGCTGAGTTTAGAACTAGCTGGAGCTTGTTTAGGAGTTAATGGTACAGCCAGATAGTAAGAACAGAACACGAGGAACAGAATGGAACAGGTTCACACCAGAAAATCTTCAGTGCTGCCAGCAGGTGAACTGGTCCTGCCACATCCATCCACCCACAGCATCTACGCCATCTACTCCAGGGGACGCAGAAAGCTTCCCACCCTGGACCCACCGTAGCCGAGGCTCCCACACCTACACTGAAGTGCTTATTTGACTAAAGCTGATGTAATAACACACACACTGTTTATTAGAGCTCTGACCTCTCAGTCTTCCCAGGATTGTTCCTTCATTCTGTCCAGGGAGTTTTTCCTTTGACTTGCTCATTAGGAATCTGGTCCCAAACGTGTGAATGAAATGTGTGTTGTAAAAAGCACTATAGAAATATATTTTACTTTGACTTGCTCATTAGGAATCTGGAGCCAAACGTGCGTGAAGCTGCAGGTGTTGTAAAAAGTGCTGTATGATTATATTTGACTAGTTCATCATATGTGTTTACAGAACAATTTTTAAAGATGAAACTGACAATTTAAGCTAAATTAATTCTCTTAATAATAATAATAATAATAATAACAAAAGTCTATCTCTGGTGTCTGACATGATCACTCACTGTCCCTCAGATTGGCAGGAGTGAACGTACAGCGCTGCCAATTATAACTACAACAATACTCCTATTACTACTACTACTACTACTGCTGCTAATAATAATAATAATAATAATAATAATAACAAAAGTCTGTATCTCTGGTGTCTGACATGATCACTCACTGTCCCTCAGATTGGCAGGAGTGAACGTACAGCGCTGCCAATTATAACTACAACAATACTACTACTACTGCTAATAATAATAATAATAATAATAATAATAATAACTACAATACTCCTATTACTACTACTACTACTAATAATAATAATATAACAACAATACTCCTATTACCAATAATAACTACAACAATACTATTACTACTATTACTACTACTGCTGCTAATAATAATAATAATAATAATAATAATAACTACAATACTCCTATTACTACTACTACTACTACTACTAATAATAATAATAATAACAAAAGTCTGTATCTCTGGTGTCTGACATGATCACTCACTGTCCCTCAGACTGGCAGGAGTGAACGTACAGCGCTGCCAATTATAACTACAACAATACTCCTATTACTACTACTACTACTGCTGTTAATAATAATAATAATAATAATATAACTACAATACTCCTGTTACCAATAATAATAATATAACAACAATACTCCTATTACCAATAATAACTATAACAATACTCCTATTACTACTACTACTACTACTACTGCTGCTGCTAATAATAATAATAATAATATAACTACAATACTCCTATTACCAATAATAACTAACAATACTCCTATTACTACTACTACTACTACTACTACTGGTAATAATAATAATAATAATATAACTACAACAATACTATTACTGATAATATATTATTATTATTATTATTAACTATTATAACTATTACCAATAATAATAATAATATAACTACAACAATACTCCTATTACCAATAATAATAATAATAATAATAATAATAACTACAATACTATTATTACTACTACTACTACTACTAATAATAATAATATAATAATTATAAAATAATAATTATAAAATAATAATGATAATAATAATAACTACAATACTCCTATTACCAATAATAATAATAATAATAAAACTACAACAATACTCCTATAACCAATACTACTACTACTAATAATAATAATAATATAACTACAACAATACTTCTATTACTACTACTACTACTACTACTAATAATAATATAACTACAACAATACTCCTATAACTAATACTACTACAACTACAACTACTACTACTAATAATAATATGCAGCTGTGTCTGGATCTTCTAGTCCTGCCACTGCTACTACAGTCTCTGCTCTGTAGGTGACCAGGACTGTTTATGTCTGCTGGTCTCTGTGTCCAGGCGCTGGTCACTCAGTCTGTACTTGGTCAGGTGGAGCTCAGTTTTAGATCAGACAGTGTGATTAGGTAACCTGGCATGCTGGACTGTAGATTGAGGGCCCAGTAACACTCCCTTTAACTCTGTGGTTTTGATTGAGTTTCCCAGTAAGTGATGTAGTTTAGTTTGAGTTGTTTTGTATGGTGACTCTGATTGGGTTTGCTGGTATTTTCTGGTCCTGGGCATGTGTAGCGTTAGTGTGTATTAGGGTAGTGCTGGTTTATTGTTAATGAGTGTTAGTGTAGTGTTAGTTTGTGTGTTAGTGTAGTGTTGGTGTGTTAATGTTGTGTTTGTGTGAAAGTGTAGTGTTTGTGTGTTACTGTAGTGTTCGTGTGTACGTAGTGTTTGTGTGTTCATGTGTGTTAGTGTAGTGTTGGTGTGTAAGTGTAGTGTTTGTGTGTTCGTGTGTGTAAGTAGTGTTGGTGTGTTAGTATTGTGTTAGTGTGTGTTAGTGTAGTGTTGGTGTGTAAGTGTAGTGTTTGTGTGTTCATGTGTGTTAGTGTTGGTGAGTTAGTATTGTGTCTGTGTGTAAGTGTAGTGTTGGTGTGTTAGTATTGTGTTTGTGTGTAAGTGTAGTGTTGGTGTGTTAGTATTGTGTTTGTGTGTAAGTGTAGTGTTGGTGTGTTAGTATTGTGTTTGTGTGTAAGTGTAGTGTTGGTGAGTTAGTATTGTGTTTGTGTGTAAGTGTAGTGTTGGTGTGTTAGTATTGTGTTTGTGTGTAAGTGTAGTGTTGGTGTGTTAATATTGTGTTTGTGTGTAAGTGTAGTGTTGGTGTGTTAGTATTGTGTTTGTGTGTAAGTGTAGTGTTGGTGTGTTCGTGTGTGTTTGTGTGTAAGTAGTGTTGGTGTGTTAGTATTGTGTTTGTGTGTAAGTGTAGTGTTGGTGTGTTAGTATTGTGTTTGTGTGTAAGTGTAGTGTTGGTGTGTTAGTATTGTGTTTGTGTGTAAGTGTAGTGTTGGTGTGTTAGTATTGTGTTTGTGTGTAAATGTAGTGTTGCTGTGTTAGTATTGTGTTTGTGTGTAAGTGTAGTGTTGGTGTGTTAGTATTGTGTTTGTGTGTAAGTGTAGTGTTGGTGTGTTAGTATTGTGTTTGTGTGTAAGTGTAGTGTTGGTGAGTTAGTATTGTGTTTGTGTGTAAGTGTAGTGTTGGTGTGTTAGTATTGTGTTTGTGTGTAAGTGTAGTGTTGGTGTGTTAGTATTGTGTTTGTGTGTAAGTGTAGTGTTGGTGTGTTAGTATTGTGTTTGTGTGTAAATGTAGTGTTGGTGTGTTAGTATTGTGTTTGTGTGTAAGTGTAGTGTTGGTGTGTTAGTATTGTGTTTGTGTGTAAGTGTAGTGTTGGTGTGTTAGTATTGTGTTTGTGTGTAAGTGTAGTGTTGGTGTGTTAGTATTGTGTTTGTGTGTAAGTGTAGTGTTGGTGTGTTAGTATTGTGTTTGTGTGTAAGTGTAGTGTTTGTGTGTTAGTATTGTGTTGGTGTGTTCGTGTGTGTTAGAGTTAGTGCAGCTGAGTGAGGGGACTGTTCTCTTGGCTCTCTCTCTCTCTCTCATCACTAAGTCATTAAGTCAGAGTCTATTAGCATAAACTCAGAACTAGACTCTGTGTCCAAGCATATGTGTATGTCCAGTGTGTGTGTGTGTGTGTGTGTGTGTGTGTGTGTGTGTGTGTGTGTGTGTGTTGGTCTTTAATAATTAATGTGGCTGAGTGCTGGGCAGTGAGGTGTGAACACAATAACACGCAAACCAAACAAACCCACGCAAACCCAACACACAAAAACACAAACCCAACACACAAAAGTACACAAACCCAACACACAAAAATACACAATAACGCACAAACTCACACAAACCCAACACACAAAAGTACACAATAACGCACAAACTCACACAAACCCAACACACAAAAGTACACAAACTCACACAAACCCAACACACAAAAATACACAATAACGCACAAACTCACACAAACCCAACACACCAAAGTACACAAACTCACACAAAGCTAACACACAAAAAATACAAAAAACTACACAAAATGGAAATACAAAGCAAAGAAAAATCAGACAAAACAAAAATTATTAGACAAA
Organism: Electrophorus electricus; assembly: GCF_041902795.1. Classification (NCBI taxonomy): domain Eukaryota; kingdom Metazoa; phylum Chordata; class Actinopteri; order Gymnotiformes; family Gymnotidae; genus Electrophorus; species Electrophorus electricus. The sequence goes on along the minus strand of NC_137504.1, from coordinate 34,561,001 downwards.
ATAAAGTCAAATGAAAGACCAGACAAGACAAAGTTTGGGAAAAGTCTGCTAAAAAAGTTAATTGTAAATTAGTAATGTTCATTTATTCAAGGTCTAGTTCATTTAAATGAAAATTCTGGTCAATTCAGCTACTTCATGCAGCCATTTTAACAACAGATATTGTCATCATGTTTTACAGAGATCCTGGCTCAGATGCGTATGAGGGGAAGGTGATTGAGGCAGTCCCCCAGACACTCACACAGAACAGCAGACATGAACATCAGAGGGAGTGAGTGGATATCTGTCTGTAAAGCGTCCTGGAGTCTGAGAAAGGAGCTATGTAAATGTAAACAACAACAATAATGACCAGGTGCCAAATTAAAAGTCTTAAAATGGGTTGGAGTGCGTTAAACTACAATACATTAATGTGTTAGACTCCAACACACCCAACTGTTAAAACTACAATATACCTATTATGTACTAAACTGAAATACACCCATAGGTAATACAGCAACACATCTTGTGGTTTGCAGCGGAAATGCCCATGTAAGGGGGAAACCTCTCAATTACACGACACATGCCTCATTGAACGGAATTTAATGTCAAGCTCAGTGAAGCCATCACTCGACTCAACAAACACGTGACCTCAAATATTATATTAATTCTAGATTTCTACCCATAAAGGTATTCTTTGACATTTACAATGAAACATAGAAAACGTAGACAATTCATAACACAAAAGTCTTGAACAAGTTTTGGGCTGTCAAGAATGCTTGCTTGAAATCGTATTAATCGTTAATCGATGCCACACACACATACACACAGAAACAGAGCAACATATGAAAACACTTGGGCCTACTTTATTGTGAAATATGTTATTCAAGTCCATGGTGGACATTTGAACTGTCCTGAGTTTATGGTGTGATCTGCTGGTGCCTGTCATTACAGCAGACTATGGAAACCACACGACCCACACCGCACAGCTGGAGGGTAGAAGCCTTCTCTGTCGATGCAACACCCAC
>NC_137504.1:34500000-34555000 GCF_041902795.1 Electrophorus electricus | reverse complement strand
TTTACAATTATAAACTTTTCCCAATTTCTTTTAACCACAAGGGACTAAAGATTACATATAAGAAAATGTGCAGTTTTTGCATTGTTTCTACAGTTAAGAAATGTTTTAAATACAAAATTTTGTTTCTAATATAATGGAAAAACAGATCATGAATCCAGTTTCATGAATCAAACTGTCGTGTGTAGAGTGTAACACCACTAGGGTTTACTTTGCCATTTGTATGGAATTTATGGAACTAAGATGTTTATTGCTTTACTGTCATCTGTTTCTGTAACACTAAGCAAAGTTTTATTACAGAATAAAATGTTTGTTTTTCCAGATCCATCTGTATATCCAGAACCGGGTGAATGTTGTTAGTGAGCTCAGGTCAGACACCACTAACAGACCATTTAAACAGAGTGACTGGGAATGAAACTCCACATCTGTGGGACCTGCACACAGACCTGGAGCTGCACACACACAGACCTGGACATATATTGAAAGATTTGCATATGTATTAAAGACTTCTCTTCTAAAAAAAAAACTGGTCTTTTTTTGCTCACAATCACTGGATATTCCAGCGGTATGGCACACTGTCCACACACAAATACATACACAGCGTCAACACACACACACACACAGTGTCAACACTGTAGAAAGACACATTTACACAAATATACATACACCCCATTCTAAATACTCTGGACTATAGCACTCTAAACACACAGACACATACATTCACTATAATGTAAACTGGAACAGAGTAAGCATTGCACACTGAGGTTTGTTTGGATTTATTTATTTGTGAGTCATGAGCCTGTGAATTTATTAATTGTGTGTTCATTTCTGTGTTGTGTATTATGTGTGTGTTGTGTGAGAGAGTGTGTGTGTGTGTATATATATATATATATATATACACACACACACACACACACACACACACACACACACACACACACACACACACACACACACACACACGTGTGTGTGAGAGAGAGAGTATATATACATGTGTGGGTGTGTGTGTGTTGCATTATTTCTTCTTACTCTTCTTGCCCTTCTTACTTTTCCTGCCTTTTGATCTCTTGACCCTGCGGACGAGCCACCCTCTCCAGAAGGCCTGGATGATGGTGGCAGCTTGAATCTTCATCGCTGTGTCCCGCTCCTCTTCCTCCCTGTGCTCCCTGGCGCGTTGCCGAGTCTCCATGATCTGGGTGAACTCCACCTTAACCACAGCGTAGTGAAGCTCCACCTGCCTCAGCTCCTCCACCTCCTCCTCATACACCCGAGTCAGCTCCTCCACCTCCAGCTAACACGCGTGCACACAGTCAATAATCAGACTTGTTCAGAAAGCTCAGCTGAGCAGCCTTCAGGAAAACAAGAACTGAAGTCCAAATCTTGTCAGGTGGTTATTTGTTGTTTTTTATTTGTTCAGAAATGAAACAGTTTAGTTCTTGGCTTTATGCTTTTTATTTTATTTACACTGTTTACTTCTGACATGTTTACACACACACACGCTCAACACAGATGCTATTAATAAAGGTAGATGTGTGATTATTGTGTCACATGTGAAGGGTCTTCACCTGTTTTTTCTTCATATCAACATCATATTTCTGAGTCCAGTTCTCAATCTCAGTCTCCACCTTCTGATTCTTCTGCAGACAAACAAAAAATGGCAACATTGACCTCTAAATTACATCACCACATTGACACATGATTTGCATCACCACATTGACACATGATTTGCATCACCACATTGACACATGATTTGCATCACCACATTGACACATGATTTGCATCACCACATTGACACATGATTTGCATCACCACATTGACACATGATTTGCATCACATTGACACATGATTTGCATCACATTGACACATGATTTGCATCACATTGACATGATTTGCATCATCACATTGCAAATGATGCACACTATCAGTTTAGAGAAACCCACTGAATTACATCAAATTGGATTTCATTTTAATGAGCATTCAAGCATGCGCATACACTCACAAGCACGCACGATCCTCACAAATACACGCGCGCACCCACACCCACCTTCCTCACAAATACACGCGCGCACCCACACCCACCTTCCTCACAAATACACGCGCGCACCCACACCCACCTTCCTCACAAATACACGCGCGCACCCACACCCACCTTCCTCACAAATACACGCGCGCACCCACACCCACCTTCCTCACAAATACACGCGCGCACCCACACCCACCTTCCTCACAAATACAAGCGCACACCCACCTTGCGCAGTGCCATCTCCTTCTCTCTGTGTTCCATGAGGATGTTGTTGAGCTCGACTCTCAGTTTGTTGGCTTCCTCCTGCAGGCGATCCTGTTTGCCCTCGGAGGTCTTCCCATCCGACTGGTGTTCCCTCTCCGCGTGCCTCTGCGTCCGCCTCACGTAGTCTTCCGAAGTCTTCTCCATGAGGTGGAGAGAGCTCTTGAGCTTCCGGATCACCTCGTCCCTCTCTGAGATCTGAGGAGCAGGTCAAGAGACAGCACAGGTAACAGCACAGTTAACAAGAAAAAAAGAGGCAGATGAGACAAGGAAACACCTGCTGTTCCTTACTTCCTCATCCCTGCTCTTTATTGCCATGGCAACCTCCTTCTCCAGCGTGGCAACTAGTTCCAGGTTAGCGCAGTGACGCAGGCAGAGTTCTTGCATGCGTTGTCTGCGTTCCCTCTCTTCACCAGGTGTGGTCAGCAGCCTCTCCAGCAGGACAGCTCGGAGCTCCTGCAACCCCCTCACCAGTCCCTCAACTGCCTTCTGCTCCTCCGTGATTGGCTCCAGTGCCTTAAGCCCCGCCTCTGCAGAGGGGTGAGTCCTCAGGACCCGTAGAAGGTTTGCTAGGGAGGTCTGCACTGCAGTCTGGGCTGTTGCCAGTTTTGCCCTGGCGTCCTGACTCAGGTCTTCCTGCAGGACCAGAGTGTGGTACGCCTCCACCTGACGCAGGTGCTCCATGAGGGGGCAGGTTACGTCGGCACCGATGCCCAGCAACAGGCTCTCCGCCTGGTCCAGCACACACGGTAGCACAGCCACAAACTCCATTTTGCTGATGCACTCATCCAGGACCCCAACAATGCGCTGGCTTTCTAGAGACACCAGTTTCCTCCTGGACGGTTCAAGAGTTTCTCGCGGGAGCTTTTTTGAGGATACGGGTGCGAGTGCTGCTCTCTGCGGTTCATCACCAGAGGGAAATATATTTGTCTCTGATGCCATAGTTATAGATTGTTCTGAAAAGATGATGAAATCAAGATTAAAAACTAATACTAACAGTGAATCATTTATTTTTCATTATAACAAAAGCAAAAATTATGGTAGAAAAGGAAATAGAGTGGTAGTTACTGGCACCCCCCAAATGAACAAATACTTTGTTTTACTTGTACTTACTGTACTTTGATGGTTTGTAAAGCAGTCTGAATATGAAGAGCACTATTGCTGTGCATTATATCAGTGGCATGTGTTACAGATTAAGTCTATATAAAGCGACGTACAGCTGGAAAGTTATCGAGCTGAAGAGCCGGAAGGCGACTTTGCTTTGTTGACTTCGGTTGCTATGGCGATCGTCGCCGACACATTCAATTTTCTTAGTTTCTAACTCATTTGAAGACACGTACAGATCTGTCATCACATTACTCTTTCCTGTATCTTTATATTAAATATCGCACCCTTACTGTCTTAAAAGCTTAGGTTTTCATATAACCGACGTGTAAAAGCGTCATCACGCTCTAGCAGGGCTTTTATTTTGAAACGCGATTTTTCGTCAGCATCTTAGCGACGGCATTGTCGTAAAACACAGCCGGGTCGACTGCCTGTCATAAATCGCGGTTTCTCCAGGGTAGCGAGCGTTAGTGCTAAGCTAGCTGTGCTAATGTTTACACTAGCTCCGCGCGGAGGGCTGTTTACCAGACAGCAAAGTGACAGAAAAGTGTAGTTTACCACACACTAGACAACGGAGAGAGAGAGAGACGCACACCAGAAAGCAAAGAAGCTGAGAGGAAAGTGTAGCTTCCCGCACGGCAGGCAGCAGAGACGCGTCCGACGGTCTTGTCAGAGGAGACGTGATGTCCCGCTGGAGTGAACAGGGCGGATCACGTCTCGGAGGGTTCACACTCCTCCGTTTATCTCGGTAGAACGGTGACTGGTCCGCATTGGTCCCGAGGCAACCTAGATAACGACACTGCTGCTGCGTGTGGAGGAGTGCAAGCCGAAGTCCCAACTTTAGTTCACACACCGAGACCCTGGCGCCGTAGCTGCGGAGGTCTGAGGCGTGCTAAAGCCCCCGGGCTTCGTTAAGCTTTACTGGTTTACTGGGAAACGAGCTGAGCATTTCCGACAGCTGCCTGCGATTCGTATTGGCCTCTGTCAGGATGTCCGGAGACGACGACGTGCCGCTAATTTTAACGTGGGACGATGGAAACAGCGGGTTACTGGGCGAAGACGACCCGGACCAGGCGGACGGGAGTGAGTAACGTGTCCCGTGTTTTGTCCCGGACGGGAGTGAGTAACGTGTCCCGTGTTTTGTCCAGTGCTGTCCCGTACTTTGTGCAGACACCGTTATCCCACATCAACATCGATGTATCTGTCTGATTACAGTGAAAGATTTCGTGTCATCTTTCTTTCCACTTCCTTTCAAATAACGTTAGGAATGAAGATTTCTCGGCAGTGCGGAATGCAGTGACAACCTACACCTTGGTGGAAGTGCAGTTCCCTTGGCCTGCTGGTGAAACTGAGCTCAGCAAAACTGAGCGCAAAGTTGGATTACGTTTATCTGTACTCTGGTTGATTAAATTCAGCTGTCAAACCAAATGTTATATCCAATGCAGCTTATGTGGGCCTCTTAACAAAGGCTGGATCTGTTTTGGGTTTTTCAAAGGAATCTAGTGGTTGATTTGGAACATCTGTGCAATTTGTAATTACTCAGGTGTTTTCATCTATATCTAACAGACACAGAAATCAAGCACATAGCCTTGTAGTGTCTGTAGACAAACCCATGGAGTAGAAGGGGTTGTACTGAAGAGCTCAGGGACATGGTGCTATCAGAGGATGCCACCTTTACCACGAGTCAGTTCATAATGGTTGCACCTTGTTAGATTGTCCTTGGTCAGCTCTAATTGTGATTACAGCTGAACTATTCCAACTCCCAGTACAGGGCCACCGAATGCTGAACTATTCCAACTCCCAGTACAGGGCCACTTGATGCTGAACTATTCAAACTCCCAGTACAGGGCTAGTGAGTGCTGAAGTGCGTAGCATGTAAACCACACCCATCCTGTCTCATTCACCACGAAGCTCCAAACAGCCTCTGGTAGGAACATCAGCACAAGAACTGGGTGTCTGGAACTTTGTGAAATGGGTTTCCATGTCTACGCAGCTGTACACAAGTCTGAGGTCACTGCACGGTGGGCACTGGAGAGGTGTAAGTACACAGCTGCAGGACTGGAGCACTGGGAATGTGTTCTCTGGAGTGATGAATCACGTCTACTGGAAGGCACAGTGGACACAGTTGTTTGGTGGAGAAGTTCTAGTGAAGGTTGATGTTACTGCAACAGCACACAGAGCTGTGTTACACAATTATAAACCCCCAGCTTAGTGGCAGTATGATGGCCACCATCACTTATGAAGGTTAAATGGGCGCTCTGGCTCTTTGGTCCAGTGGACAGAACTCATGTTTACCTGGGTGGAGTCCCTGTTCCAGCATGAGCGTGTCCCTGTGCGCAAAGCAAGGTCCATAATGAACCTGAACGCTCACCTGAACCCCAGTTAACATCTGTCAGCAGCTAGCTAGGCCTGTCTGTCCAACATAGAACTCTTAAGACTGAATGAGCACAAATGCACAGACAGACACAGAAATACAAATATACCCACGCAGACGTGTCAGGTTTTTCAGTTAAATGTCTTTGGTGGAGTTCAGTCCATGGGACGATTTACTACTCAGTAATGACAGCTAAAATGGCTGTGTGATCATGAATTATGCATGAATTAGGCTTATGACTGCTATTCCCTGAATATGGGCAAAGGGTGTGTCTCAAATGTCTGTTATTTTCTTATATCCAGTCAAATAATGGAAGACAGGATGATCTAAGCGAATAGCGTTAAGGTCTCAGATAAGCTCACCATAGACAAAGACGTCCCGCCTGCGCTTGTGGAGGAGAACACGAATTCAGAGTTGTCAGTAGGTCCAGAACCAGTGATCTTACCTGGCTAATCTGCATTTATGATACATTCATTTATTTATTATTACATTACAAGCCCGTACACGTGCATATTTGTTTTTTTTTTAAATGGATGCAGCTATACATTTGAATTTCATCCAAGTTGCCACCAGCCGCCTTTCCATACTATTGGTTTCTGTTCTGCCGTACTCTTCTGCCCCCTTGTGGTGTAGCGTGGTACAGCACCTCACTGACAGGTCCAAGTAAACCAGTTTTGCCGCGGTCACTTAGAGTCGTGGGGATTGTGAAGTGCCGCAAACGTCTCACTAGTCTCTGGGAGTTGAGGAAGGCATTATGGGTAATAAAAATTATAATAACAAGTTGTTCTAAGACCCCTAACCCTCAGTTGCTCAAGTTGTCAAGCTCTTGCCTTGGATAAAAGTGTCAGCTGAATGCCATAAGTGTAAATATGACATGTATACCAGTTCATACAGACAGGGATGGCATTAATTTGTTAAAGTAGAAAATAATGTTTCTGAAAGAGTGCCAGTGTCTCACTGGGCCACTCTTATTTAACTTTGGGCTAGCTTACCACAGCTGTACAGATGACACTCAGGTTTCCTTAGACCTCTCCCCAGACAACTACAGTTCCCTTGACTCTCTTTGGAAGTGCTTTCAGCACATCACTATAGTTATTATATTTGGGAACAGCAGTGTGAGGCACAGACTAGCTGCCTGTTTGGACTTGGGAGCCCTCTGATCTAAAGAGCTAGCTCCAATCTTTGGCATAGTAATAGACTTTGCTCTCAGCAGTCACATCGTCAAGTATCAAAATTTGATCACCTTAAGAACTTCAACTAGATCTGAGGTTTCCTGAAAAGCCGCTCTAGAGAAACTCGTCTGCTTTTATCTCCAGCAGAGTTCATCACTGGACTGGCTTTATAACTTTTCATTTCCAGCACTGCACTACATTTATTTTAATTCCTAGTTTATTCTGTCTTTGAATCTTTTATTTTGACATTTACATGTTTAATTTGAACTTTAAGCACTTTAAATGTTAACATTTCTTTTACTTCCTAGTTGATTCCTATTCAAACTGTTCAGTTGAAATGAATTGCTTTTGATGGAATCTTTTACATTTAAATCAGTAGTTTTGTTTATCTACGTAACAGCTTTTATTTGAACCACTTTGGAATTGTTTCTGCGTGAACAGTGCTATGTAAATGAACTTGCCTTGCTGTGTCATTTGTATAGTCAATCAGAGAGGCCCTGACCAGACACGTGTGTTTACATAACACCTACTTTACACCTACACTCGCCTGCCACTTTATTACAAACACCTACTAAACCAAACTAAACTAGCTCAACTAAACTAATGTGGCTGGTTTGATGAGAAGCGGGTTTGGCTGGATCACGGTGGTGTGAACAGGCATGGACTCCACTGTGTATGGCGTTGTCTTTAGTTTTTATTCTAAAATCCCTGGGCTGTTTTAATCTTCCTTTTTTTTGTGGTTTGACAGGACTTGAGTTTGATTTTGGATTTGAGTTTCTCTTCCTTAAGAAACCCTCTGTTCCCCGCTGAAAAAGTTTTGTCATGGATGTGGTTCTGCTTTCACTGCTGACTGAGAGGTGTCTCTTTCCACTTCGATGAAGCAACAGAAATGAAGTAACTACAACAAAAACGCCAAGCACAGGCTCTTTTGGGCAGCACACTGACGCTTTCTGATTAAGACCACCGAACCAGGTGCACGTGAACTGCCTGTCACCCGGTCGGACTGATTTACAGGGAAAAGAGGAAGCAGGAAGCGACAGAGAGAGATGTGCTTTTTCCATAAAAACTACAGCCCTCAGCCCTCAGCGGGCTTCCAGGACAGATGGAGACCGCACCCACAGATATTCCTGATTATTCCACAGATTATTTCCTGTCTTAGGTTTCCTTTCCATGGCACGCTGTAGTCCTGAAAACCAGCGTCACTGAGCGCTTTGTTTTCCAGCTTCTTCTGTGCCTGTGTGCACTCTGAGCTGGTCTGGTAGGGTTAGTGTAGGACTGCTGGAGAATAGCGTTGGGTAATTAGCCCTTTGTGCTCCACTGAGAAGCCCCCTGCCTCCTACATGCCCTTGTGTCTGGTGACTAGAACAACCAGTAATGGTGGATATAATGGAAACCGTCAGTAACCATGACAGGCACCTGATTGGCCTTTATACTCGGTCTCCTTCTGTGAACCGTGTGAGCGTGCTGGTATTGTGTGTGGGGGTGTGTGTGTGTGGGGGTCTCCTTGGGCATTTTTTTTGCATTATGCATACACACATGCATTTTCTGTGGTTTCACACGTTTTTTGCGGTACACCTTCACACGTGTGTTTTCTTTGTGGTACACCTTCACACGTGTGCACAAAAAAAGCAGGGGACTTGTGTTGTCAGAGTCAGAATCACTTTACTTTGCCAAGTATATTACTCGGCAGTCTTTGTTTAGTGAAGGAGACTAACTTCATTTATTGTTTATTACACCCAGATGGAGTTGGGAACTATGACAATATAAACAATGTAAGCATCCCGGGACCCTCGGACTCAAGAGCCCAGAGTTCATTGCGGCATAGCTGGGAAATGAACTACCAGGAAGCTGCTATATATTTACAGGTAAGTCCACGCAGGCACACACACTGTTTTATGGTGTTTAAACAGGTGTGCCAACAGACATAGGCTGACAGTCATCTTTCTGAACCTGTGCCCTGGGTAGGGATATGGTAACGACAGGCTGGGTCTGTTGATGTAGATACACAAGCACATTTAGAAAATGAAAAAAAGTGGACACTGTCTGTCTGACCAGTCAGAGTTCTGATTTTCACTAAGGGGGATACCCCTCATTAGTCATACAAATGTCAAATGTGAGTGTAAGTGACAGATATCGTAGCACACCTGAGTGAAAAGGTTTTTTCCCTTCAACAGGAAACTCAATAATTCAGCAAGGTCAGCCAACTCCACCTAGAAATCTTTGTCAGAAAGGAAGAAGTTATGTGCATACGTTCTGTAAGACGCACTACGATTGGCTGGCTAACAGCCTATGGCATAATTTTCTGATCAAGGATGGAGTTTAACTTCAAATATGATTCCAGTATTGTCTTGTTTTTATTTCTGACTCAAATGTTTGTTTTCAGGTAAATGTCCTTTAAAGCTGGTATGTCTGTGTTCATGAACTGTTCCTTTATTACTAATCTGTGTGTGTGTGTGTGTGTGTGTGTGTGTGTGTGTGTGTGTGTCCGGTCCTCCCAGGAAGGGGAGAATAATGATAAATTTTACACTCACCCTCGGAGTGCTCTGGCGCTGAGTGCGTACCTGTTTGTCCATAATCACCTGTTCTACCTGATGGAGCTGCTGACTGGAGTTCTGCTGATGATACTGTCACTGGCCGAGGCTCCTGCCGTGCCCTCTCTGCGACTGGACGTCTACGTACGTGTGCGCGTGTGCGTGGTGAAGCGTAGTTGTAGTTTTAATTGCTTCTGATATTCTTAGTGGGTACTTTTGTCTAGAAAGGTCAGAATTGTCCTGGCGGAGAGAGAGGGAGGGAGAGGGAGTCGGTCTGTGGGGCAATGTGTGTACTTATGTTTGCTTTGTATCTCCAAATGATTTGTCTGCTAATTGTCTTTTTTTTGTGTCCTTGTGTGTGTCTGTGCATGCATGGGTGTGTCTGTGCATGTGTTTTGTGTGTCCCTGTGTGTGCATGCATGTGTGTGTCTGTGCATGCATGTGTTTTGTATGTGTCCCTGTGTGTACGTGTGTGTGTGTTGATGTGTAGGTCCACGCCACTCTGGAGCTCTTCGCATTGGTGATGGTGGCATTTGAACTGTGTATGAAGCTACGATGGCTTGGCTTTCACACCTTTATACGGCACAAGAGAACCATGGTTAAGGTGTGTGAGTGTGCGTGGTTGTATTAACTTCATTTTGTGCACACTGAAATCTATATAATATATGTACAGTGTGAAAGTGTTTGCCCTCTTCCTGATATCTTTTTTTTTTTTTTGCATGTTTCACACTTGAATGTTTCAGATCATCAAACAAATTGAAATATTAGACAAAGATATCAAACCTACATGGCTCTGTGTGAAAAAGTGATTGGCCCCCCTGTTAAAACATACATTAACTGTGGTTTATCACATCTTTGGAAAGCTGAGTTCAATTTCTCTAGCCACACCCAGGCCTGATTACTGCCACGCCTGTTCTCAATCAAGAAATCACTTAAATAGGACCTGCCTGACAAAGTGAAGTAGACAAAAAGAGCCTTAAAAACTAGACATCATGCTGCGATCCAAAGAAATTCAGGAACAAATGAGATACAAATTGAGATCTATCAGTCTGGAAAAGGTTATAAAGCCATTTCTAAAGCTTTGGGACTCCAGCGAACAACAGTGAGAGCCATTATCCACAAATGGCGAAAACATAGAACAGTAGTGAACCTTCCCAGGAGTGGCCGGCCGACCAAAATGACCCCAAGAGCGCAGCGACGACTCACCCAAGAGGTCCCAAAAGACCCCACAACAACGTCCATAGAACTGCAGGCCTCACTTGCCGCAGTTAAGGTCAGTGTTCATGACTCCACCATAAGAGACTGGGCAAAAATGGCCTGCATGGCAGAGTTCCCAGATGCTGCTGAGCAAAAACAACATAAAGGCTCATCCCAGTTTTGCCAGAAAACATCTTGATGATCCCCAAGACACAGCATTTCAGAAAAGGAACATCATACCAACAGTAAAATATGGTGGTGGTACTGTGATGGTCTGGGGCTCTTTTGCTGCTTAGGACCTGGAAGGCTTGCTGTGGTAAATGGAACCATGAATTCTGCTGTCTACCAAAAAATCCTGAAGGAGAATGTCTGGCCATCTGTTCGTGACGGCAAGCTGAAGCGCACTTGGGTTCTGCAGCAGGACAATGATCCAAAACACACCAGTCCACCTCTGAATGGCTTAAGAAAAAGTCCACCTCTGAATGGCTTAAGAAAAACAAAATGAAGACTCGAGTTGCCTAGTTGAAGTCCTGACCGCTTCATGCTGGAAAACCCTCCAATGTGGCCGAATTACAACAATTCTGCCAAGATGAGTTGGCCAAAATTCCTCTACAGAGCTGTAAAAGACTCATTGCCAGTTATCACAAACGCTTGATTGCACAAATGCTGGTTGGGAGGCCCAACCAGTTATTGTTTTTCACACAGGGCCATTAAGGTTTGGATTTTTTACCCCCCTTAATAATAAAAAGCTTCATTTAATAACTGCATTTTGTGTTTTTACTTGTTATCTTTGCTTAATATTTACATTTTTTGATGATAAACATGCAAAAAAAAAAAAGATATCAAGAAGGGGGCAAACACTTTTTCACACCACTGTATAATTATTATTATATAAGTGATTGTTAAAGGTTCTCATTCTTCTTGGCTTATACTTAAAAATAGTTGTATAGATGTATACTGCACATATTGAGAGTGTGTGTGTGTGTGTGTGGCAGACGTGTGTGTTGTTTATCCAGTTCACTGAGGCCATCGTGGTCCTGGTGCGTCAGACGTCTCACCTGCGTGTGACGCGTGCACTGAGACCCATTTTCCTGGTGGACTGCAGATACTGTGGAGCTGTGCGCAGGTATTGCGTGATGTGCAGGAACATGGAACACATCCATGATATTGGCATGAACACACCAACACCCAAACCTGCTAAATAAAGCTGGAGTTCTAGCTGACCTTATTTCATCAGTATTGCAGCAAGCAGGAAAGTACATTTGCACACTGAAACATTTTGCGAACAGCTGACTTTAAGATTTTAAGATGTTTTGTCATTTGTTTGTTTGTGTTAGGAACTTGCGTCAGATCTTTCAGTCTCTCCCTTCGTTCATAGACATCCTCCTTCTTCTCCTCTTCTTCATGATCATCTTCGCTATTCTCGGCTTCTGCCTGTTCTCAACCAATCCGGCTGACCCTGTGAGTCTCTCTCTCTCTCTCTCTCTTTCACACACCACACGCCCCACACACAAATCACTGCAATCACACAGAGTAAATTAGAGCTAAATCTTTGTCATCTCTAAGATTAACAGGAATATCAACTACCTGCAATCATGGTACACATGCCAGGGATATGAGCAGGGTTACTGCTCTCCCCGTTGCTGGGCATATGAGCAGTGTTGCTGATCTACCTGTTACTGGGATTTGCGCAGTGTTTCTGATCTCCCCGCTTCCGCGTATATGCACAGTGTTACTGATCTCCCTGTTTCTGGAGATATAATTAGGGTTACTGATCTCCCCGTTTCTGGGGATATGAGCAGGGTTACTGAGCTCCCCGTTTCTGGGAATATGAGGCAGGGTTACTGAGCTCTCTGTTTCTGGGGATATGAGTCAGGGTTACTGAGCTCTGTTTCCGGGGATATGCGTTTAACTTTTATGCTCCTTCACCATGAAACAAACTTCCAGAAGACCTGAACATGCCCTGATATGTGTCTCTATGCAATTTTCTGCATAAATCTGGGCTTTAATGCTTCTGCTGGCACAGTGTAGTTAATAGGCGTGTGAGAAGCTGGTCTCTGGACGATGGTAGTAACCCCTTCATACCTGCCTTTCTTTCCTCCAGTATTTTAACACGTTGGAAAACAGCATCGTGAGTTTGTTTGTCTTGCTGACCACTGCAAAGTAAGTGTGTGTTTCACTTCTCCCCTAAAATTACAGTAGAAAGTCTTTTCTGTACAGACACTGTACTGGCGTTTGTAATTAAACACAAATCTACTAGCATAAAACATGTGGAAACATCCTTGGGGTTAAAGGTTGTGTTGGACACTAAGCTTTGGCGTCATTGGTGTAGTTGCCGTGGCCACATTTGTGTGTGTGTGTGTGTTTCTGGCAGTTTCCCTGACGTGATGATGCCAGCGTATGCAAGGAACCGATGCTCCTGTGTTTTCTTCATCGTTTATCTTTCCATCGAGCTCTACTTCATCATGAACCTCGTCTGTCTTCACTTCTTTACTTATTGACTTGTTAGCTATAACGTTAATTAGCTTCAGTGCTGGTTAGCTTCTTTAATTATGAAGGGGGCTTTTCTGATTGAAGGATGTTCATCTGTTTAGATGTTTTCTCACTCTGCTGTCTGTGTGTGTGTGTGCAGCTGCTAGCTGTGGTCTTTGACACCTTTAACGGAGTGGAGAAGGTGAAGTTCAAATCTCTGCTTCTGCACAAACGCTCAGCCATGCGACACGCCTTCCAGCTGTTGGTCAGTAGACAGGTGAGCGTGCACACGCAAATAAACATCGTTAGCTGGTTTTCGGCTCTGTTTTGTGCCATTGTGTTGTCTGTGTTTGTATGTTCGTGCGCGTGTGGTTGCGTGCGCATGTGGTTGCGTGTGTGTGTCTGCGCATGCGTGTTGTGTGTCTGTGCATGCGTGTGTTGTTCGTGTGTGTGTGCGTACATGTGTGTTTGTGTGTGTGTGTATGTATGTGTTGGGTGCGTCCGTGCATGCGTGTGTGCGTGCGCGTGTGTGTCTGTGTGTTTAGAGGCCTGATGGAGTTTCTCTGAAGCAGTTTGATGGGCTTCTGCGATTCTACCGACCACGAATGAGCGCTCGTGATCGGTTCCTCACCTTTAAAGCTCTCAACCAATCAGGAACCACCATGCTCAGGTACACACCCACACACACCCACACACACACACATGCCTGACACCAGTTATTTATAACAGTTGAAATGTTTTTATTTTAGCCTCGAGGACTTTTACAAGATCTATGAGGTGATGGGTCTGAAATGGAGGGTATGTTATGGTGAAATATCTATTGTTGCATATATATTAATCACATGTATTCCACACAGAATTATTTTAGATGGCACTTAATCCCGCTTAATGGCATGTTTTGGCCAAACGCTGATTGATAAGATTGATATACAAGATCGCATTTCTCTGAGGCTCTAATGACTGCACTGTTAGTTAGGTATTACTGGGAAAAGGTTCTCATTAAGTCATTGAGTAAAAAACATTTGATACTGTAAAATACTGAGGATGCTGGGATTAGGGAGGTTTTAATAGGGTTTAATAGGCTATGCGCACGCGCGTGTGTGTGTGTGTGACAGGCGCGAAGGAGTGGCGAGTACTGGTTTGATGATCTACCTCATACTGCCTTCCTCATTTTCAAAGGTACTATGTTACATTATTCTGCGTGTGGCCCCAGATTAGCAGAAATAGGGGCCCCTAAGCGGCACCTGGAGGCTCACACGCATCCCAGTTTCTGGATTAAGGGGTTCTTGTCTTGTTTTTCCAGGGATCAACCTGGTGGTAAAATCCAAGGCCTTTCAGTATGTCATGTGTAAGTTTTTCTGGATGTAAACCTTACACACACTCTGGTCACTAGCCTCGTCCTGTCGCCTGTACACTCTGTCCAAACATTGATTGCATTTATCTCACGCTTTATCCAAAGTGACTTACAATTATGACTGAGGGTCTTGCTCAGGGACCAATAGAGGCAACTTGGCAGTGGTGGGACTTGAACCCACAACCTTCTGATTACAAGTCAAGTACATCAAGCTCACCACTGAGCTACCTCTGCCCCTCTGAGGAGGCTAGCACATTAGTTAGCACATTATCAGGTGGCACATTGTCATGTAGGAACTGGATGCAGATTACATTCGTTTACATAGAGATCAGTTTAGGGTTCTGATCCACTGTGAATTTACACTTTGATAATGTGTTAATGTGTGCTGTGTCTGTGGACGGTCTCTCCATATATAATCAAACTGGACGGTCTCTAAATGTATATTCAGTCATGGTGGCAGCCTTTTTCTTTTATTGTGCAGATATTGTTGTCGCTGTCAATGGAGTCTGGATTCTGGTGGAGACCAACATGTTAAATAGTAAGCCTGTCTGTGTGTGTGTGTGTGTGTGTGTGTGTTTATTTTATATATATATATATATATATATATAAAAATATATAAAAATAAAAATAAAAATATATAAAACGTGTGTGTGTTTTCCAGGTGGTTTCTCCTGGTCTCGTTTTGTTCCATGGAGTTACATTGTCTTCCTCACAAGTATGTTTGTCTCTTGATCATTTAAAACTATGTCAAACTATTTCTACATTTACACTCTTTATTGACTCTCTGTGGAGTGTAACCAGAGTGTTAGAGGTCACCTGCCACTGCCTTTGTGTGGTGAGGTGAACTGTGTAAAGATCTAAAGATCTGCCTGTTCTGTTCTTCTGCCCTTATAGTTTATGGTGTAGAGGTCCTGTTAAAGATCACTGGTCTTGGACCAGTAGCGTACTTCAGCTCTGGATGGAACCTGTAAAGAAGCACACACACACACACACACACGCACACACATACACACACATACACACAGTCACTCACTCTCCTGGTCTTTTCTCTTCGAGGTTTGACTTCTCTGTGACCGTCTTTGCCTTTCTGGGATTGATTGCTCTGGCCTTCGACATGGAGCCTTTCTACTTCATTGTGGTTCTTAGACCACTGCAGCTCCTTCGGTGCGTTTGTGAGCGTTTGTGTCTGCCTGTTTGGTTTTTGTGAGCATTTGTTTCTGCCTGTTTGGTTTTTGTGAGCATTTGTTTCTGTCTGTTTTTGTGAGAGTTTGTTTCTGCCTGTGTGTGTTTTTTTGTGAGCGTTTGTTTCTGCCTGTGTGTTTTTTTGTGAGTGAGTGTTTCTGCCTGGGTGGTTTTGTAAGTGTTTGTTTTTGTGAGCGTTTATTGTAGTGTTAATAATATATTCTTTGTTTATTTTTTTTACACAGTGTAAATGTAAGTATATGTAAACACTGTAAGCACTCTGTGTTTTCCTTTTCCCTCCAGCCTGTTTAAAATCAAACAGCGTTACCGAAATGTGCTGGACACCATGTTTGAGCTCTTCCCACGCATGGCCAGGTGGGGGCAGTCTAACCTTAAGTGCACTCGCCTGTTTCTCACTCCAGCTCGTGAGTATTTACTGCAGACTCTCCACTCTGTTTCTCCAGTCTGGGGTTAACGCTCATCATTTTTTACTACTCTTTTGCCATTGTTGGAATGGAGTTTTTCGCTGATGTCATTTATCCTAACTGCTGCAAGTAAGTTCAGCTGAGCCAGGTACCATTCTGATAACATTACACACATATGATAACATTACACATCACACATGTATGATAACATCACACATGATAACATTACATACGTCGCGCACACATTACACACATGATAACATTGCACATGATAACATTGCACGTGTATGCTAACATTACACACGTATGATAACATTACACACATCACACATTACACACGTATGATAACATCACACGTCACACAGATTTGATAACATTACACGCATATGATAACATTACACACACGATAACTTTGCACACATCACAATCCCTCATAGCATTGCACATGATAACATTACACATCACACAGATATGATAACATTACACAAAAATGATAACATTACACACATATGATAACATACTCACATTGTAACATTACACGTCACACATGATGACATTACACACGATAACGTTACACATATCACACACGATAATGTTACACACGTATGATAACATTACACATATATCATAACATTACACATGTCACAATCATGATAACATTACACACAGCATTACACACACAATAACATTGCACACGTCACACTCATGAAACGCTACATGATTACGTCACACACATATGATAACATTACACACGTATGATAACATTACACACATCACACACGTATATCATTACACACATGATAACATTAAACATGCATAACATTACACACATGATAACGTTACACACGTCACACATGACATTACACACATGATTACACACGTCACACACGATGACATTACACACATCACACACATTACACATGGCACACACATAATTACACACAACTACACACGTATGATAACATTTACACACATATGATAACATCACACGTCACACAGAGTTGATAACATTACACGCATATAAGATTACACATGATAACATACGTCACACTCATATAATGACGTTACACACGTATGATAACATTACACACGTCACACACAACTTTACACATGTATAACATTGCTCATCACACGTGATAACATTACACACATGATAACGTTACATATGTATGATAACATTACACGCATTTGATAACATTGCACATGTCACAATCATATGATAGCATTACACGCATGATATTACACATTACACGCGTCACACTCATGATAACATTACGCATGTCACACTCATGATAACATTACGCACGTCACACTCATGATAACATTACGCACGTCACACTCATGATAACATTGCACAGGTCACACAGATATAACAGTACACAGGTCACAAACATAACATTGCACTCATGATAACATTACACACATCACACACATGATTTACATTTACATTTATGGCATTTACATTTATACACATTTATGGCATTTAGCTGACACTTTTATCCAAAGCGACTTACAATTATGACTTTTTACATTTAAGGGTGTTGTTCAGGGGCCAACAGTGGCAACCTGGCAGTGGTGGGGCTTGAACCAGCAACCTTCTGATTACTAGTCAAGCACCAGTATATGATAACATCACACACATGATAACACATAGTTTACATATGACAGTGAAATCTCACACAGTTTACATATGCCAGTGAAATCTCACACAGTTTACATACACCAGTGACATCTCACACAGTTTACATACGCCAGTGACATCTCACACAGTTTACATATGACAGTGAAATCTCACACAGTTTACATACGCCAGTGAAATCTCACAGTTTATATACGCCAGTGAAATCTCACACAGTTTACATACGCCAGTGAAATCACACAGTTTACATACGACAGTGACATCTCACGCAGTTTACATACGACAGTGACATCTCACGCAGTTTACATACGACAGTGACATCTCACGCAGTTTACATACGACAGTGACATCTCACGCAGTTTACATACGACAGTGACATCACACGCAGTTTATATGCGACAGAGACATCAGTTTTATATGACAGTATATTTTTATATACATCATAAATTTATATAAACCTTATGTCAGTATAATACTGTTGGGATTATATAGGTATAATACTGTCAGGTTTATACCAGTATAATAATGTTGGGATTATACAGGTATAATGTCAAGATATATTGGTATAATGTTGTGATTATACAGGTATGATAATTTAGGGATTATACAGGTATAATAATGTCAAGATTATACTGGTATGATAATGTTGGGATTATACAGGTATGAGAGTTTTGGCATACAGGTATAATCATTTTTGGATTATACAGGTATGAGAATATTGGTATTATACAGGTATAATAATGTCAAGATTATACTGGTATGATAATGTTGGAATTATACAGGTATAATAATGTTGGGATTATAAAGGTATGATAATGTTGGGATTATCCAGGTATAATAATGTTGGGATTATCCAGGTATAATAATGTTGGGATTATCCAGGTATAATAATGTTGAGATTATAAAGTTATGATAATGTTGGGATTATCTAGGTATAATATGGGATTATCCAGGTATAATAATGTTGGTATTATCCAGGTATAATGTTGGTATTATCCAGGTATAATGTTGGGATTATCCAGGTATAATAATGTTTAATAATGTTGGGATTATCCAGGTATAATGTTGGGATTATCCAGGTATAATAATGTTGGGATTATCCAGGTATAATGTGGGATTATCCAGGTATAATAATGTTGGGATTATCCAGGTATAATGTGGGATTATATGGTAATAATAGCATTGCTTCTCTTGCTCTCAGCACCAGCACTGTTGCAGATTCTTATCGGCAGGTAAACGTAACCATCGGCAACCGAACAGTCCTGGAGGAAGGATACTACTATCTCAATAACTTCAACAACATTCTCAACAGCTTTGGTTCGTACACACACAATACAAATACACACACACACACACACACACACACAAACACCCACTACAAATATGCGAGCACACACACACACACACACACACACACACACACACACACAAATAATACAAACATGCACACACAATAAACACACACACACAATACAAACATGCACACACAAAACAAATATGCACAAATACAGCACAAATACACAATATGAATATGTGCTCACACACCCACAATACAATTACGCACATACACACAACATAAACACAAAAACACACAATACAAACACATGCACACAATATAAAAAACACAAAATGCATATGCACAAAAACTCTACAAACATGCGCACACACACAATACAAACACACATACACACTACAAACATGCACACAAAACAAAGACAATTTCTACACATTCTCACACAACACACACACACATACACACAACATTTATACAACATATACATGTAATATACACAACACACACACACAGATTCTGCAGTGCGCATTGTGCCTTAGTTGAGATTTCTGATTCCTTGCCTCCTGCAGTGACCTTGTTTGAGCTGACTGTGGTGAATAACTGGTATATTACTATGGTGAGTGTCTGGATGCTCACAGAATAAGGAGGAATTCTGTTTGGAATTCTGCCTTTACATTTTAGTTTCCATTTATCATAATGATATTATAGTGATTATATTTAATGTGATTTATACATTAGTTATTTATAGCTAATGTGGTTATACATTATAGTTATTCATTATAGTTAATGTGGTTATACATTATAATTATTCATTATAGTTAATGTGGTTATACATTATAGTTATAGTTAGTGTGGTTATACATTAATTATTCATTATAGTTAATGTGGTTATACATTAGTTACTCATTATAGGTAATGTGATTATACGTTAGTTATTCATTATAGTTAATATGATTATACATTAGTTATTATAGGTAATGTGGTTATACATTATAGTTATTCATTATAGTTAATGTGATTATACATTATAGTTCATTATAGTTAATGTGGTTATACATTATAATAATTCATTATAGTTAATGTGGTTATACATTATAATTATTCATTATAGTTAATGTGGTTATACATTATAGTTATAGTTAATGTGGTTATACATTATAGTTATAGTTAGTGTGGTTATGCATTAGTTACTCATTATAGTTATTGTGGTTATACATTAGTTACTCATTATAGTTAATGTGGTTATACATTGTAGTTATTCATTACAGTTTCTGTACATACATTAGTGTTATTCATTATATTTAAGGTTATATACTATAGTTAGTGGTAGGATCAGTCCAGCAGTCATAGAGTTATGGCAGGACAGCTGGTTATGCTGGAGTCAGCATGTCCAAATCCAAACGCAGCTCATTGGGGGATATCAGCAGGAGCCAAATAACAATGAGACTGAACGTTGTGTTTATTTTACAGGAGGGCGTGACCTCACAGACCTCTCACTGGAGCCGCCTGTATTTCATGACTTTCTACATCGTCACCATGGTGTGTGTGTGTGGGTGGGTGTGTGTGTCGTGTGAGTGTGTGTGTCGTGTGAGTCGTGAGTGTGTGTGCGTTGTGCGTGTGTGTGTGTGTCGTGTGTGCACATTTCATTCATATCTGCTGTTTCTCTTTCAGGTTGTCATGACGATAATTGTAGCCTTCATCCTTGACGCCTTTGTCTTCCGTATGAACTACAGTCGGAAGAACAGAGAATCCCTGGATGACCCAGAAGGTTCCAGAACCATTTAGACTAAATCCATAAGTGTATTGTCAGATTAGGAACCTTCACCACAGTTCTAATATTTATACAAACATTATTAAGGACCAGAAATATGTTATGGGTTTGTGTGTGTTTACATGACTTTTTAATGTTGTTTGTGTGTGTGTGTTAGATGAGAAGGGCATTGTGATGGAAGCAGAAGTCCTACAGGATGAGGCTCTGCAGACGTTGGACCTGTATAGACACACACTTGCTGGGACTAACCTGAGCTCTCTACAGGAAATGTGCGTCACCATGGAGAGGAATAGGGTGAGAACACGTGCACACGGTGACTTCCTGCTCCTTACCCAGCTGACCCTCACACACAGCTTTGTGTAGAGTTTGGTGTTGTGTTACTGACAAGTGTTTTTCCCCTGATTGTAGCATTCTAGTTTAGTATTCTTGGGTCGGAGGTCACGAACTAAAAGTGATTTGAGTATGAAGATGTATCAGGAAGAGATACAGGTATGCTACGAGATGATGTGAGGACACTACATTTCTTACAAAGTGCTTTATTTCCTCATAAAATAGATCATAGCCAGTACAGTCCAATATTTCAATGAACTAGAATACTATAGAAATACATATCTAATCTAATACATATTCATAAACTTTGCATTAATCTAATACATATGCATATATATGACATTAATCTTATACATATGCATAAATATATAAATGGCATTAGTCTAAGGCATATGCGTATATATGACATTAATACATATGCAAAGCTAAATGGAATTAATCTAATGCATATGCATATATATGACATGAATCTAATGCATATGCATATAGATACGGCACTGGTATATA
The DNA here is from genome assembly GCF_041902795.1 of Electrophorus electricus. Classification (NCBI taxonomy): domain Eukaryota; kingdom Metazoa; phylum Chordata; class Actinopteri; order Gymnotiformes; family Gymnotidae; genus Electrophorus; species Electrophorus electricus. Next base: position 34,533,367 of record NC_137504.1, on the reverse strand, counting down.
ACAGTTTATCTCGTTATTTACTATTTTTGCTCTTTAACTGTTAAAATGATGCTTTTATCACAGCAGTTTTCCAGTCTTTACAAGTAACTGTAATAAACACCAGCAGTTTATATCTCAGAACTGGGTCATTAACATTAACCGTTGTTCAGCTGTTAATTGTGTGTGTGTGTTGTTTTATTGGTAATCGTTACCTATCCAAGTGGCATTGACTCACCCTTGTAAACATAATATAGCAGTGACTGGTTGGCGTTGGTGAGTTTAGTGTGGGTTAAAGGTGTGACTTTTTTTTTTTTTTTTAGGAATGGTATAAAGAATATTCCAGAACAAATCTACCTCTACCTGAGGGGCTTCACAGAGACCTTGACGCACCTGTCCCACACAGAGACACACCTGTCCCACACACCTGTCCCTCACAGACTATTAACTAACACACAGACAAACAAACAAAACCCACAAAATCATCAATACATATCATGCTTGTGTGCATGTGCATACACCCACACACAAAAACACACACACACACCACCTATGGAAGCCGTTCTGTGCACACAAACATCATGTTGCACAACTTCAAACCTTTTCATGAACCTTTATTTATGAAGATAACATACACTCCTGCAAAACACACACACACACAGATTAGGTGCTTTGTGCCTATCCTCTACTTCTTAAGGAAGTGCACTGATCCTGTTTCCTTCAGCTACTTCCTGGTCACACCATATTAGCCCATAAAAAGCCTTATTTCCACTCACAACTGTACAGTTCTATAACCAATCAGGGAACCTTGAAGACCAATCATGTAACTGCACTAAGGTTCAGGAACCATCTCATACCCTCATAAACCTCAGAACTTTGACATATGTATGGTTTAGCCGCACCTACCATGTGCACACAGGCAAATCCAACTGAGGTAGCCAAACAGAAATCCGTGTATTACTGCGGTGGCAAGGACCCAATCAGATCTGCTGCTTCTTAAGGCAGATTTGGCATTGTGAGAACTGAGGATACACTGAAGGTGTTGGCCATCTCTCTCCAGACCTGAGGATATACTGAAGGTGTTGGTCATCTCAGACCCTCCAAACTTCAGAAAACCATTCCAGCTTAAACGCTAATGAAGCCAGTAAGGATGAGGAGTCAGTTCTGTGATGCGTGAAGAGCTGACGTGTCATGCTCCATCACTTTTCCCCAGAGCTCTACGTTTAGTGCAGGCATGCCACAGTGAAGGCTGTGGAATCTTGGCTTAATTCCAGTGAGTTTGGTTAGGACAGAATCCTTAAGTTATCATGTGGGTAGAATGTAAACAACACCATGATCAACCTAAAATGAACCTAGAACTGTTTACTGGTACTTCTAGAACTGTTTACTGGTATTTCTAGAACTGTTTACTGGTACCTCTAGAACTGCTGGAAATATGTGTTGTTTTGACCTCTGAACCTGCAGTATTACATTCAATATTACATTTAGGGTAAGATGCTTTCTAAACAAATCCTGAACTTACTCAGCAGCACATGTAGTAATGAGGGAGGCAGAGCTGGATCTGCCCTCCTGTGGGGGAGTTTGTTTGAGGGTGTCCATATTATTCCTCCTGTACTTTTGCTCTCAAAATGTGTTGAGTTGGATGTGCAGGAGGTGTGGTGCTGACTTTCTTGAACATTCTGCAGAGCATGCAGTTGTAGGCAGTACTAAGCCTCCCCACGCACAAGGTTTTATGCACAGCGTATGTGGAAAGGAAACCATTATACTTTTCTATTCCTGGTCTTTTGTACATATATGATGTATCTATTAAATGATTAATTTCATTCAAGTTTGGTGTCAGCCATTTTATTCCATAAAGTGTTTGAGGTGTTAATATTACTTCTAAATTTAAAACAAACCAATAGCTGAACATTAGTTGGTCTTTTGGTCACAGAATGTAGTAGCCAACACCCTGAGGTTTATAAATCCTCATTCCCCCTTTTTATGAACCCCAAAATGCTTATAATTACAGATATCCAATACATGAAGCCTCAGAAAACATTACACATCAGTGAAACAAACATCCACACACTCCAACGTTACACGTCAAGCACACACTCCAACATATGCCAGTCACACACATGATGTGTTCATTATAACGAAACAGTAAAGGTTAAGAGGCACCTTCCAATCATGCAGTTTACAACCACGGAATGTGTGTCCACTGAAGTAGACACCATAGTTTACTCACTGACCTTAGGTGACCCAGCGGAGCCGTGTGTCTACATCATGCTCAGCTTTCTCCTTCACTCCTCCACAAACACACAACTTTGTGTGGTTACTGGAATAGAGAGCGATGCTGCTCAGATACTGCGAGAACAGGAGGGCGTCCATGCCAATGAGCCAATGAGCAGATCGTATGCCAGCCTCTTCGCCATGGCGCTGCTGATGTCACAGACCAGCCTGCAGCAGCTGTCTGGCGAGTAGAAGTGGCCAGAGCCCCGCAGTGACCTGCAGAGAACCGGGCTGGCTGAGCTCAGGCTGAAGCTCACCTACATGGAGAAGGAGAACATGGGTGAGTCAAGAGGACACTCAACCAAAAACCCATGAATGGCCTAATCTGTACGCTCTTGGTCCATGAAGATCATTTTTTAATGGGATTTCCTTTTTTCTTCTGGGATTGAAGTGATCAGAAAGATGCTCCACTGTCTTTGAAACAGGGCTTTTCCAGATTAAAAATGTCAAGCTTGATAAAAAACAAAAATACAGAATGTCAGACCTCATTTTAGGAAAGGAATGAATACACTTTTTACACAATTTACTTGCAGCTTTGGAGGCCAGACTAGCAGAGAATGAGAAAGAGATGGAGAACCTGAAGAAAGAAAACACAGGTAAGACATCTACTAAACAAATGACAAACTTGTGCCTTTATCTGTCAAGAACTTTATTCCAGCAGTAGTGTGCTGAGCTGTTCCACAGACTGAGTGAGTTTTTGAGAAGACTCTTCAGCACTGCGGTCTGACTACAGCAGAGCATCACACCTAACCCAACTTCATGACTGACATTAACTCAGTGTATCAGTGTTTTTGTTCTGTTTGTTCTAATACTGCATGGCACCATGTGCTTTTAAAAAGCACTCACCAGCCTCTAAACACTCACCAGGCACCAAACACTCACCAGCCACCAAACATTAGCCTTTAAACCCTGACCATCCACCAATCACCAGCCACTAATTGCTCATTAGCTACTAATTACTCACCAGTCACCAAACACCAGCCTCTAAACACTCACCAACCACCAAACACTCACCAGCCACTAAACAATCACCAGCTACCAAACACCACAAAACACTCAGCAGCCACCAAACACTCAGCAGCCTCTAAACACTCACCAGCCACTAAACACTCACCAGCTACCAAACACCACAAAACACTCACCAGCTTCTACTCACCAGCCACCAAACACCACAAAACACTCACCAGTCACTAAACACTCACCAGCCACCAAACACTCACCAACCTCTAATTACCAGCCACTAAACAATCACCAGCCTATAAACACTCAGCAGCTACCAAACACCACAAAACACTCACCAGCCTGTAAACACTCACCAGCTACCAAACAGTCACCAGCCTCTAAACACTCACCAGTCACTAAACACACACCAGCCTCTACACACTCACCAGGCACCATCCATCAACCCCCTGGTAGTTTAGTTAAACTAACAGGACACATGACACTCTAATTAGGCCAGACCAAAAGTCTGAATTGAGCTGTTTTTGCTTAATTGAAGAATATTCAAATGTTTTTATATGATAAAAAGGTGAATTAAACAGTTGGAACACTGGTGAGAAATTTTATTTGAAGCTAAGGCCTTATGTACATTCGGTATTTTAGTGCAATAATCCAAAGTGATATTTAATGTAAAATTAGAATGTTTTTGATTTATTCGGGAACATACAAACATTGTCCAGTGACAGAATGTAGAAATGAACAGGTTGCTTTCTGTTATTATTGAATATGTTGGATTCATTGCAAAAGTGCTGTGATTTTTTAAAAAAACATTTTTTTTTAACATATTCACATGTGCGAGAGCTCTTTGAACGGTTATCAGTGCATATACTGACAACGTGAAGATGATGTGTGTCAGAATTCTCATCGCAGAAGTGTTATGGGTACATGTAAAGTACACTGGAATAGGACACAGGCCCATAACAAAGTTTAAAAGAATGATGATGTATATGAATAACAACATAAATGATCTCATGATCCTACAGGTTGGGTCAGTCCAGGGTCACATGACCAGAAATTGGAGTCAACTTCACTTCAAAGCTCATTATCTCCTAGACAAACAGTCCATGGATTAATTCTGGGAAAAATGACAGCATGTGAAATACCAGCAAGTCATTTCCTGGTGAAGAATCGCAAACACACCAAATGAGGTTTAATGCCAAAACACACAGTTCTTTCAGCCTGATTAGTTTGTTGGTCAGATTAAAAAAGTAATTCCTTAGAAAAACAATTAGCCAATATGTTATTTTATACCCATGTTAACATGAGCTCTGTACTGTAAACATACCCATGTTTGGCTGAATGGTGTGATTATTGACTTACTCCAGAGAAACGTACGATTTCACAACCTTCACTTACAAAACAAACATGTAGAAAACAAACATGTAATCCAACACTGGCTGACCTTTGACATGAGGGCTGTAGAGGCTGTGTTATAAATGATGAGTTCGTCTGCCAGAGGGATCACTGTGTGGAAATGGCCAGTGCTGGTGTGGTTCGGTTCCTGCTGCTCGTCTGTCTCCTGCAGGGCTGTGCAGGGGACATAGAAACACTGGAGAACCAAGGTTCATCCAACCCGTTCATCCACCTGGACATCTCTGCTGAACTGAAGAGTCTGAGAACATTGGTCCATCACCAAGGAAACACATTAGTGGAGCTGAAGACCTTGCTGATGAAGATGCAGGAAGAGAATACAGGTGTGTGAGCGCAGGTGTGTGAGCGTAGGTGTGTGTACTCAGGTGTGATAGCGCAAGTGTATTCTTTACACGGGGGCTGCCGGTGTTTTGTTTTGTTTGAGGTGATTTGTTCAACAAACTACAGTATTTATCTTTCACTAAATTAGAGAAATATATATTCTATATATATATACAAAAATATATTAACAATGTATGTACAATATATGTATATTATGTTTATATACACAATGTACAATGTGTATATGGATATGTATATATGTATGTACACGATGTACAGTCCCATCTTGTAATTGAACATATTTACAGTTACATGTTACATGGTGGTGGTGGTCCCCACAGTTTATCAGTTTCCCTGATTCAGGGCCTGAATGGCCTGTGGGAAGAAGCTCCTCTTCAGTCTCTCTGTCTTGGTCTTCAGGGAGCGAAAGCGCTTCCCTGACCTCAACAGAGCGAAGAACCTATTGTTGGGATGGGTGGGGTCCTTCACAATCCTCCTGGCCTTGGTCTGGCACCGCTTGTAGTAGATGGTCTGCAGGTCAGGAAGTTCCGTATGAGTGATGCGCTCTGCTGAACGCACTACCCTTTGGAGTGCTTGTCTGTCCTGCTTGGTGCTGTTCCCAAACCAGACTGTGATGTTCCCCGTGAGGATGCTCTCAATAGTGCAGGTTTAGAAGTTCCGCAGTACCTTGGAGGGCAGTCTGAAGTCTCTTAGGCATCTGAGGTGGTAAAGACGCTGACGAGCCTTCTTTGCCAGGGAGTTGGTATTGCGGGACCAGGACAGGTCCTGCGAGATGTGAACACCAAGGTACCTGAAACTATCTACTCTCTCCACCGTGGTTCCACTGATCCTCACAGGTTGGTAGTGCTGCTCCTGTCTTACTGACGTTTAGGAGGAGATTATTTTCCTGGCACCAGTTTTCCAGGTGTTTAATCTCCTCCAGGTAGGCCCTCTCGTCGTTGTCCGAGATCAGACCCATGACAACGGTGTCATCAGCAAACTTGACAATGACGCTGGAGCTGGAAGTGGCTGTGCAGTCGTAGGTGTACAGTGAGTAGAGCAGGGGGCTTAGGACACAACCCTGAGGAGCTCCAGTGCTGAGGGTGAGGGTGGATGAGGCGCAGTTGCCCACCCGTACTGATTGTGGTCTGTCTGTTAGGAAGTTGGAGATCCAGTCGCACAGGGATGTATGCAGTCCTAGATCCCCCAACTTAGTAGTGAGTAGGGAGGGGATGATGGTGTTAAATGCTGAACTGTAGTCAACAAACAGCATTTTAACATAATTTCCCCTCCCTTTGTCCAGGTGGGTCAGTGTGGTGTGGAGCAGATGTGCAATTGCATCGTCAGTGGAGCGGTTGTGGCGGTATGCAAACTGCAGTGGGTCCATGGAGGCTGGCAGTGAAGATGTGATGAAGTCTCTGACTAGCTTTTCAAAGCACTTCATCACGACTGATGTGAGGGCAACAGGGCGGTAGTCATTGAGGTCGGAGGGTCGAGCTTTCTTCGGGACGTGGACGATGGTGGATCGCTTGAAGCTGGACGGGACGTTGCAGTAATGCTGTAATACAGTAATGCAGTAATGCTGAAATGCAGTAATGCAGTAATACAGTAATGCAGTAATGCTGTAATACAGTAATGCTGTAATGCAGTAATGCAGTAATACACTAATGCAGTAATACACTAATGCAGTAATGCAGTAATGCTGTAATACAGAAATACAGTAATACAGAAATACAGTAATGCTGTAATACAGTAATGCAGTAATACAGTAATGCTGTAATACAGTAATGCTGAAATACAGTAATGCAGTAATACGGTAATGCAGTAATGCAGTAATACAGTAATGCTGTAATACAGTAATACAGTAATGCTGTAATACAGTAATGCAGTAATGCTGTAATACACTAATGCAGTAATACACTAATACAGTAATGCTGTAATACAGTAATGCAGTAATACAGTAATGCAGTAATGCTGTAATGCTGTAATACAGTAATGCAGTAATGCTGTAATGCAGCAATACAGTAATGCAGTAATGCTGTAATACAGTAATGCAGTAATACAGTAATACAGTAATGCTGTAATACAGTAATGCAGTAATGCTGTAATACAGTAATGCTGTAATACAGTAATGCAGTAATGCTGTAATGCAGCAATACAGTAATGCAGTAATGCTGTAATACAGTAATGCAGTAATGCTGTAATACAGTAATGCTGTAATACAGTAATGCTGTAATACAGTAATGCAGTAATGCTCCTCTCTTAGCCCAAGCAGCAAATCTTTCTGCTTTGAAGATTAAACTGGCAGTCAGTGAGCGAGAGGTGGAGAACCTGAAGAAGGAGAACACAGGTAACTATGGTAACCATGACAACACACATCAACCACATCAACACCAATGTGGTGCCCAGTGGAAAGACTAATGGATTCTGCTAAATTATTCAAACAATAATCAATTAGAACATTAAGAATGAATGTTAAGGATAAATAAATAAATGTTAAAGATAAATATTTTCCATATCACTTTTTTCAAACTGACAACAATACTGTTTTCTGTTTGAACACATCTCACTTGTTGGTGACTGGTGTCTCTCTGCTATGTCCCGCACAGCTCACATAGCTGATCTGTTCAGCCTCCAGGCCAGAATAAACGCTGCTGAGAGCATGACAGAGAACCTGAAGAAGACAGATGCAGGTACAACACCACACATTTCAGTCTCCAGCACCAGAACAGAATGAATGCATGTTCACCGATCCACCCTGTCAACCCCTGACAGCCCTGGATACGAGACTAACCACCAGTGAGACCAGCCTGGAGCATCTGAAGAGGGAGAATGCAGGTAGACTAAATCATACAGAATAGCAGCAAAACTCTCTATCTGTCTGTCTGTCTTCTTTTTCTTGACCTGATGTCGTTGTTTCTGAATCGTTCCTTCTGTTATGACTGTGCATCTAGAGAGACCAAAGGTTGCTTTCTCCACTACTCTGCCTGGACCAGTAGGTGCGGTCGGCCCCTTTAATGTTCAGACTAACCTGGTCTACACTAAGGTCTTCACTAATGTTGGCAATGCTTACAACTCAGCCACAGGTACTTTCATACCGCCGAGAGTTCATAACCTGCCGGGTCCATTTCAGCCATGAGAAATGTTTCAGACGTGTAATATGTGTGTGTTTGACCTCCTTTATCAATGAGCTGGTCATGGATTGTCTTACTGTAGGAGTGTTCACAGCGCCGGTGAAGGGAGTCTACTATTTCCGCTTTACAGCTCTCAGCTACCTGAACTCCATTGCTATGGCAATTAATTTTCACAAGAATCATGAAATACTCATGCATGTTGGTGCTTTCAACACCGATGGCCACCATGAGTATGTATGTAATGGCATCACACTGCTGCTGGAGGTGGGAGATGTAGTTTTCACAAGTCTCCCAAAGAACTACAAACTGATGGACGATGCCAACAAATCCACCACGTTCAGTGGCTTCCTCCTCTACCCCATGTGAGATGCCAGCTGGGATTCTCCGCCTTGGCTAGCTGGGCAGTGCCTTCCAGCCTACTGGCAGTGGGAAATAGTGCTACTTGGACATGAAGCTAAATAGATATCAGAATATCAGATATGTGGTGTGGATATCAGATATATGGTGTGGATATCAGATATATGGTATAAATTTATTTTAGCTTATAATTTTATAATTCCATTTCATTGTTTAAAACCCTTGAGATGATTTCATTTAATATGTAGTGTCATTTTTTTATTGTAATAAAAAAGATGATTTATGATGTCATGATTTATGTCTGTTTAGTTCACTACATCAGCTATTTCAAATAATGAAATGGAATTAAATTTGGGTGACTTGCCAAGCACTTGAAATTTAAGACTTGACCAAGGACAGTGTGCGCACGCACGCACACACACTGACGGACAGTGGTGAAGTTACTGGACTAGTAGGTTGCCAGTTCAAGCCCCACCACTGCCAAGTTGTCGCTGTTGGGCCCCTGAGCAAGACCCTTAACCCTCAATTACTCAAGTTGTACTCAATGATAATTGTAAGTCACTTTAAATCTGTAAATATACATCTCAGTATACACATGTACATCTCAGTGGTGTAAAGTGTTAATCTGTGGTATAAACATTCAGTGGTGTAAAGTGTTAATATGTGGTATAATCATTCATCGGTGTAAAGTGTTAATCTGTGGTATAAACATTCAGTGGTGTAAAGTGTTAATATGTGGTATAAACATTCATTGGTGTAAAGTGTTAATATGTGGTATAATCATTCATCGGTGTAAAGTGTTAATCTGTGGTATAAACATTAATTGGTGTAAAGTGTTAATCTGTGGTATAATATTCATCGGTGTAAAGTGTTAATCTGTGGTATAAACATTCATTGGTGTAAAGTGTTAATCTGTGGTATAATCATTCATCGGTGTAAAGTATTAATCTGTGGTATAAACATTCATTGATGTAAAGTGTTAATCTGTGATGAGGGCTCTACAAGACCAGGGCAAGGCACCTGGGGTGTATAAACCAGTATGGTCCACCAGAGGGCAGTATTATAATGGGCTCCATTTGCAATCCCTGTTTGCCCAATAAAATCAGTGTGTGCCTCATTAAAAATACTTTTTTTTTTCTTGTACACATGTATGACGTGTTTGTGGATATGTGTGTGTCTGTGTATGTGGGGGGGGGGGTACATATGTGTGTATGTACATATCAGTGTTTATGCGATTGACTGTGAGTGTGTGTGTGTGTGTGGGGGGGGGTGTGAATACACATATATGTGTGTTAATATGTGTGCTTGTGGGGTGTCGTGTGAGTGTGTGTGTGTGGGGGGGTGTAGAGTGAGTGTGAGTGAGGTGTAGAGTGTGTGTGTGTGAGTGTGGGGTGTAGAGTGTGAGTGAGTGAGTGTGGGGTGTAGAGTGAGTGTGTGAGTGAGTGCTAACCTCTCTCTCCTCTCTCATTCACACCCCTCTATGTCTTAGTTCATGCTAGTAATGTGAAACTTGGTGCACAGAATGAGTCCATTTCCTGTTTTGGACTTTTGCTCTGTGATGTTCAGCGTGCGCTATCACACTAGACTGGGTCTCACGACTCAGAAGCCTAAATAACAAACCTCGCACTGTCCAGGAGGTTAATAAGTCCTGAATATGTGTTCAGGAGTAGATGATTCAGTACGTTAGTAGGTCCTGAATATGTGTCATATTATCATTGATTCTTCACTTAAAACTTGCGTTTTTCTTTAGGTGAACTAAGCTGGTTACTATGTGTACTATGCATGGCTGGTGGAGTCTCAGTGGTGAAGGTACTGGACTAGTAATCAGAAGGTTGCCAGTTCAAGTCCCACCACTGTTGGCCCCTGAACTCTCAGTTACTCATGTTGTGCTCAGTAAATGTCCTCTCTCTCTCTCTCTCTCTCTCTTTCTCTTCCACAATAGTACATCCTTATTGTTTCACTGAGAGGGTTTTACCCACATCGGCTGTTACGTTGTATGTTCCCAGCCATCTATGACCCCTGCCACACACACACCCACGCACAAACACACACACACTCAGACACGCATACACACACACGCATACACACACACACAAACGCACACACACTCCCCCGTGCTAACATCCTGTGTCTTCCTCACCACTCCAAACTCTTTAGAGTAATAATCTGTGTGTGTGTATGTGCATGTGTATAAGAAAAATGTCTTTCCCTGACCTCATAAATTTCCTGTACATTCTGCGCTCTGTGTTTGCGTGCGTACGTGTGTGTGTGTGTGGACACTAGCAAACATTCTCATGATCACCGCATTAAGTTCTCAGGGTCCATTTTCCATCTATAAATCTCAGCCAGTTCTGCAGGCCCTTGCCCCAGTATCTCCCAGCGCCCCAGTAATTCTCAGGACCACAGCTCCCAGTTATACCTCCCGCAACTGCTCGGAACCAAATGCTAACACTTCAAGTCATTTCCGCTTGTCTAGTAATTCAGTTGTTTAAAATGCCATTTCATAGTTTATTCACAATTTATTTATAGTGGAGGTATTTTAGGATTGCTGTGGATTTTTTTGTTGTTGTTTTAGCACAAAATGTGAGATATGGTTGCTGTGGGAACCAGAGTGACGTCTAGATCTGTGCAGCAGAGTGGGCATAGTGGACAGCAGACCGAGGTTGGACAAACGGTTTGTACCAGAGATGTGCATGCTAGCGGACACAGAAACACACTAACGACACGCTGGCCGGCCCGAGACACGGTTAAACACAACAAGGACAGGCTAGTCTATGACACAGAGAAACACAGCTGATCTGGGACATGAATCAGGGTTCTGTAGTGAGACCTTCTGCAGTTCCACAAACCAATAACACAAGAACACTTCCAGCTGCAACACTATGTGTGTTTGTATGATAGCATGTGTGTGTTGAAGGGTATGATTATTAGCTATGTATGATTATTAACTCCAGGTGTAACAGTATCTCAGCAGAGACAGACTCATTTAGACTCATTGTAGAGGGAGACAGCAGACAGACTTATTGTAGACACACACACACAGAGGAACAGAGGAACCCTAGAACATGGACACACACACACACAGAGGAACCCTAGAACATGGACACACACACACACACACACACACACAGAGGAACCCTAGAACATGGACACACACACACACACACACACACACACACACACACACACACACACACACACACACACACACAGAGGAACCCTAGAACATGGACACACACACACACACACACACACACACACAGAGAAATCCTAGAACATGGACACACACAAACACACAGAGGAACCCTAGAACATGGACACACACACACAGAGGAACAGAGGAACCCTAGAACATGGACACACACACACACACACACACACACACACACAGAGGAACCCTAGAAAATGGACACACACACACAGAGGAACAGAGGAACCCTAGAACATGGACACACACACACACGAACCCTAGAACATGGACACACACACACACAGAGGAACCCTAGACCATGGACACACACACACACACACACACAAACAGAGGAACCCTAGAACATGGACACACACACACACACACACACAGAGGAACCCTAGAACATGGACACACACACACACACACACACAGAGGAACAGAGGAACCCTAGAACATGGATACACACACACACACACACACACGCATGCACACAGAGGAACCCTAGAACATGGACACACACACACACACACACACACACACAGAGGAACCCTAGAAAATGGACACACACACACACAGAGGAACAGAGGAACCCTAGAACATGGACACACACACACACGAACCCTAGAACATGGACACACACACACACAGAGGAACCCTAGACCATGGACACACACACACACACACACACAAACAGAGGAACCCTAGAACATGGACACACACACACACACACACACACACAGAGGAACCCTAGAACATGGACACACACACACACACACACACACAGAGGAACAGAGGAACCCTAGAACATGGATACACACACACACACACACACACACACACGCATGCACACAGAGGAACCCTAGAACATGGACACACATACACACACACACACACACACACACAGAAACAGAGTAACTCTAGAACGTGGACGTGCTTGGAAAAACATTCAACCGACGACGCAGCTACGCAGCGACATCAACTCAACAGACATGGGGATAGCATACACACATACACACACATACACACACACACAGACACAGTGTTCTCTCACTGGAAACAGAGATCAGAACACAGTATTAGGACTTGTTTATGTTATGTAGGATTTCATCATGCCTCTTAAATAAACATTTTAGTAACTAGTTTTCAATAAATAATAAACATTTTAGTATCCAGTTTTCAATAAACAATAAACATTTTAGTAAGCAGTTTTCAATAAACAATAAACATTTTAGAAACCAGTTTTCAATAAACAATAAACATTTTAGTAAGTAGTTTTCCCTGTGCCAGCCAAATGTTCACTCGCCCACAGACATGTCATGATGGCGTGTTATGCCTGTGTGTGTGTGTGTGTGTGTGTGTGTGTGTGTGTGTGTGTGTATCTGTATGTGTGTCTATGTCTCACCCTGACTGATCCAAACCGTTTTAAAGACAAACGCCAACACTGGACTTTGTTTTTGATGGAAAACACAAAGTCTTCTGGAGGGAGCTGAGGTTTGGTAAACAGTTCTAGACCTCAGACAACCTGAATCTGTTCACGGTAGAACCCCAAACCTCTTCAGTGTGGCAGTCACACAAATAAAATTCCCTTTTTGGCAGAGTGTGTAATACAAAGTTTCAATCCCAACATTTAAACTGCTTTATCTGAACAGGCTTTCAAAATTGTCCTCATTATTAATCATGGAAGGACACAGTGTTTCATATAGAAGGCATATGAGTACACACACACACACGCACACGAACGCACACTCACATACACGCACACACATACACGCACACACACGCACACACATATACAGACACACACACAAACACACACACGCACACACTTACATACACGCACGCACACACACACATGCACACACACACACACACACATATACACACATACAGATATACACACACACACACACACATACACGCACACACACTCACATACACGTACTCAAACTCACATACACGCACACACACTCACATACACACACATACACACGCACACACACACATATACAGACACACATATACAGACACACACACACACACTTACATACACGCACGCACACACACACATGCACACACACACACACACACACACACATATACACACATACAGATATACACACACATGCACACACACACAGAGACACACATGTACACAGACATAAACACATATACAGATACACAATAAAACAATGCCGATGTCTGAATACATCGTGAGTGGTAATGTTCCCAAAACCTTAAAGAGAGTTAGAGTTAGAGTAGGACTGTTTTTGTGAGTGAAGCTCTCTGTGCGTGCGTGTGTGTGTGTCTGCATGTGCGTATGTGTGTGTGTGCATCTGCATATGCGTATGTGTGTGTTTGTGTGTGTATGTGTGCGTGTGCATCTGCATATGTGTTTGTGTGTTTGTGTGTGTGCATGTGCGTATGTGTTTGTGTGTGTGTGGGGTGGGGTGAGAGAGAGAGTATACTTAGAGTCTGGGGGAGTTTGGAGAGTTGGGGATGATAATGGACAGTAAAGATCTCTCTCTCTCTCCCTCTCTCTCTCTCTCTCCTGCCTTCTGCCTCTCTGACCCTCCCTCTTTCTCTTCTTCTCTCTTTCTCACATGCTGATATCTCCTCTCTTTCACTCTCTCTGTGGAGAATATGAATGCACATTAAAAGGACAGAAAATTCTCTCCCCTGCTCTCTTTCTCACACAAACACACAGCAGTTTGTGAGACGGCCCTTGTTCCACCGGTACACAGCAAAGGAGAGGAATTTTCTCTTCCAAAGATGATGGACGTTTGTTTGAAAGGCTGGCTTTGGGAAAAGACTGTCTGGATTTTCTTTGGAAATGCCTATGGACTGGACAGGATCTGAAAGGACTGAACCTCTGTCTCCCGGAGTCTCCCGATTCTTCTGAGAGCCACACAGAGAAGATAAGAGCCACATTTCTGCACGGTGACCATCCGGACACACAGACGACGACAGCCTGAAGTCAGGTTTTTTGGGGAGATTAACAGGCACACTAATGTCATTTGCACTAATGTCAGATCCTGAGATTATAGTGTGCACAATATAAGGAGCTGGTGGATTTGTATGTGTTTGAAATGTAACAGATTATTTATTAATTACTTCAATTCTTTCATTATTAATAAATAATTTGGTTTGGGTATTGTTTGGTTTGGTTTGGTTTGGGTATAGTTTGGTTTGGTATTGTTTGGTTTAATTTGGTTTGGTTTGGGTATAGTTTGGTTTGGGTATTGTTTGGTTTGGGTATAGTTTGGTTTGGTTTGGTTTGGGTATAGTTTGGTTTGGTTTGGTTTGAGTATAGTTTGGTTTGGGTATAGTTTGGTTTGGGTATAGTTTGGTTTGGTTTGGGTAAAGTTTGGTTTGGTTTGGTTTGGGTATTGTTTGGTTTGGGTATAGTTTGGTTTGGTTTGGTTTGGGTATAGTTTGGTTTGGTTTGGTTTGGGTATAGTTTGGTTTGGTTTGGGTATAGTTTGGTTTGGTTTGGTTTGGGTATAGTTTGGTTTGAGTATTGTTTGGTTTGGTTTGGATATAGTTTGGTTTGGTTTGGGTATAGTTTGGTTTGGTTTGGTTTGAGTATAGTTTGGTTTGGTTTGGTTTGGTTTGGGTAAAGTTTGGTTTGGTTTGGTTTGGGTATAGTTTGGTTTGGTTTGGTTTGGGTATAGTTTGGTTTGAGTATTGTTTGGTTTGGATTGGGTATAGTTTGGTTTGGTTTGAGTATAGTTTGGTTTGGGTATAGTTTGGTTTGGTTTGGTTTGAGTATAGCTTGGTTTGGGTATAGTTTGGTTTGGTTTGGGTATAGTTTGGTTTGATTTGGTTTGGGTAAGGTTTGGTTTGGATATAGTTTGGTTTGGTTTGGTTTGAGTATAGTTTGGTTTGGTTTGATTTGAGTATAGTTTGGTTTGGTTTGGGTATAGGTTGGGTATAGTTTGGGTATAGTTTGGGTATAAGTTGGGTATAGGTTGGGTATAGGTTGGGTAAAGTTTGGGTATAGGTTGGGTATAGGTTGGGTATAGTTTGGGTATAGGTTAGGTATAGTTTTGGTCATTGACGTCTGACCCTTCTGGTCCGAAGCTGGCTAGGTGTAGTAAGTTCCTGTAGTTTTGCCTCTCCAGATCGTCTCTATTCCAGAGTGTCTCTGTCCCAGAGTATCTCTACTTCAGAATGTCTCTATCCCAGAGTGTCTCTATCCCAGAGCGTCTCTATCCTAGAGCATCTCTATTACAGAGCATCTCTATTTCAGATTGTCTCTATTCCAGAGCATCTCTGTCCCAGATCGTCTCTATTCCAGAGCGTCTCTATCCTAGAGCGTCTCTATCCTAGAGCGTCTCTATCCCAGAGCGTCTATATCCCAGTGTCTCTATCTTAGAGCGTCTCTATACTAGAGCGTCTCTACTCTAGCGCATCTCTATTTCAGAGCATCTCTACTCTAGCACATCTCTATTACAAAGCGTCTCTATTCCAGATCGTCTCTATTCCAGAGCGTCTCTGTCCCAGAGTGTCTCTACTCCAGAGTGTCTCTATGCCAAAACATCTCTATTCCAGTGCGTCTTTACTTCAGAGCGTCTCTATTCCAAATCTCTCTATCCCAGAACATCTCTATTCCAGAGCATCTCTATTCCAGAGCATCTCTATCCCACAGCGTCTCTATTCCAGATTGTCTCTATTTCAGATCGTCTCTATTTCACATCGTGTTTAATCCAGAGCATTACGGATTTAGTTCCAGGCCCTTAAACAGATCCTGATTGTTTTGGCCATTTCACCACCATTCCACCACCATTCCAGTTTTCATTTTGAATTCCTTCTTCTCTGGCCTCCATGTTCTGGAACACGCCGGATCAGTACGGGGGGTGGGGGGTGTGTGTGTTTCTCCAGATCTCTAACCCCAGCAGTTCATCTGAACTTCAGGAACAAAGAGATGGGATTCATGACACAAGTCCTAACTGATGTTGTAACAAATAAAGTATGTGGGGAACACTGAGTTTGAAAACAAAACTCCCATGGTGCACTGTGGTGAAGATCTGGCAAGCGGCTGGTCTCCCGTGACCAGGAGAACACCAGGAGATCTCTGGGCTCTAGACTACATCAGGATTCTGAATCAGTAAGAAGGGAGCTGTACTGCTGTCCCTGTTTGGTTAGGACATGTGGACATGTGTCTTGTGAAGCATGTCCTTCCTGAAGCATGCATCTTCACCCGCTTTCCCAGGGCACTTCCTGTGCGGCTCCCAATGTCGCTGGACAATTGTTCTGTGGAAACCTCCCATTTTAGCTGTGGCTTCTACTGCCCCCAGGGCATAATCACAAGAGGTGGGGGTGGTTTGGCCCGGGATTGTAGGGGGCGAATTCTCGTGTACTATTTGGAGGAAAGGATTATGTGTAAAAAAAAAAAAAGTCCCAGAAGTCTTTTTAACAGCCAATCGGATTCCTCGGAGCGCCCCCAACCTAACTAACAGAATCCATCTGTGGCACAGAGTCTATTGAGGGCCATTAAACACATCTGCTTACACACACACACAAACACAGACACACATACGCACACACACAGACACACACACACACACACGCACGCACACACAAACACATACACGCACATGCACACAGACACACACAAACACATACACACATACACACACACTCACACACACACACACACACATACACACACACAAACACATACGATCACATCCACACATATATTTGTTTTATGTGTATGTATTTTTATGTATGAATCTATATGTCAAATCATTTTCTAACCATAATCCTAATTCTAAGGTCCACCTCAGTAAAATAAATGTACCATTTAATTATAAATTAATAAATAAACAAGCCAACAGTCTCCCCAAACCCCAATACTCTTATAAGGACCAAGACACGTGTGGTTGTTCCATTACATTATTGTAATGGAACAACCCTCACATGTGTTACAAACACACACACCCATTATTGTAATGGAACAACCCTCACATATGTTACAAACACACACACCCATTATTGTAATGGAACAACCCTCACGTGTGTTACAAACACACACACACATTATTGTAATGGAACAACCCTCACGTGTGTTACACTTCCATAAAAAAATTCATTTCAAAAAGTTTTTTTGTTGTTTTTGTTTCAGAACCCAAACAGTCCTATCGAATTTCCGCACAGTTGTAAACATCACCATGGAAACAGACCCCTCCCTCAACTTCACCATGCTCAACGAATCGTCTCTACACAGTCCCGCCTCCAAGGAGTCATGTGACTACCTCTCTCCTTCCGTGTCTCAGTACCAGCGGAGATTCGTCCCGGTCCTCTACGCAGCCATTTTCCTGTTGGGTTTCCTAGGCAACGCCCTGGTGGTGGGCGTGTTGTGCTGTAGCCCGTCCCACCGCACGGCCTCGGGGACATACCTGGTGAACCTGGCCGCGTCGGACCTGCTGTTCCTGGGCAGCCTGCCCTTCTGGGCGTCCTACTACTCCATGGAGTACGAGTGGGTGTTTGGCCGCGCGATGTGTAAGCTGTGTGGGGCGCTGCTGTCCTTCAATGTCTATGCAAGCATCTTCTTCATCACCTGCATGAGCGCAGACCGCTACCAGGCCGTGGTGCACCCGCTGCGCTCGCCGTACCGCGCCCGGCGTGTGGGACACGCCCGCCGTCTGTGCGCTGGCGTGTGGGCGCTGGCGGCCGTGTCCACGCTGCCCACGCTGGCCTTCCGCGACGTGGTGTCCCTGCAGGGCCTGAATGTGACGGCGTGTGCGATGACGTACCCAGACCAGCGCTGGCACACGGCCCTCACACTCGCCAAGAACACCGTCGGCTTCCTCGTGCCCTTCGTCGTCATAGCAACCTGCTACGGACGCATTGCCGGGCGCCTGCTGGCCACACCCCGCCTCCCACTCAGGGGCTCCGCCCGGCCGGACCATGTGCTGCGCATGGTGGTCGCCGTGGTGACGGCCTTCTTCCTGTGCTGGTGTCCGTTCCACGTGCTGGCGTTCCTGGGCGCACTGAGGGACCTGGGCGTGGAGTGGCGTTGCGAGGTGGGCCGTGCCGTGGGAATGCTGCTCCCAGCCTCGCTCTGCCTCGGATTCTCCAACTCTGCCATTAACCCTTTCCTTTACTGCTTTGTCGGCAACCGTTTCCGGGAGCAGCTGCGTGGCCTCTACAGGCAGAAGGTGACGCACGTGACCCTAGAGACCCTCAGCACACGCCTCACGTCCTTCTCACGCAAACTCAGCAGTGACGTCCGAGACTCAGCCACTGTCGAGAGCCTACCTCCAAACAACGACCTCTAGGGGCTCGGAGGTTAATCTGCAGGCTTTGGCATTTTGCACTGGTTACAGAATCCAAACAGCTGATTGGATATTTTCTTGTTTTCTGTTTGACTGATTGGCTGGGGCCAGGCATTATGCGATGGGCACTACGTAAGGTACTAAACACTATGTAGTGCCCTAGAAATCCAGCAGGAATGTGTTTAAGACGCAGGCCAGTTGGGAGGAAGAAAGGAGGAAAAATCCTCACTCTTTGAATTCATTAGAACAGTGAATATTTACACATCAGTACACAGGCCAAGAGAAGAGATGTGTACAGACGTGCTAGTGACAGTCACATGCTTGCAGTCTGTTTCTGGTTTCGGTTCTTTATTGTTATGTTGTTCTCACATGGTGGTCAGTGTTGATTTGTCATAAGCTTCGGTCTTTAGTCCAAAGTAATTTCACATTCTGTTGCCCAAGGACATAAGTGAATGGCAGTAACATTAGAATTTGTACAGAATGCATAACATCACTGTTAAAAACTAGCATACACACACACACACACACACACACACACACACACACACACACACACACACATTCACACACACACACACACACACACACACACATTCACACACACACACACACACACACACACACACACACACACATTCACGCACACACACACACACACACATACACACACATTCACACACACACATACACACACACACATTCACACACACACACACACACATACACACATACACACACACACACACACACACACACATTCACACACACACACACACACACACACACACACACATACACACACACACACACACACATTCACACACACACACACACACACATACACACACACACACACACACACACACACATTCACACACACACACACACACACACACACACACATACACACACACACACACACACACACACACACACACACACATACACACACACACACACACACACACATCATTTATGAACATAATGTGTGTTCTGTGGATGATTTCGAACGTTCCCGTTTTTTTTCTTCCTACATTTGCGTCTATTGTAATGTTGTCATGGTCCTGTGTTTGGGTCTCATTTTACAGCTCCATCACCTGTTTCAGAATAAAGTGGCAGTTCTGTGTCTTTGGAAAGTACACAAGTAAACAAATGTAAAGAAAACAAAGTGTTTCAGGCTTCAGGTATCCACAGGAATGTCTCTTTGCTGGTCACAGGAGAGTGTCTCTACCAGGCTGTCTCTGTGATAGTCACGGGACAGTCTCTGTGTCAGTCATTTATTACAGCTGCCAAACTGAAATATAATATTTCAGTATATAAAAATTTCTGTATATAAAAATATACAGAACATTTCCAAATGGACCACATTAATCTGGGATTTCAACCAGTACAGAGAATTGCTATGTATGTATTTAAACATCAAAGGTTTAATATATTTTATATATTCTGCTAAATATCTTACTACTTCTTAAATACTTATATATGATTTAAAATATCAAATAATTCACTATTCATTTATGAAATGTGTCAAACTGAGCAAATTTTGAAGTGACTGGGGAAACACTGACCCCTTGTGGACAAATGAATATAGTCCCACCGTGCAATGCATCATTGTGGCTCATTAACTCAGTGTGGCACTTTAAATGCCTCATGTAGCTATGTCAAATACCTGGAGCACTAATAAACACTGCCTGAGACATAAACACCATAATTGATACCTCAGTTTTTGTCCTTTTCTTTATCAGCTATTTTTACTAATTTCAATCTACACTCTGAATGCCCTATGTGTAAACAACGGCCCTCATTACTTCTCAAGAACGGTCACTTTGTTAATGCTTATAATGTATGATGTGTGACGTGGCATACGAGCTATAAATATGTTATGTTTTTGGAATTTAAGATTTCCTTTTATGATGTCACAATGAGATGTAACCAGTTCTGACTCACACTTCCTGTTCATCCCTATGCCTCTAACCCTAAAACCCTAACCCTAAACCCCTAACCCTAACCCTAAACCTCTAACCCTAAAACCCTAACCCTAACCCTAAACCTCTAACCCTAACCCTAAAACCCTAACCCTAAACCTCTAACCCTACCCCTATACCTCTAACCATAAAACCCTAACCCTAAACCTCTAACCCTACCCCTATACCTCTAACCCTAAAACCCTAACCCTAACCCTAAACCTCTAATCCTACCCCTATACCTCTAACCCTAAAACCCTAACCCTAAACCTCTAACCCTACCCCTATACCGCTAACCCTAAAACCCTAACCCTAACCCTAAACCTCTAACCCTAACCCTAAAACCCTAACCCTAAACCTCTAACCCTACCCCTATACCTCTAACCCTAAAACCCTAACCCTAAACCTCTAACCCTACCCCTATACCTCTAACCCTAAAACCCTAACCCTAAACCCCTAACCCTAACCCTAAACCTCTAACCCTAAAACCCTAACCCTATACCTCTAACCCTAACCCTATACCTCAAACCCTATAACTCTAACCCTAAACCTCTTACTCTATAACCCTATAACCCTACAACGCTAACCCTATAACCCTAACCATAACTATATAACCCTAACCATAACCATATAACCCTATACCTCTAACCCTAACCTTATAACCCTAACCCTATAAGTCTAAACCTAACCCTATAACCCTAACCCTATAACTATAACCCTAACCCTATTTCCCTATATCGCTAACCCAAGATCAGAGCTAAGACTCTTTACACACTTCTTAAGGAAATTCTCTGTTTTGTTTGACCTGGTCCTTTGCAGAACTTCAACACAGTGAGCAAATGTTTTCTATTATCTTATGATAATTAGTTCCTGTACACAGTGAATGTGTGTGTGTGTGTGTGTGTGTGTGTGTGTGTGTGTGTGTGTGTGTGTGTGTGTGTGTAAACATCCCTGTGTGTCTTCTCAGTTTCTATATGACTTTAGATACATGATTACCTCATTGCACACGCGTGTGTGTGTCTGTGTGTGAGCGGCTGTCAGCACTGGCTGAGTGCAGCTCAGACTAGAGTTGTGTAGTAATGGAGAAACTGTCTGAGTACCACGGCGCTATTAGCAAACTGCGAGCGGAGCAGCTCTTGGCTGCGGCAGGACGTGATGGGTGCTTCCTCATCCGCGACAGCGAGACCATGCCTGGGACATACTGCATCTGTGTCCTGTGAGTCCCACCCAGGTGGACATGCCGTGATCGCAGGCTTGGACTAGCAGCTGGGCCATGTTCACTAATTCTAGGAGTGTTTTTATGCAGTGTTTGTTGTTTAACACAGCTGGTTAGGATAGCTGGGATAGTGGGTAGTGCATTAGGGTTAAGGTTAGTGTGTAATACATTAGAGTTAGGGTTAGTGGGTAGTGCATTAGAGTTAGGGTTAGTAGGTAGTGCATTAGAGTTAGGGTTAGTAGGTAGTGCATTAGAGTTAGGTGTATTGGGTAATGCATTAAGATAGGGGAAGTGTATTAGGATTAGTGGGTAGTGCATTAGGGTTAGTGAGTAGTGCATTAGGGTTAGTGAGTAGTGCATTAGGGTTCGTGTTAGTGGGTAGTGCATTAGGGTTAGTGAGTAGTGCATTAGGGTTCGTGTTAGTGGGTAGTGCATTAGAGTTAGGCTTATTGGGTGATGCATTAGGGTTAGGGCTAATGCATTAGGGTTAGGGGTAGGGGTAGTGTATTAGGGTTAGTGGGCAGTGCATTAGGCTTAGCATTAGTGGGTAGTACATTAGGGTTAGCATTAGCAGGTATTACATTAGGGTTAGTGTTAGTGGGTAGTGCATTAGGGTTAGTGGGTAGTGCGTTAGGGTTAGAGCTAGTGCATTAGGGTTAGGGCTGGTGCATTAGGGTTAGGGGTAGGGGTAGTGCATTAGGCGTAGGGGTAGTGCATTAGGCGTAGGGGTAGTGTATTAGGGATAGTGGGCAGTGCATTAGGCTTAGCGTTAGCGGGTAGTACATTAGGGTTAGTGTTAGTGGTTAGTGCATTAGGGTTACGTGTAGTGGGTAGTGCATTAGGGTTAGCTGGTAGTGCATTAGGGTTAGCGTTAGTGGGTAGTGCATTAGAGAGATGGTTATTGGGTAATGCATTAGGGTTAGGGGTAGTGCATTATGGTTAGTGGGTAGTGCATTAGGGTTAGTGTTAGGGCTAGTGCATTAGGGTTAGGGGTAGTTCATTAGGGTTAGGGGTAGTGCATTATGGTTAGTGGGTAGTGCATTAGGGTTAGTGTTAGGGCTAGTGCATTAGGGTTAGGGGTAGTTCATTAGGGTTAGGGGTAGTGCATTATGGTTAGTGGGTAGTGCATTAGGGTTAGTGTTAGGGCTAGTGCATTAGGGTTAGGGGTAGTTCATTAGGGTTAGGGGTAGTGCATTGGGGTTAGGGTTAGGGGTAGTTCATTAGGGTTAGGGGTAGTGCATTATGGTTAGTGGGTAGTGCATTAGGGTTAGGGTTAGGGCTAGTGCATTAGGGTTAGGGGTAGTTCATTAGGGTTAGGGGTAGTGCATTGGGGTTAGGGTTAGGGGTAGTGTATTAGGGGTAGGGGTAGTACATTAGGATTAAGGGTAGTGCATGAGGGTTAGCGTTCTCCTGCCCCTAACTGGACTGTATGTCCTGAACTGTTGTCCTGAGTTTACATGCTCACATGAAGCCCTTGATATTGGAGTGTTCACCCCAGACTGTATGTTTTTGATGTGCAGGTGTGACCAGTACGTGTACACCTACAGGCTGTTCCAGGTAGAAGGCCAGTTATGGAAAGCACAGGTAAGTGAGGTACACTGACCACTACACTACAGTGAGGCACGTCAGTGTACTGAACACTGCACTACAGTTAGGCCACTACACTACAGTGAGGCGTGTCAGTGTACTGAACACTGCACTACAGTTAGGCCACTACACTACAGTGAGGCACGTCAGTGTACTGAACACTGCACTACAGTTAGGCCACTACACTACAGTGAGGCGTGTCAGTGTACTGAACACTGTACTACAGTTAGGCCACTACACTACAGTGAGGCATGTCAGTGTACTGAACACTGCACTACAGTTAGGCCACTACACTACAGTGAGGCGTGTCAGTGTACTGAACACTGCACTACAGTTAGGCCACTACACTACAGTGAGGCACGTCAGTGTACTGAACACTGCACTACAGTTAGGCCACTACATTACAGTGAGGCGTGTCAGTGTACTGAACACTGTACTACAGTTAGGCCACTACACTACAGTGAGGCATGTCAGTGTACTGAACACTGCACTACAGTCAGGCGTGTCAGTGGACTGAACACTGCACTACAATCAGGCCACTACACTACAGTGAGGCGTGTCAGTGTACTGAACACTGCACTACAGCCAGGCGTGTCAGTGGACTGAACACTGCACTACAGTTAGGCCACTACTCTACAGTGAGGTGTGACAGTGTACTGAACACTGCACTACAGTCAGGTGTGTCAGTGTACTGAACACTGCACTACAGTCAGGCGTGTCAGTGGACTGAACACTGCACTACAGTTAGGCCACTACACTACAGCGAGGCGTGTCAGTGGACTGAAAACTGCACTACAGCGAGACATGTCAGTGGACTGAACACTGCACTACAGCCAGGCGTGTCAGTGGACTGAACACTGCACTACAGCCAGGCGTGTCAGTGGACTGAACACTGCACTACAGCCAGGCGTGTCAGTGGACTGAACACTGCACTACAGCGAGGCGTGTCAGTGGACTGAACACTGCACTACAGCCAGGCGTGTCAGTGGACTGAACACTGCACTACAGCCAGGCGTGTCAGTACTACATGCAGTGCAGGGTTGTAATTTTGGTGAAGCTGAACTGCTGCCATAACAAATGCTGCCATGGCAATGGAGTATTACAGGGGGCTGTTACAGTTAGGAGTTCACATACCTTTGGCCATATAGTGTATATTGTATATTTAAACAAATAGAATATTAACATAGAGAAATGTTTATTTTTAAATTAGATACATGCAGTAAAAACTACATGTATGACTGAAATGAGACAGTGCCCAGTGATGACCTATGAACTGTGATGACCTATGAACTATGATGACCTATGAACTGTGATTACATATAAACATATAAACTGTGTTTGTGTGGCTTTAAAATTGTTTTGAACTAGGTCATCTCCTTGACCTTAGATACGTGTTTGGTCTCTGTTACTGTTACAGTCCAAACTCTGAATATTTTCAGTGCTTATGAATGTATTTTCAGAGAGATCAACACCTCTGTGTTTACTTCAGACATAACAAGCATAGCTGGCACAAGCTGAAAGAGGAACCAACGTTCATTTACTACCCACAATCTGTCAGGTTTCAGAACCTGTGAAAGTAAAGTAAAGGTTTTGTATTTAGTCATATGACTGGTCTTTATACTCATATCACAATCCATGCTCAACGCCACTGATGTGAAGCACAGATATGGTGCAGATATAATTTCCATTTAAATATTGTGTGGTAAATTAGACCTTTATCCAGATATACATTTAAGTACATTCAGAAGATCCATTTGTAATCTGTTTTTATTATGTGTTAGCAAAATTTTAGTATTAATGCCTAATTAATGTCACCTTACAGCAGTGTGAACTAAAATAGATATTAATCACATTTGAAACTTGTACTTTTTTATGCCAACTTGTAATGATTTAAGTTTTCTTTCTTCCTGTGAAATGTTTTTTGTACTAATACTACAACAATATCATAATAATATACCAGGATAATATACAGTAAAGCCCTAAACTGGAAATGACTTGTATTCAGTATAGTAATAGTTTCTGGACCGGAATCTGTCATGATCGGTCCTCCAGCATCCCTGTCTCCATGGTTACCTGTCTCGTGTCTGTGTTTTGTGTTACTGGCTTCATTCTGTTCAGTATCCGAGCCCCGTGTTCATCATGTCAGGACTGATCATGGTTAATTGACGCCTTTCTTCGTTCGTGTTTGTTCTTATCTTTGCTTGTATTTTTGTTATAGCCGGATTCTGCGTTTTCATCGTGTTTCGTTTCGTTTAATCACGTGTTCCCGTGCATTACATATTGGTTCTATAACCCTGGACTGTTCTAATGATTACACGAGACTGGATTTGCCCGTAATAAATCTTGCTCTTCTCTGCGTGTGCGTCTGCCTCCTAACTGCTCACGTTACAGTATTGTAGAAAGTTGTTATTACAGACATGTGGTTGCTCAACTGTAAAACCACGTGACATTTCCTGACCTGTTATACATGTGATGTGTGTGGGGGAGACTAGCACTACAGTGTAGCCCAGCCTATGCGCTAACCCCATGGCCTTATGGGTAGTTGAATTTTAATGGGCTCTGCCGTGTGGATTCACCATGACCTCACAATCCCTCTACAGACGGCGTGCGGGGTGAAGGAACGACTCTTTCGGAATGTCAGAAACCTCATCGTGGCATTCAGGAAACCAAACCAAGGCATGGTCGTACCTCTGCTTTATCCTGTGACCTCCGACCTTCGGCAGGAACCGTCACCAGCACCCAAAACCTAGATAATATTTATCATGTGAATCAACTTATTTTATGATGATTGCAAAAGTGTTCGATGGTGAGAAGTGTGCACCTACCTACATGATTTACAAAGGCTGTATAAAGATAAGATTCTTGTCCGTAAACAATAAATGTGCTTCTATTTGTGGAATATTTAAATGACCAGTGATCCTACATTTCATTTATCTGATGCTTTTATCCACCTTGGCAGTGGTGGGGCATGAACCAGCAACCTTCTCATTACAAGTCAAGTACCTCGACCACTAAGCTAGGGTAGGGTATTGTTCAGTGCACTGATGTCGACTGCTCCCATGTTGACTAACGGACCACTAAGCTAGGGTAGGGTATTGTTCAGTGCACTGATGTCGACTGCTCCCATGTTGACTAACGGACCACTAAGCTAGGGTAGGGTATTGTTCAGTGCACTGATGTCGACTGCTCCCATGTTGACTAACGGACCACTAAGCTAGGGTAGGGTATTGTTCAGTGCACTGATGTCGACTGCTCCCATGTTGACTAACTCTAGTACTTATTGTTTATGGCACTGATTCTAGTCTGTTGTATTTTAGTAAATGACAAAGCACTTTTGAGCATCTGCTAAATGTATATATGTGGGCAATCTACATTTAGGTGTCTAAGCCAGGCCCCTACTCTAACTGAGTGGTGTTGGTATCTTATTATGTGTTTCAATGACACTAATGTAATCTGGTTTGGATTTGCAAAATAAATAAATAAATGTTATCAAAAACATTAGTGGTGTGTTACAGCATGGTTTAGCTGTTAGTGGTGTATTACAGCATGGGATAGCTGTGTTAGTGGTGTGTTACAGCATGGTTTAGCTGTTAGTGGTGTATTACAGCATGGGATAGCTGTGTTAGTGGTGTGTTACAGCATGGGATAGCTGTTAGTGGTGTATTACAGCATGGGATAGCTGTGTTAGTTGTGTGTTACAGCATGGGATAGCTGTGTTAGTGGTGTGTTACAGCATGGTTTAGCTGTTAGTGGTGTATTACAGCATGGGATAGCTGTGTTAGTGATGTGTAACAGCATGGTTTAGCTGTTAGTGGTGTGTAACAGCATGGTTTAACTGTGTTATTGGTGCGTTATGGTGTGGGTTAGCTGTGTTACTGGTACGTTGTGTTGTGGGTTAGTTGTATTAGTGGTGTTTTATGGTGTAGATTAGCTGTGTTAGTGGTGTCATGGTGTTGGTTACCTGTGCTAGGGTCTTATGATGTGGGTTAACTCTGTTAGTGGTGTGTATCAGACATTGGATCGACAGGCAGCACTTCCTTTCTGAAAGCGCAGGGTTTTCTCTCAACAGGATGTGACATGGTACTGATGCCCTGATGGCACTGATATGAAAACACGTTTCACTTTACGGAGTTTTTGAACTCCTCCAGGAAAAACACTGCACATTCTAGAACACCATCTGAAGGTGTGTATATATATATATATATATATATATATATAGAGAGAGAGAGAGAGAGAGAGAGAGAGAGAGACGTCCTAAGGCCACACCTCTCTTTGTGAAATTAATTAGTCTTTTCCGAATCACTGAGATGAGAAGGAAATGACTGATTGTTTACAACTTTATTTATCAAAATTCTCAATGACCAAAGTCCCTTGTCTTTATTTCAGCTGTTCAATCAACTCTTGTACCATCAACACTCGCATATGGTCACTGAAAAGCTTTCAGAAGCCAGACATGAACACTGGAACATACAGTCACGTAGATGTAAGAAGATAAAGGCTTTTTAGTAATTTCCAATTTATACTATAGTTCATTTATACTATAGTTAATTTATACTATAGTTCATAGTCTGTTTGGTTGCATGTGTTAAAACCTTCCAAGTCTTTCATTTGTACCTCATCATGGGGGACAAATAACAAAATAAAAACAAAGTTAAAAGCCTTAAATTATTGTTTACCAGTTGACCTTTCACCTTTCACCTGTGTTCATATTAACAGCAACAATATGTATGGCTAAAATAACAGTTTATAAACAACCGACATATTACTTAAATAATTCAGTTCTCCATACTGATATTCCAGCACTTGTGAGACAGCCAGTACCCTGTGAGCTGAAATTTTACAGTGAGTTTTATTTAGCTGTATCTACTTTCAGAAATACCACAGAAGTGTGTTTTTAATACTTCAAGGCTCTCTGGTTATCACCGACCTTTGACCTCTGGGTCACTGTGTGCCAGGAACACCCAGAGCGCTGCAAGGCTGAAAAGACTGTGAAGAAATGTGGTGTAAACACTCTGAATGCAAAGGTCTTCAGGTTTGTTAAGAGAAACACGTGGCATGCACACGGGTAAGCCTCACGCAGCCATGAGCCACTAACGACTACGCTGGATTGAAAAAGAAAGACAGCAAATTCAACATGAGAAAAAAACCAAACACAACCAAACCGTGTGTGTGTGTGTGTGTGTGTGTGCGGAGGTCCTCTCTACCTCCGCCATGGTCATTTAGACCACTGTGTGTGTGCCATTTAGACTGCTTCTTATAGAATGTTCATACAACATACAAAAACATACTGGTAATAATACTGAAACATTCATTGCATTTGTGTGTGTGTGTGTGTGTGTGTGTGAGAACCCCAGTCTTGCTGTTGTTTTCCATTAGAGCAGAAAGGCACAAGTTCCACATAGATAACACTTCTTCTTTCTACATGTTAAAAAAGTACACTGTACATGATTTTATTAAAACACCTCCCCACTGAACCTTCTTAAGAGTGTGTCAATGCTGGGAGTTCTGTCCAGAGACGCAAGACAGCACAGCTGTGCGGGTTCTGTCCAGGCTGACCTTATACAGAGACGCAGGACAGCACAGCTGTGCGGGTTCTGTCCAGGCTGACCTTATCCAGAGACGCAGGACAGCACAGCTGTGCGGGTTCTGTCCAGGCTGACCTTATCCAGAGACGCAGGACAGCACAGCTGTGCGGGTTCTGTCCAGGCTGACCTTATCCAGAGACGCAGGACAGCACAGCTGTGGTTCTGACCCTGCTCCACCCTCTTTAGGAACGAGACCGTGTGGAAGCTGACGTCGGTTCGACGTCTGCGCTGTATTTGGACAGAGTGTAGCAGCGCGTCACAGGTTACCTACTGGCTGAAGCTCTATATACATCCATGTGCCAGTCAGCTCGGCACTAGCCATGCACACCAAAGCTTAAACAGAACACCAGGCAATGTGACTGCTTCAATCCACAATGACACTTAAATGGATGAGCCAGAATTCCAGAAGGCAGTTTTAATCCAAGCGAGAATCGTAAATGAGGACTTTGGAGAGTACAGGTTCATGTTTGGAGTGTTGTGATATGCTCAGCACCACGAGAGAGAGGTGAGAGTTCCTGTGTTAGCTGGGAGGTGCTGTGTTGTTCTCACTGAACACTCCGTAATAACACTAACACCGCAGGACACCAGCAAAGCAACAGGCTGTCTCGTCACAGAGAAAAATGACGCAGAGACCTTATACTTGAAGCAGGAGGCCGTTTGTAGATAAAAATGTCTAAAGCACAATAGTATTTCAATTAACACAGAACCTTTTACAAAAGGAAGAAACAGAACATCTGTAAATAGAGCACATCCTTAAAAACTTAAATAAAACCACGCCATCCTGTCACATGTCAAAGACAAATCTTTTCTAGAAAAAGGTTGTGATACTATGTGGGCGCATGTCTAGTGTGTGTGTGTGTGTGTGTGTGTCACGTGGCACTGTTACCTCTGCGTGGTGTCTGTTTGTTTAATGAGATGTATGTTAAAGGGGCTGTCTGCCAGTTCTGCGTGCTGTTCCACTGGTAACACATAAAAGCCCTCGTAACCTGAGACACGCCCCTCTGACAGAAGCTCCTCCTTCTCCTGATCAGTCCATGGTCTGCTCCCGCCCTCCCCCGCTTGGACCCGCCTCTGCTCCCACAGCCAGGCCCCCTGCACGGCCCTCAGCCGCGCTGACTCCAGCACGCGTGTGCGCTCCTCGTCCGGAGTCGTTCCGTATCGGATGTTGAGGCACAGCGCCCCCTGTTGGAGAACCATTTCAGCAAATCGCCTGGTCTCCCCTCCAATCACAGCGCTCATCTGGGATACTGACACGTTCACGCCGTTCTCCAGGACTCTGACTCCACCCCCGGCACCTCCTCCGACCACGCCCAGGTCCGCCTCGAGGGGGCCAGCCTTCGTGAAGTAGTGTGTGTCGCGGCCATCTATGGTAAAGTGGAGGCCGCGTAGGTAGACGGTGCCATGTAGCACGGCTGCCGTTCGACGGCTGTCCTCGCTCGCCACGCCGATTATCTCCGTGGCAACCACGCCATTTTGGATAGCAAACTTCACACCTTTTCCAAAGATGGAAGAGAGGGCGGAGAATCTGGGTCTCCGCCCCTGCCTGCCTCCCAGCTTCTTATTGGCTGGACTCATGGGGAGGCGGTCCAATGATATGAAGTTTTGTAAGTGCCTCTGAAGTTCACACTGAATACCGAGAACAACCTGGAAAGAGAGAGGGAGAGAGAGAGAGAGAGAGAGAGAGAGAGAGGGAGAGGGGGGGGTGCGGGGATGGTAATGGGCAGAATGCAGGCTGCACACAGAAATGTACGCTCTTTAAGGAACACCTGTGTGTGTGTGTGTGTGTGTGTGTGTGTGTGTGTGTGTATGTGAGTGTGTGTGTTATACGTGTACAAGTGTGTGTTTGTGTGTGTGTTATGTGTGTGAGTGTGTGTGTGTATTTGTGTGTGTGGGGTCCCAGCTCTGAGTGTGTGTGTGTGTGTGTGTGTGTGTTTCTCACCTTGCTGGGGTCCCAGCTCTGAGTGTGTGTGTGCACGTTCATCATCTCATACGTCTGCTCTGTGTTCTCCTCTGACAGTTTGGGGAAACCTGGAACCACGTTATGGAGCTGGAAACCAAACAACTTCAGCCAGCTGCTGATGTCTGCACGCACACACACACACACACACACACGTGCGCACACACACACACACACACACACACACACACAGTAGATCTGAACACATTCACTGGGGCTCTAAAGTTCTGAGAGTTTAGATCAGAGTGTTTCTGTAATGATGGCTGTCAAGCCAGATCACAGAGTGGATGCAAACTGGTCACCTACTGACACCACACACTCACCACACACACCACACACCAACCACACTCACCACACACTCACCATACAGACACCGCACACACTGACCACACACACCACACACTCACCACACACACACACCACACCCCATACTCACCACACACTTACTACACCCACACACACACCCTATACACACACCAGGACTCTGCCTGCATGGGTGGAGCGCCCCCACCTGTGGTGAAGGTGGTGTCGTCCTGTAGGGAACCTAGTGGGTAGTTATTCTTGAAGGTGTACAGGTTGAACGGCTTGGGTTCCACACTCGTCTCCGCCCACAGCTCGTGATTGGGCGTGGTCCATCTCCCAGCAACCACGTCGTAGTCACGGCGACCGAGGTGCACCAGGCGGGTGAGGGGGTCGTACAGGCCGCCCTGGAAGCCGAAGGGGAGGGAGAATGTGGGGTTGGAGTCCTGGTACACGTCGCCATACGGAGTGTATCGCAGTTCCTTCACCACGTGTCCGCGGCTGCTGAAGACAGCCAGCGGAGTCCCGCTGACGTCGCACGCCACGTAGAACTCCTCGCCACCGCTCCTCTCCATGGCGATGAGGTGGCCCTGCAGGTCGTAGTACAGCGAGGTGATGTGGGCGCCCGTGTGGTTGTAGAGGTGTGTGACGCGCGTGGGGTGTGCGAGGTCAGCGTAGAAGAACTGCAGGCGCGTGCCATCGCTCCCGCGGCTGGACACGCGCCGGCCCAGGCCGTCGTAGCCGTACCACACTCGCTGGCCGCTCTCGCGCTCTAGTGCCTCCGCCAGGAGCCCGCGGGACGTGTAAAGGAACAGCAGAGTCCCGCGGCTGCGCAGGAAGCCATCCTGGTCCGTGCGATACTGCAGCTCGCCCAGGCGCGTGATGCGGTCACGGAGGTCGTAGCGCAGTGGCGTGAGTCTGGCACTGGCCCCCGTGCTCAGCAGGTTGATGTTGCCGTTCAGGTCGTAGCTGTAGCGCCACTGCGGTCGCTCGTCCACCGCGGCCGCCTGCAGCTGCCCGTCTGCGTCGTACTCGTACGAGCGGCGCGTCACGTTGCCTTCCACGCCCACGCGCACCTCGCACGACGTCACACGGCCCAGGCTGTCGTACTGCAGCGTCATCCAGAAGGCGATGGCCTTCAGGATCTCGTACTGAACCTCCACCAGCTGGCCGTTGGCGTTGGAGATCTTGGTGTGCTTCATGGTGTGGGTAGTGATGACCTGGTTGAGGTCATAGCTGATGACACTGAATTTGCCGAACTGCTCGATTCGCCCCGACACGTCCACGTAGCGGTACAGGTCAATGGGCAGCGGGGTCTCATTAATCATCGCCTGCATGCTGGTGACCCGGAAGTTGTTGTAGCTGTAGTCGAAGCGCGCGTTGACCAAACCCTCCTCACTGAAACGATAGATCTGCCGTCCCACTAGAGGACCTGTGAGAGAGAGAGAGAGAGAGAGAGAGAGAGAGAGAGAGAGAGATCTATGATTATATTTGTTGTTTTACATCCTAACCCAGTTACTACACTCTGCCTTTGCATCAGAAATCTTATCTGACTTGATAAATATGGTAATGATGTGTTTCTCTACCTGAGAACACAAAGCAATATTACACAATAACACAAATGCTAACGCTAACGCTAATGCTAATGCTAGAGTAAACAAAGGCTAGTGAGTACTAATGAATCTTTAGTATCATGGTAACAAAACTGTGATGTTGGAATATTATTATTATTATCATTATTATTATTTATATTATTACTTTTATTACTATTATTATCATTATTATTATTTATATTATTACTATTATTACAATTATTATCATTATTGTTATTTATATTATTACTATTATTACAA